>NW_022280034.1:10104260-10120794 GCF_004355925.1 Anarrhichthys ocellatus
TGTGTGTGTGTGTGTGTGTGTGTGTGTGTGTGTGTGTGTGTGTGTGTCACTGTGGAATGGGGCCACGGTTGAAGGAGTCAGGTATGGCGGCTCCTTACATAGCCTTTCTCTTGTTGACGTTTGCTTGCGCCATTCTGTCTTTTCAACTCGCTCGTCTCTCCGTCTGCGTCCCCGTCTCGGCTGCCCCACTTGAAAACATGCAGCACCACTTCTCCTCGTCCCCTGCCTCCCTCGCCCCTCGCCCCTCTCCATCACTCGGTGTGAATGGTGGGAACAGAGCAGCCATTAAGATGCATATTTAGAAGGACTTAGCCCCCTCCTTCTCCTCCCATCTTCCATGCACTCTCATAACACACACATACGCGTACTGTAAGTCACTAAGAGTGCCTGTCACCAGGGACACACGCATCATTACACACACGCACACACACACACACTCACACACTGAGGCAGACTTGTTGGAAAGCTTCTTGTTATTGGCTGTCCGAGCTCAGGCAGGACTTTTCCCTATCCCGCCATCCACTTCACCTCTTCCTTGCTCCTTTCTTCATTTTCTCAACTTGTGTTTTCACAATATTTGTGTTGACAGGACAAGGGCAGGGTTCTGACCACCTGCCAGCAGGAATACCTGTGGTTCCAGTGTTGGCATAGACCAAAAAAAAGAGAGGTGACAATGGAACGCGTGTCCTGTACAGAAAGTTTAACTGATCTGATAACGGGGGGGGCGACTGAAGCCCTGTTATTAACAAGGCGAAGGTAAGCAGATACCAGGCAAAAGAAAAGTGTTTGCTGCCAAAATAGTAACAACACACTGAGCAAATGATGGAAGGAAATGTGTGGGATAGTAGATTTAAAAAATATAGTACGTGAGTGAGAGTGATGGCTGCATTTAACAGCTGTGAATTTTCCACATGTCCTCATTAATTCCTCGTATAGACAGTAAGCTGTGAGGTGATGGGGAGAAAAAAAAGAGCAGATTGACATGTAAAGAAAAATAAAGAAAGTGGGGAACATCAATAAGAGTGAGGTGTAAGTGGAGATGATAGACACATGCGAACCCCCGAGAGTAAAAAGCAAATCGACAGCAGGGAACAAGAGGATGAGGGAGGTGAGGAGACTAGGACAGAGGAGGAGGGGAGGGAGAGGGGGGGGGGGGGGGGAGCTCTGTTTTGTCTGTCGTCTCCTCCTAATGCGACGCATATGAGGGGCCTCGGAAACAATGAGTCACCCTAGAACGGGACTGTCACCACTATCGGGGCCCGAGCGGGCATTCTGCGAAGGGCGATTATGTCGGCGCTTTTTCCTTGACACGTCCCCTGTGACAGGGCGAATATTCACTGCTTTCCCCGCCATTTGGACGTAAACGGCCGCGGTTCGGTGAGCGTAGCTGTTTGGCAGAATGAGGCGATGCAGGATTGTTGTGTTTGTCACAAGAAAACAGAACGCACAGGTACAAAAAACCTCCACAAAGCACATGTTTTACACTCTGATCTCTATAAGCATTGTGTAAGCTGCATTGTTCTTTGGCGTCGCCATAGTGGAGATACTCCAGCCATGATCTCATCTCATGGGGTACTGAGTATGTATGTATGTGTGTGTGTGTGTTTGTGTGTGTGTGTGTGTGTGTGTGTGTGGGGCTGAAGGTGTGGAGAGGTGGAGTGCGCTGCAGTGACAGCCACTGATGTATAGATGGGCAGGTGGGAGTTGAACAAAGAGGGCGGATGCTCGCAAACCCATTGTATGGAGTTGTCTGTTCTCTCCTCCTTCAGCTGCTGCACTCTTTCATTATAAAGCATTTCAAAACAAAGCCTCTCACTCTCCCTTATTGTCCCCGCTCACACACACTCACGCACACACACATATACCCAACACACACACCCACATACCCAACACACACACAGTCAATCCCTGTCAGGTTTTCACTCCTTTCCCCCAAAAGTGGGAGTGTTTTGGTCCATCAGACTTGACTGATTGATAGTGAAAGCCCTGCTTATTGCTTTAAAAAAAAAAAAAAATCTAAACTGACACACATTGTTCCAGCACCATAAAATAATCACTTACTGTTAACCCCGCGCGTTAGCCGCAGCCAGCCGCCACTGCGGTGATTGATTGGCAGGCCTATAGCTGCTTGTACAGCCGGTTGTGTGCAGAGGTAAAGCAATCAAGAGCAAGTTGCCGTGCACTGGCAGTGGCCTTTTTTTTTTTCTCGTGGGGCCAATTAGAGGGGAGATTTCCCAACAGATTGCTGTAGCTCCGTCTGTGTCTGGGGCTGTGCTTTGGTTTGATCCCATGAAATTAGCTTGAAACAATAGACCCCGCCATCCACTCCGCCGCTATCTGCAGTCGGTTCTCCTCGCCCCTCAACTTCTCTCCACCATTCTTCTCTGTCTGCTCTGTGTTGTCTCTTTACCTTCACTTTTCCCTTCCTCATTTGTCAGCCACCTTTCTGTCTTTCTTCATTTCCTATTCATGATCTCTAATCTCTTCTTGGATACTCTTAACTTCTGTGGATGGAGGTATAGTAGAGTAGAGTGGCGACAACTATTTTTAATGAGGGCTATCCAGCTAACGAAAAAAAGACATGATAAAAATTACCATTATAGCGTAAAGCTACAAGCTTAAGAGGACTGCAGTACTCAGCAGTCACCTTCAACTGACTTGTCCGTTTTATTTTACGATAAAATGCTCTTACGGAAGGGTTGCCAGGCAGTAGCTCATTCAGGCTGCAAGACAACATGCAGGTCAGGAGGCCAGATGGATGAGTGGAGTAAACAAGAAAAGGACAACAGGGAGAGAGTATGGAGGTGAGTGAAAAGACAGCAAGGAGAGGTTAGGATCAAAATGCCAGGCAAGAAAAGAGAAGAGCACCGGGGATGAGAGAGGATATGGAGAGGATGAAGTAAAGAGGAAAGAGGGATTGAGGCTGTGAAATGAAAAATGGGCTGGGATGAATCAGGGTGGTCCATGTGAGACCCAAAGAACATGACACTGTCAAACTATTTCGAGGTGTTGTCGAACTTTCGGGAAGCTGTGCGCTCTCTTTGCACCTCAAGCGATGCTCCCGCTGGAAAATCTTTGAAAAAGTGTTTATGTCTCAGTCCTTCACATCAAACCATCGAGTGTAGCTCGATGTTTTAGCTCAAATGTTCAAAGTTCATCTTTTCGGTGGCATCTGTGTAGAGAAATATGGAGAAGATTCCGGAGAAAGACTCGACAATGATGTCGATTTGTGTCGCTGTAGAAAAGACAATCATGAATATGAACAGAGATGCCACTTCAAAAGGTTCTGTTGTTTTGTTAATCCAGTATCCTCCACTAAATAGTCGCTTAACATATCCTGTGAAAGGAAATACAATCCATCCTCTGGTGTTAAAGTTCACCACTCTATGTGTAATTGCCTGAAATAAGAGGTTTTTTTTGGGGGGGGGGTTGCGTGCTGAAAAGGTTGAGAAACACTCATCTAGATGATGGATTAGCTGGCGAACTCTTTTCCCCCCGATGACTTTGTGAGTTGTTAAATTCCTCTGGTTTATTGCCGATTTCAGCAGGGATGTCAAGCCTTTAAAGCTGCACTAATGACCCAACACACACATATACGTGTATGCTGGACACTCATTTAGCAACACACACACACACACACACACACCTGTATTTACTTATGCGTGTGCACACTTTCTCTTTTCTCTAAGCGCACACATGTCCTCATTATATTTTCCTCATGCCAATGCATGAGCTACCAAAATCACACGCACTTCCCCATCAAAGGAGTTCCTACATATAAACACATTTAATCCCGCGCGCATTCTCTCCCTCCCCTCGACTTTTTCCCCTTATCTTTTTTTTGCCGAGGGCTTTTATAGAAGATCAGACTAACAGCAGATACCTGCATCCATTAGGGCTTTCCAGTCACTCAACAGCAGTATTGTGATACAGGAGAGCAGGCAAGGGGACACGCTTGTCGCTCAGTGGCAGCCTCAGGGAGCACTGCGTCCTTCTTGACAGATATCTCTCCTCTAATGTCCCCCAAGAGAAGCCCTGGCCGCTCTCTTTGGTGACTGATGCACAGAGGGAGACAAGAGGGACACTGGGGGATCTCCCGGAAGATTGTATCATCAATTCAAGGTGCTCATGTACTCTGTAAGGTTATCCTTCTCTCTGTGTGTGTGTGTGTCTGTGTGTGTGTGTGTGTGTGTCCATGACTTGCCATTGGAGTCACGCTTTTGCTGACCTGACACTCAGTTTGGTCACAAAAAACCTGGTCAGTTTATTGTCCCATCACAATAATCTGGTTGTAATGACGGTCAGGGTTTCCCGTACAGTTTTTTTTATAGTGGAGCCATCCCACCTCATGCGAGATAAAGAGCATCCCCACTAACGTCAGAAGACATTGTCGCATTTTTATTAAATACAATATTGTGCTTATTAAGCTTCCGGAAAAGCATGCAGCGGCGCTACATCACATGGCAGAGGACACATGAGGCCACGCAGAAGTCTGGGGAGTTTGTCTGGTTTGTTAGCGATGTGTGTGTGTGTGTGTGTGTGTGTGTGTGTGTGTGTGTGTGTGTGTAGTAACTGTAGTAGTAGTCCTTGTTACACTTCTGTTATAGGTCTTATTCATGGACACTTGTTGAATTTTGCTCACTGAAAATCGTCACCGTGGATTTTTCACACCTTATACTTGAGATTAAAAAGTCTGTTCTGGTTACTATGGCCATTTTACTGTACCCAGGACGAATAAATGAGGAGAAATCCCTCCATAAATGAGTGGGTCTGTGGGACAATTGTGAGGCGGTTAAAAATGCACCTCGCAGCTCCCTGTCACAAGTCAGAAGCAGCCCCCTCTGATATTTCTTGTAGCAGTTTAATGACAATACAACAGGATGCAACAGCAACCTGAACAAAAAGAATAGGTGAGGATTCTTTGGCCCCTTGTGCTCTAATTTGCTGGCTGACTGCTGAAAGACAACACTGTCTCTTTAATGTGTGTGTGTGTGTGTGTGTGTAGGGGGGGGTGGGGTCAAAGGTCACTGTATTGCATTTGTAAGGTCAGCGGTTGAGGTCACGCTCAGCTCTGGGCCTTCCTGCTGCAGACAGCTGGGTCATGCCACCTACATAGAGTCCAATTATCCCTGCCAGCTAATAACCGCTCAGCTCGTTCCGTGGCACGGCACACGGGAAAAAAAAATGTCCCCGCGTTAAACAATGAGCGCCTCTCCGTGCGCACACTTGTGTCTCCTCCTTTGACACATGGAGGTGCACCGCATCCCGAGCGAGGGAGGGCAGCCAAGAGAGCAAATCCAAATGAAATCAGAACAATTCAAAAGCAGAACAATACACTTCAGAGGGATTCTTTGACAGCTCGCAAAGTGGAACAATCTTACAGCCGTACATTGGGATAGTGCAACTTCCTTCCAATAACAAAGCTGTTATTGTTATACTGTTGTATGTATTGGTATGCTATATATTGTTATAATCACTTTAAAATTCACTGTCACCACTGATGGCTGTGTTTTAGACACAGCCATCCATCTGATAGCCTCCCCACACAGTCATAGCCTTACCAGCCTTACTGCCAAACCCACATGTAAGAAGAAAAATAAAACAACATAATGCAAGAGAGACAGAGAAGGCCAGAGAGAGGAGATATTTTGAGGTGTATCCTGGCTGTCTGGCTCTAGCTAATGCCCTCTTCAGTGAGGTGGAATGGCACATAAGCTCCCATTAATACAGGAATGAGTTGAATTTAGCTCCGTCTGCCTGCACGGCTGGCCCCCTGGCTTTCCATGAAGTGTGGGGCGCAACACTTACTGAGAAGCTTTGCGCCGCGCTCCGGCATGCCACACCCTCCCGACACCCCCAGCACACTCCTTTGTTCTCTAACTATAGCCGCAGCCGTGCCAAGGCCTCCAGACTTAAATATTCCACTATAAAACGAGTGATAATGAACATGAAAAGCACCCAGCGCTGGTAGTCCACTGAGCCGCTAAACACGCGCAGCCGTGCACATGCACACATACGCCGTCGGCTCTACATGTATGTGCACACACAAAGACACTTTAAAGGTAGCCACGCAGTCTGGTGCAACACAAGTGCACTCGTACACAATGTCCGCACAACACACACACACACACACATAACCCCACCCCCCACCCTTCTGCATATACACTCTGAGTGAAGAATCAAAAGGGAAAGTGTAGAGAGAGGGGATGAGAGGTGTAGAGACCTGGGAGTGGAAAATGATTGATCCGTTTTAAGGGTCCTATAAATCCACCAGCTGATGTGGGTATAAATGGGGGCATGCATGTCTTTCCTACCTGGCAACCCGTCTCAGCATCACAACAGGGATATTTATACTGTCCATCCTACTGTAAGACCTTGACAAGCCCCTCACATGTCAGGAATGGACACGGAAATTAGCATATGGCTTTTTTTCTTACTTTCACAGCGACAGTTATGCTGTCGGTGCTTTGTGAGTCGACCGTGACGCATGTTTGTTGGTTAAAAGTAATGTGCTGATTCATGAATGTTGCTATTATTGTCTGTGTGTCTGAGTGTGGCTATTGATGAGCGGCGAGGGCTTTTACAGTATAGACTGTATGTAACTGACTGTGGAGCGTCTGTACCGATGGAGGCTCCATGTAAAGGTTGCCTGTCTCTGGAGCTCCCTGGAGTGCCCAGGCAGCCAGGCACCTTTGACCAGGACTAGGCCCCCTCAGGCCTTCACACACACACACACACACACACACACACACACACACACACACACACCTCTCTGTGAGCCCCCCACTCTCCCTTGGGTGAGATGAGCCCACCACGGCCCCTCCTGGAGCTGTTCCCCCAGCAGCCCTGGATCTCCACCTCTCTTACCAACCACTCCACACAGACGTGGCCAAAAGCCAGAGGACGCCACCGTCGGGATCAGGAGGTTGAGGGCGGTGGAGAGATATGTGTGTCAATGCATGTGTGTGCGTCAGTGTGCACCGTGCCTGTATGCGTGCATGTGTGAGTGTGTTTTTTACACGGGTGTATATGCGCAGAAAAGGGGGGGGGTTCTATCCCCAGACACAAGTTGCTCAGTTTTTTGGAAAGTCTCTGGCCCACCCAAGAGGAAAGAGTGGGAGGAGGAGTTGGTAGGGGGGGGGCCGAGGCCTTGGGGGAACAAAGCCTTATTTCAAACTTGCCGAAAACAGGGGTCTTTATGCTGTGATGCTGGGGCCCCCGCCTATGTAGGGAGATGTTATCGCAAAGATGCAATATCCACCTCGGCATAGGGCCGGGGGTGGGGGTGTGGGGGGGCTGCATAGGCCTCCAGTGTTACACTAAGTACCCTGGGGCACTGACCTCACTAATGAAGTCTCCCTTGGCTGCTGCTACCCACTACTGTACCCTCCTTTGTCTTTCACACGGGGATCTCTCACTCTATTTGTCTGTCTGCCTTTCTGTCAGCCGGCCTGGCTGGCTGCTAACAACAGCTGTGTGTGTGTGTGTGTGTGTGTGTGTGTGTGTGTGTGTGTGTGTGAGAGAGACCGTTGCTCATAATTTGCCTACTTTGGTAGTTTGTTTATGCGAGGTATTGTTGCTCCGTTTGCATGTTGTGTGCGCCGACTTGATTTGCTCCGTGCTCCTTTTCTTTGGGTTTGACCGTCTGTCTTCCTCTGCTGTTTGTCCATCTGCACGGCTGTCTCCATCGCTGGCTTTGAAGTGTCTCCCTGATTTACTGTCCGGCTGTCTCTTATAGTCCTTTTGACTTTGAAGCGTTCAGTTATCTAAACCATCGTAGCCCCTTCTTTCCACTCACTGTGACTTTTATGTGTTGCGTTTTAAAGACGTTGCACCAAGCTCTTCAGGGAATCCACAAGTGGGGAAAAGGGAAATTTGATTTTGCAAGATGGGGATCGGGAGAAAAGCACAATTAAAGTGGACGCCCCGCATTCCTGTGTGGAGCCTGTGGCCTGGGGATAGGATTTGCTCAGTTTTCCTGACAGCTTGGAAATCCCACCACTCCGCGGCTTGATCCTCGTCTCAGCTTGCATCTTCTGTCCCAACCCAGAATTTAAAGATCGAAAATGATATTCATTAAGGGGTGAGCCAGTAGAGAGGGCTGTGGGGAATTTGTGTGAGACCTGTTGACAGCTTGATTTCACTATGAAGACACATTAATAATTGTGATATTTTTGTCCAGATTCTGTACTTAACACACACCAGAGAATCACAAGAGGGACTGGCGGTAGGCACTTATAACTATTTCTAAAACTCAGCCATCGTTTCGTGAGCTTGTCAACGGTAAAAATCCGAACTCTACCGTAACACTATTTTGATTTAGCTGGCTCTTTTATACAATCATCGTATAGGATCTTCCAGCATCCTTTTGATGCTGCTAAACTGTCACTGGTCTCCGAATCCACCAATCCGCCAAGGGGTGTGGCCACCCTCCTTTGAGGCAAAGAGTGCAGGTCTCTCTCTGCAATTCCACAATGCCCAGCCCCTAGAGAGCCAAAGTGGAAAGTTTGCTTTAGCACCCGCTGGGTTTGAAGATGAAAGAGCTTTGGGATGACACGGATCTATGGTCGGGGAGCTCTGAGCGTGGGGGGCGAGGGCGGGAGAGGGGGGGGGCTTATATCTCTTTATCCCGTCTGGCGTGCTGTGGCTGGGCCTCGACCCACATCAGCTGTCCACTTTTTTCCGGCTGCCAGTCGCCGTGCAGTCCAAAGCTGGCCTGTCTGCTTATGGATTACCTGGGCGAACGAGTGTACCCCTTCATCCCCCTTTCGCTCTGAATATACAGCCCCCCCGCCCCTTCTGCCTGAAAGCCCTCACCTGAGCACCCCTGCATGGCCCCCGGGGTGCAGTTATAAAAAGATGAAGGGGTCTGGAGCTTGGGTCGGGTGGGGCTGGACTAGGGCATTGGCAGGGGTTGGTGTGTGAGGGGGGGGGGGGCTGCTGTAGTGGTGAGTAGGGGGGGGGCTAGCCAGGATTAGTTGGCGGCTGGTGGTTATTGATTCAATTTGAGATGCTTTTTTATCTGCAAGCCGCCTAAGGCCGGCGCACATGCTAGCTTCCTCCAATGGGCCCTAATCCTTGCTGGTTATAAAAGGAATATGCCTTTGGTGGCGGAGGAGATGCTCTGAATGCCTGCGCTGCAGCAGAGGAGGCATCTGTCATGTGTGTGTTTGGTTGAGCCGGCGCTGGGATCAGGGGGGCTCGGCATGTTGGCTGCAGGTTTTAGCCGGTGCTGAGAGCTAGAGTAGGGAATGAGTCGGCGTACTTTTGGCATGCACTCACAATTTGCACTGCCGGTGGTATCCATGTCTCCGGCATTAACATGCATGCATGTCGTAGAGAGCCGAGAGACACTTTTTGGGCCCTTTTGTGTGCGATCGAGCGATCGGCGATGTTACTCATTTTGTGATTAAAGTAGAAAAAGTGAACTGGGACTTTAGTGATTGCTTGAGAGATAATTCCCATACATTTCCTGACACATTTTCTAGAGACAAATTGCCTTTATATCTTCACAAAAGTAGGAGAAAAAGAGTGAAAAGAAAGAAAATGAGTGACAGGGACCAGAAGAGTGTGAGGGGCCGAGACCAGAGGTTAATAAGAAGACCAACAGAGGCTGATGGATGATGAAAGAGTGATTCAGCTCTTTTTCTCCTCCCCTCCCTAACTTGTGTGTTTATTCTGAGATTGTCATTTGTCATTGGTCGAGGGTCTTTTCTTTCCCTCCTATGACAGCTATAGCTCAAAACCATGCGCAGACAGATGGAGGGGCCAGCAACTCAAATAGAGATAGGATGGGGGTGGGTGGGGGGCCAAGGCCAGCATCCCACGTTTGATGTCTCTCCCCTGGGCCTCATCCACTCTGTCTCCCCCCCCCTCCCGGATGGTGCTGACAGATGGAACTTCGAGACACGAACCCACCGGGGACAGTGACACAGAAGTATGAAACAGAAGGAGGGATGAGTGTGAGAGATGAATGGCTTGATGAATGGGACTTGATGTATGAAACAATGTGAAAGGCAAGAGCATCTCGCCCCATCTCGGCCTCTCTCATTGTGCGTGATGCATGACTCAAATTTCCTGCACCACAGCGAGCATCGTGTTAATCGATGACACATCTTCACCTGCAGAAATAGCCGTCACGAAAGAATGCCGCTGAAGGTCCAGCGTCTCCCGGGGTCATCGGGCACCGCGGTGTTATTGGTGCTCGTCTGGCCATGTGATCAGAACGAGGCACTTATGTACATGAGGTAAACACCGTGTTCAACAACTAGTATTGTGGTGTTAGTAGTAGAGTCGTGGCTCCAGTAGGAGAAATAGTATTGCTGCTCCAGTTGTTCCTGCTGCAGAGAGGTGATAGTGCTACAGGTAACCACTAGAGGCTGACAAACAGCTGTGACCAGCCACATGCTGCTGATTGCCACTTTGCAATGCCACACAAATTAAAAAGCAAACAATCAAATAATGCGCTCACATAAATATTGAGCATCCGCTATCATTCAAGTAAAAGCACTCGCCAGCTTCCAGCAAGAAAAGTGTCTTTTTTTACTTTCACTCTGCAACAATTTCTTTCTCATCCTGGCCGTCCAACACTTCTATTCTCAGCACGTCTCAGGTTTGTTGAAAGGCAACACTCTATTCATTTGTGAGGAGGACAAGATACATTCGCAGTGTATGGCTTTGTCGCTCTATAATGTTGAAAGTGTGCTGTTAAATATGTTATGTTACTACTCTGCCCAACAGGATTTCCTGGATAGGTAAAAAGGCATGATACAAGGTGATTGCGTTAATCAAATCAACCTACTTGTCCTCGGTAACTCTGTTCACTTCTCTCTTTTCCGTTCATGTCCGTGCTGCTAAAGAAGTGCCGGCATCCTGCCGCGTATATGAATGGATAATTGTTGTTGTGTCTACCTCTTGCCCAATACGGAATTTGAGAAGCTGGATGCAGTGTAGGGGACAGTGGCAGTGCCAACCATCTGGGGGTTTTCACCTGCCACCCTGCCCATGAGCCAAGCAGGAGACCTGGATGTTAGGGGCCCGAGGTACTGGTGTCAGCTGGCCTGGAACAATTCAGCCAGCGGGGAAATGTTCTGCCTGTCTTTATGTCATTTCCCTTCTCATTTTTCCAAACAAGTCCCTGAGTTATCCCTCCCTGCAACCCAAATTACATTTGCTCACTCGACGCAGAACTTAAATATTTTGTATTTAATTCCAAATATTAAATCCAGCCACGTACTGAAGAGATAATGGACTCCCAGCTTTCTTTTAAAATATATCATTAGCCTGATTCTTTCTTATTATGTCTCTTGGATGTCATGGGACATGCTTTCATACAGTAAATGAATTTGGTGGAACTAATTAGGTGCTACTGTAAATACATCTCAGGAGACACACCCAGCTGGCTCAACTGGCCTTGATATCGGCCTGAAATTGTATAAGCTGGAAGTAACTTTCCGTCATATTTTGCTGCCAGGCTATTTTAAAGATTTATCCACGTCTGTTTTGCTTTCCTTTGCATGCTGAAATGCACATATTTGTCCGTCGTCACTGTCAAGAGATTATAAAACTGTAAGCTGACATATTTGCAGTGTTGCCATAAAGAGAGAGAGTCGAATCAGTTGTGCGTGCGTGTTACTGTATGCACCCCACATTTGATACATTTTGATACATTTTGTTGGGGATGTATCCCACAGTAACAAAATATTTTGCCCCCTTGCTCATTGAGTGGAAACCCGGGATGCCTGGCAGCTGTGTTCATGTCGGGGGCCACGGGGCAGGTCAAGTTTAGCTCCCCTGCCTTTGCAGCCTGGAGCTAATTTAGCCCCCCTGTATTATCTACTGTATTCGTCTGGCCTTTCTGATTGCTGCTGCAAGCCCCGTGGAATGCACTTATGCACAGTTGTCATTGCAGCCTCATTCCAGAAGCTGCATTTGATGGGTACATGTAGTTGCTTGTGTGTGTGTGTGTGTGTGTGTGTGTGTGTGTGTCACATCCACTGTGCCTATCACACGACAAGAGCTTGTGTCACTGAGTTCAAGTGTTTTGCAGGAGTTGCAGAGGTTTACTATATACAGTAAAGTATGTCTCTCTCTCTCCGTCCATTGTTCCAAGCCTGTTGAAACCAGGACCTGTCACCTATAAACTTTCCTCGTTTTGGAAGTCATGGACCAGACATGAATAGATGAAAGTGCTTGCGTCCCATATTATCCATATAATGAGGAAAAAGTGTCTCCATATTCAGGTCTCACAGTCAAACAGAGTGCTGCATGGGAAACCAACACTATGAAGACATACGGTGGGTCGTCGGGATGTGCAGTGTATTAAATGTGCCCCACTCACTCACACAGGCCGTACGCAGAAAGTACTACTCTCGTGATGATGCAAAAGCAGGCATGCCTCCCCTCTTCTCCCTCACTCTTTCCTCTCAAAAGACCCCCCACCCCCACCTTCAACCCCTCCTCCTGAACTGACACGGCACCCACCAGGCCGGGGACCAGGCTGGGGATTCTGAGGTGGCGCCCAGACTCGGATTATTTACAAGAGCTGTAGCGCTGCAGAGACTGTGGTATTTCTTCTTTCAAATGCCTGGGATGGAAA
This sequence comes from Anarrhichthys ocellatus, assembly GCF_004355925.1. Taxonomy (NCBI): domain Eukaryota; kingdom Metazoa; phylum Chordata; class Actinopteri; order Perciformes; family Anarhichadidae; genus Anarrhichthys; species Anarrhichthys ocellatus. Next base: position 10,116,859 of record NW_022280034.1, read on the forward strand.
GGCATGTTATGGGGGAACACAGAACCTCTAAGGCCAGTTACTCTCTCCAACTCTTTCTCCTCCTTTCTGTCACTCTCTCAAGACACAGTCTGAGTTACTCACGCAATCTCGTATGCTTGTAAAAACACTATTAAAACACAAGTCAACAGTTTCTGTTTGGAGAAGAAGGAGCATGCCCAAAAGTTTCAGTGCAGCAAGAGATTGCAGTTTGGATTGAGATGCATTCTTGCTTCTCTGAAACATATCAATGTAGGACGCCCCTGTTGGCCACCAGTCCTCCTAAAGCTCCGAGTATAACTTCTCTAGCCTTTTGTGACAAGGCAAAATGTTCTCCAGACTCTGTGACGGCAACTGGTCAAGACACCTGAGCCAGCCGGCACGAATGCTTTCGCAAGGGATGGCGAGTGTGTTGCGTGGTAGCAGGGTGCAGTTAGGGGAAATCGCGTGGATGCGATCCGGCATTGATGCCGTGTTCCACATGCCCAGGATAGCCAGCCGTTCACGGATACCTCAGTACGCACAAACACTGTAAATTAGAGGCCCGCAGGTGGCAAAAAGGGGTCGTGAAGGGAAGGGGGTTGGGGGGAGACACCGCGGTTGGGAGGGAGAGGGTTGGCTGTGGGGAGGGGGTTGTTTCTGGGGAGTATGAGGCAGTGTGGAGTCAGCAGGGGTCAGGTTTGCCGTCTTGGGTATCGGAATCCGGACGCCGACGCCAAAACAGCACAAACTGGAGAAACGATTAGACGGAAAAAAAAGGGAGAGGGGGAGAGATGGAGGACCCCGAGTGTGGGTCACGCTGTTTCACGGCAACTGTAGCCCCCCTCCCGGAGGGATGAAGACATGGCAAGAAGGGAATGGAAGGGGGGCGGGAGTATGAGACAGCAAAGAGGAAGCCTTGGCGTCTGTTGGGGGAGGGGGGTGTATGTTATGACATGGAAATCCCAGCCCGTTGGTCACACTGGCCTGCATGGGGCTTTGAGCGGCAGGAAGGCCTCAGAGTCCAGCCTGGCAGCCTCCTACCTGGTGCTGATTGGAGCCAGGATGCAAGGAACCAACCTGTCACCGACTCCTGCTTGTAAACAAACCAAATACCGTGGGAAAGATTAGGTGCGAGGCAGAGGATGCTGCTGTCTCCACGCCCTGTCTCTCTCTCTCGTCAACCCCCGACTTTTTCCTCCGGTGTCAGCGAGAAATCAAATATGCCCCCTTTCCTTCACCGATTGTCCTGAACTCGTGAACTTTCTGCAAAGGCATGTGCCGGTTTTTTTTTGTATTTGTTTGCCATGTGAACTATTGAGGCGAGCAAGAAGCTGGAGCTCCGCACCATTCTTCAATTCAAGAGCTCATTAACCACACGAAAAAGATCCAAATCCCGCCTGCCGTTCCTAATGATACATGTTATGATATTAATAACTGAAGTTCAAACATGTTACCGTGTGCGCACAGAGTTTTAAATGTCTTCTTCCCTGTTGAGAAATGTAGATTTCTGTCCTCAGTTCAGCATGTTTGAGAGTTACAGCTAGTTTACTGTTTTAATAATAAACGAGTGTACCAGAATAGGCAATATTGCGGGTCTCTATGGCAACCACAGGCTTTGCATCGGAGACAACATGGCCATCAGCGGCCGGGCAGACAGACGCTTTTTAAACCTTGACATTTTTGGAGCGATGATACCATTACAAGTTAGTCCAGGACTTCCCATCGCCAAACCAGCCATGAAACCCACTCTCAATGTTCTTTCCAGTTTTAGATCCATGTCTGTTTCCCCCGCCTCCTCATCATCCTCCTCATCACCCTCCTCTCCCAGACAGGTCCCGCAAACACACAGCCTTTCATTTTTAATAAATGCTGAAAAACCAAGCACTGTTTTCTGTCCTGCTATAGATCTAGAAATGACTAAGCAATAGGCAACGGCTCTCTGGAGAGGCCCTTGGGTGAAGGAATGGAGCTGGAAAGGAGGAGCCGGCCCCCGAGACGCCTGCGAGCCGTCGGGATACACACTGGCCTGGCCACAAAAATGAGCCCCTGGCCAGCGTTGGCCGCCCCTCTGGCTTAACACAAATACACTCTCACTGACGCACACACACTCACACACTGGTGGAAAAGTGTGCCTTGAGGTCGCTGAGTAGCATGTAGAGAGGAAGAAAGATGATGGGAGAATTTGGGAGTGGAGGGTAGAAGCAGAGGGTTTGGGTTTGTTGTAAATTCATTCATATTCCCCCCCCCCCCCTTCCCGTACGAGAAAGCCAAACCTCACTGGGTGAATCAGTGTTCCTCGTAAACAAGCCGCAAGCACACAATGGCGCCTTCAACTCTGGAGAGTCGGAGAGAAAAGAAATGAGAACATGAAAGAAGGAGAACAGAGCGACAGAAGGAAGGCATGCCAACCTTTAGACATGCTGGTGAGGGGAACACTCTCATGTGCAGAAAAACAAAAATAAATAAAATGGCGAAATAAATAAAGGAGGCAGCTACTTTCATGAAACATACACGTATACAGTGTGATTGTTTTGCGCATGGCAACATATGATATCATAAGCTAATCCAAAATCAAGCCCTTTGTGGCTCCCAGAGAGTCTTTGTTACTGTCGTGTTTCTCAAGCTCCGCCATGATTGCACACAAAAGCAACAGTACCCTCTTAGGACTAATGTATTCCGATTACAGGTAATTATGGCTTATTACCATTTCGTGGGGGCTCATTTGCAGTATTTGTTCAGTGAACGTCTAATAGCGGGAAAGGGGAGGGGAGCGTCATCCTTCCTGCTGTGCGAGCTGTGACGCTGCAGGAGAACTGTAGCGTAGCGCAAACATTAATGGCTCATTTCCCCGCTCACCCCGAAGACAAAAGTGGAGCTAATCCAAATATCAGCGCTAATAGCCCAAATAAATCACTTGTGAGCTCACGTTGCAGCTTGTTGTCTTTTGTAGGAACAGATATGGAAAATCAAGCCACGGTCTCTCATGAAAGGAGCATAATTTACTTTAGTTTGACCTTTTCTTTTAAAACCATCTCTTTGTTGCTAACAACGACTCTGATTAAACATCTATGTTTAGTTCTAGAGCTACGCATCACACCACCAACTTTTGTGTGACATTCCTTTGGCTCAAAATGGCATTCTGTGTTCCTTTGCTGCAGTTACACACACATGTTCAAATAGACCCTTTCACTCTCAGCGCCGCGTGTCTTTGTAGTGGCGGGCGGCGGGGCTAAGTGAGGTCAATATTCAAATTTTAAGCTGACACGGCGATGTGATGTTTACACGAGAGTTGCTGTCATCTTAGATATTAACAGATGTGAAATCATCAGTCGAATGTATGAATAATTAAAGGTTAAATATCTGGCTTCGTTGCTTGCCCAGCTTAGCATGAAGCAGGCCAAAGTCAATGTCACTCTCGCTCCAATTTACTGAAAAACAAAAACAGCCTAAGCGCGAGTGTTAAGTGGCTTTTGGAAAGCTGAGACAGATTCAACAACCATTTCATATTAAGGAGCTTTATCAGGAGCAAACCTCCCCCCCCCTTTTTTTACCTCAACAGTCAGTGCTGTAAGTGACACTGTCACTTACTAACACACCATGCTGTCAAACTCCTTCCAGTGAAACCTTTTGCCGCACCGAATGTGAGGCATGAAAGGGCTGCTGTGTGTGTAGCGCTGCTCCTTCCCCTCCGGACTCTCCGTTTTTTTTTTTTTGTTGCCGTGCGATGGGAGTCTGCGGTGGTATATTTAGGCGTACGGTTTGGGACAGGAAGAGGGGAAGCGCTGAGGTTATTTGATTGCTTCATTATGGTCATATATATGGCCATATATTTATGTATACTTTGTTATGTATGTCATTACATGTACACCAGTGAGTGTTTGTTTGTTTGTGTGTGTGCGTGCGTGCGTGCGTGTGTGTGTGTGTGTGTGTGTGTGTGTGTGTGTGTGTGTGTGTGTG
>NW_022280034.1:10120804-10124345 GCF_004355925.1 Anarrhichthys ocellatus
TGTGTGTGTGTGTGTGTGTGTGTGTGTGTGTGTGTGTGTGTGTGTGTTTGACTGAGTAAAGAGGGCTCAGTGTTTGGACCACCCTGTGAGCTGGGCTGAGTGACAGCATGGGCCTTGAGACTCATGCAGTACACACACACACACTCAAGAACATACAGTACTCGAACACACACGTCAGCAAGCTCATTTTTCAACATGTTTTCTACTCTATTAATGCCTCATGACTAACTTCATATAATGCTCCAAAGCAAACATGCTGTATTAAAATGAAATAAATCACTCCAGGATCAGGAGGGAACACACACACTCTCTGGTACAACGCGGTGCCACCCAGTAGTACCGCAGCGAATGTACCTGCTGTTTTAACCCCACCCCTGTACGCCATGTTTCTCAACACCTGATTTGAAAAGACAGGCCAAATATTATCAAGCGGCTTTAGAAATAATATTTATTTTTCTCTGGGAATTTGAGGAATAAGAGTCATAAAAATAAATGTGGCGGTGATGATATAAAGCTAAATTGAAATGAATTGTTACTTGTTTTCAGAGCATTTTGACTGTAATTTCTCTATATCACGGCGTTTACATGTAATGAATAGAGGCATGAGTCCAGTTATCCACCACGAGGAAGTGCTAGCCTTGCTAACGCTGCATATTTAGGCCCTCGGTCAGAAATTAAAAACAGGTCAGGCAGTGATGACGTCATTCATTATCAAAGGTTTATTTTTTCTTCTTAGCGTTTCTTATTAGTCGGTCGACTCCTGTCTGTGGCTGCTATCACGTAGACACACACTCACCTGGTGGTTTAGATATACTCATGAGGACATTGTGTGGAGCACAGGTCGGCGACCTTTTTGATATCAAATGCCACAATCTGTGTGCCATATCAATAATTATTATTATTACCGCATCATATACGGATCACCGTTTACAGGCAACGTGCAGAGCAACATTTTTATAAAATCTTAATCTGTTCTACGTAATTATATATGAGACCACTACACAAGAAGGCTGCCATCCGTAGGAAAACATCCAACCTTCCATCGATCGTGTTCATCAGCAACACACTTGACAAATGCTGCGAAGGAGGCAACAAGTACCAGCCTATCAGATAAAAAAAAATCAGTCAAACTGCTGTAATAAACAGGCCGCGCAACTGTCAGTAGCGAAAGTGAAAGAGGTCATTTGTCATTAGAATTAGAGGGCCTTTCTAAATTTCCAAAAAAGCTCTCTTGCACTCTTATTGCTGGTGTGCCTTCGGTTCAGCTTGCCTTCCCCCTGTCACCTCAGGACGCCATTCTGGCCAATGTCTTATCCCCGGGATGTCTGGACTGGAAATAAAGGTTGGAAACTTCGATGCACTTTTTGGAATTGTTAAAAGCCTCTGGATCCATGACCGTGACCATGACATCATTGAAGAATCGCTCGCTGTCATACAAAGGACCTTGGACGTCCCAAAAAAATAAAGCTGTTATCTGGTAGTTATCAAGAGTCCATCTGTTGCAGTAATTGTCGAATTCCAACACGGTGTAATAATAACGGGGCCACGGTTCAGGTGAACCAGTGTGATAAATCCTTTGGTTTGACCTCTTAACCTCTCTCCTCTCTGACGTTGTCTGTTGTCAGGAGATATCTGTACGGATACTGATACCGAGTCTCAGTGCTTATGGTTTAATAATATAACTGCATAGAGGAAGTCCTAAAAATAAGACCGCTGGGAGGCAACCGATGAACCAAATGAGAGGCCGGCGTTGTGAAATGAGACGCTGATGGGAGCGTTCTCTTATTACTCTCTCACTCATACAGTAGATCTTTGCTATGGGGCGGTCCCTCTGGATCAGCCAACACATAACACATTCACAGTATTTTAAAAAGAAGCTTTACTATCACTGTTTTTAATTAAATTAATTAACTTAAGCGTCTTAAGCTAGGGCTTTACAAATGTTCTATTACACCTGCACGTTAGTGGAAGCTACCACTGCTGCAGTCTGTTTCTCTGTTGCTCATCAGTCCGTAAAGTACATCGATAGACACACACAATTATACGTGAGCATTGCCGTCCTTTCCATCAATGCACTTAACGGCCAGTAATTAAACAGATAACCTGAATACTTCCTACAACATTTTGATAGATGATGATGCGTGATTTAATCTCACTTTGCAAAGTGAGGTCGGGCTGTTTGCAGTAGCTGAACTGGAAGGGTGGAGAGGCATCGGCCTGCTGGTTGGCTTGCGTTACCAACTGGGGGCATCAAGGGGGACGAAGCCAGCGCTGAGCCCGAGCTCTCTGCGATGATTGGAAGCAGTGGCCCCGGTAACGTCTGGATGGGCCATTTAAAACGAATGAGGGGAAATAAAAAGAGCCACGGCTATCGGCATGTGTAGGTGGAGAGAATGTGTGCGTTTGTGTGTGTGTGTGTGTGTGTGTGTTTGACAGTCTGACTATCTTTAAACATATTGTGTTTGCAAGTTAACCTTGAATTTGAAACTCTCACGTCTTGCGTCATAACTTTGTGAGTTATTTGAATCGTGTGACGCACAGCACCGGCTTCCTCTATAATTTGACAGGCCAAGGTCAGCCTCCTCACTTGATGTGTCATCAGCCCGCAGATCCAGAATTGATCTGTTTGTCGTCATATTTTACATGAAAATTGACTCACCCTGTGTTGCTGCGAGTGAGTCTTCGTAGCATTGCGTGGGGTACGCTCTGACGGATGCAGGCAGGAGGCATTTCATTTAATGAATGAGTCACGTCACTCTGCATCTTCTCCCCGTGCTGTTGTGACCTGCACTCGAACAGGAACATTGTGAGTGAGGCGGAAGACGAGTAAGTGGAAGTGAAGTGCTGACACGGTCATATCCATTAACAGAGATTCTGTGAGTGATATCAGCACCGGATGCATCGCGGGCGTTTATTAGTCATCATGAATACTCGTATGTTTCTGGAATATATCTCAACTGTGTGAGAGAGAGTGCGAGGAACTTAATACTGTTCTTTGATCTGTTTTTGATCTGTCTCCTGTTTCTTTTACTACAACAGTTTTCAGTTTCTTCTCCAATTCTTTTCTCTTATTTTCTAATTTGCAGTTATCCTCTACTTTGTCGTTCTTTCCGCCTTGTTGTCATCATCTTTTCCATGTTCAAAGCACAGCTCAAAGCAAAAGGCACAGACCGCACAGCTCCGACAACAAGCCATAGTGCCTGATGATAGTGCGAAAAGCCAACCCGTCGTAACGGAATCCAGGCCCCTTTCACAATGTCAGTGTCGGAGTTGAGTTATTTCTCAATCCGCTGCTCTTCCAAGATCTAATGGGCAAATTATCTGCGGAGGAGAAGTTGATGGGTGTCCCGTTTCACAAAGTCCCCAGTTATTTAGGTCAATGAGCGCCATTGTGTGGAAACGTGGCAGACCCGTGCTAACCGCTTGACTTTTTTGATTTTCTCTATGGAATCCCACACCCATTGTAAGCCAGCACCAACCACAAGACCAGTGTGTGTGTGTGTGTGTGTGTGTGTGTGTATAGACTAATGTAACATACATA
>NW_022280034.1:10124355-10143028 GCF_004355925.1 Anarrhichthys ocellatus
ACACACACACACACACACACACAGAACCACCACCAACATCAACACCCACAGGCTCAGGCTATGGTGACATCATGGCTTGGATGACAGCACGTCTTCCAGCCCCATTAGTCTGATTGTAGGTGGCTCCGCCGCAGTGATTTATGGGTAAATATCCATAGTCTCTCTCTGCTGTGTTGATTTATAAGCCATGTTTTGGTCCCTTTGGTCCCCCGACCACAAGACTTGGGAGGGGGAATCCTGTACAAATAATGGCATTGTAAAACTGGAGACAGTGAGACAGGGAGAGAAGACCCGCCCTGTCACTCTCTCATCATCCAGCGCTGTTGACATGTTTTGATTGGTCAGTGAACACGCACGCGTGATGCCAGCTGAAACTTTGTCTTTCGGTCACCTTGTAGTTTTCACCTGCTCACCTGTAAATGCGTACGTGCCGAGCTATCTGTCTCCTTAGCCTCCCAGTCTTTCTGTTCATTTGTTTCCTTCTTGTCATGTATCTGTTTGTCAGCTCTTCTTTTGTCATCTGTTTTCCTTCCCTCTTGTTGCTTTGCCTCAGAAGTTTTTAAGAGCCCTGTTAATTCTGTCTATACCGCCACAATGGAAAATGGATTAGCACGAGGGAAAAAAGGCGCACTGTTCACATCCTACAATATGGTACCTCCACATCGTTCTAGATTTAAGGAGCGTATTGCTGTGTGTATTCTGTAAAAAATGAACTAGATCTTCATGAAATCTTTGTGTAAACCTAGAACCTCCTTGTGATGATTTGTGCAAAGCTTTTGCCCAACACTTACCATATTTTTCTAAATCTTTCTCAACTTTTAGAATAACAAAGAGTCGGGGTATAATTACACCAAGAACCACTGTACATAATTTCAATTTATTTGGCTTCCTTTTACCATCTTTCCCTTCATTCTCTCAGTTTTGTTCTCCATTTCTTTCTATTAAAGTGTTTCCTTTGCTTTACATCTCTCCTTCTCTTTCACCTTCTCACCCTTCCTTCTCCCTCTGCCAACCCAGATGCGTAGGAGGCCCCCAGTTGACTGCTTGGAGCTGTTGTTTGTAATTGGGTTGTGCTTTGTCACCGCAGCATGCAGAAAGTTGCCCTCAGTCCAAACAAATCTGGCAATCGATTCAGCAGTGAAAAGTCACTGAGCTCGTTGATTCGACAACTAGCAATAAGGACAGCAGATGGCTGTGTGTGTCATAGAACTCACAGTTTCGGCAAATTTACTGGCCGGTTGTTGCTCGTTGGTCACAGTGGCGGACGGGTTGTACCTCAAGGCTGCTGTAATGTTTTGTCTAAGTGGCTCTGTGAAACATGCTACATTATATTACATTACAGTCATTTAGCAGACGCTTTTATCCAAAGCGACTTACAATTCAGAGTCTATCACATTTCTACACCGTAGCCACAACTACGGGAGCAATTTTGGGGGTTAAGTGTCTCGCTCAAGGACACATCGACATGCGACTAGCAGAGCCGGAGCCGGGGATTGAACCGCCGACCCTCTGATTGAAAGACGGCCCTGCTATCTGCTAGCCACTTAGCCACAGTCGCCCCATCGCTAAGAGCTACATCTGTGCATTTATACTTGGAGACAGATTTGCATTTTATTGCTTTGCTCCTCCTTCAACAGCAATATGTATTCATCGAGCAAGAAGATGGAACATTTTTCTATTCACCTTCGTCACTCACAGTTCAAATCTAACAGCAGTTTTTTTAGATTATATATATATATATACAGTATATATAATGTGTGTATATATATATATAATGTATATATATATTATACATTATACATATACATGTATTATACATATATTATAGGTTGCACAGATTGTAACCTGAAGCCAGCTGTCACAATCTCCTCCCAGAAGCCTGGATAGGAAGGATACACGGAAAGGCCACCCGGAACCCATTGAGAGCCCATCAAGGATATTGCTCAACGTGTGTGCGCATTTATGAGAATGGGTGCTGGTTTTGTTTATGTGTGTGTGTGTGTGTGTGTGTGTGTGTGTGTGTGCATTTGGATGTATTGGGATGTGCGTAATTGTGTGCGAGTTATAATTAGAAAAGCTTCTCCTGACTGACAGGTGCTGGGACAACCTGCTGCGGCCCCTCACTGTTGCATGCTGGGTGCCAGCATCGCCTCTAGTCTCAGCTGGATAAATTGACAGGTGGATTTTATTGTTTGTGCAAAGCAAGGGTGGATGGAGGCATGGATGGACACAAGAAGGAATTGGGGGGCGGGGTAAAAAAAGAAAAGTATGACAGTATTTCCTGTGTATCCTTTCAGAGCAATGCCGACATGTTTGACATTTCCACCGGCTATGAGTAATGTTTCCTATACCGCTCTGTGCTCAGACGGCACAGCACTCGCTCACCGGACAATGAGGTGGCAGAGATTTGTGTGTGCCCACAGCCAGGCACCGAAAACACGCAGTGAGTCATAAGACGCCATGACAACACACGTACATGCACATATACGTATACCCACAGAGACTCAACCGCAGCAGTTACCCACAGTCACACTAAAGGTCGCCAGACACGAAGCACACTGTAGATTCCGTGACTAAATTGATTTATATTGACGTCCAACTGAGCTAACGTCTGAGCGGGTGGGCCATTTCTGTAAGAGGACGCATGATGTGCTTACTGGTCAGCTCCAATCATCCTCTTTTAACTTCCTCAGTTGTGCAAAAAGGTTTTTAAGCTTGCTTGAAATAGATTTTGCTTTTGTCAAAAAGGAGTTGAAATGCTAAATCGGTTATGGAAACGCCTTTGCCGAATAAATTCTGACGTAGCAAACATCTAACTCACATGTTGGATCAGCTGTTTCGGCTGGCTTCTTCTTCCTCACGCGCAAATGCTTCCCGTCTTCCGTGTGCATGCAGCCATAACTGGCCACCGAAAATGATTATCCAGATGGCTGCAGCAGAATGCAAGATTAGGCGTGGACAACACGGAGCTACTCACTCACTCATGGACGCACACATGAGAGCACATGGCCTGATTCTCCTGGCGGAGATAGCTAGCTGACATGTGAGAACAATTCAAACATGCCCAATTGAGACAAATTCCAGAAGACCTCTCTCTATTTATTTCATCGCATGTTCATTCACATGTGTTATTAGAGCCGGGCATAGCCTAGAACGCCAACTTCTGAGGAAGCTACGCTGTAGCTGTCCAGCCAAGTTTATTCACCACAAACCAGTTGATAGAAACACGGCAAATCACATTTCTTTTTCGCGACATTTCAAAAGTTTGCTTAAAAGTCACTTAAAATTTGAATGAAAACACGGCTATTGTTAGGGTTAGGGTTATAATGTAATACACCCAGATAAATAAGATACACATTAACACAAACAGGAATAAAGAAAAGTCGCTACGCTGTAATCATATTTCGTGTTTCCGTGTGCTGTAATAAAACAGACCAGAATGAGACTTTTTTTTGGGGGGCACAAAATCCATTGAGCATATGTGTGCTTATTAACTGTAGTACCACAGGTCACCATGTAAGTCTCTCTTCCGGTTTGAATAACTTTGAATATATATTACTTAATTAAAAGGAAATGACTCACACACACAGCTGATGCCATTTACGCGTCACAGCGCCTTATCAGAGTCGCATGCTCACCTCTTATGTGAATATTGTCTCAAGAATATCACCAGTCAATAGGTCCCATGTGAGTCACTCACCGCATGTTCACAGAATGGTGATCGGGACTAACTGGCTCTCTACTCTGATGCAGAAATCTACCCATGCTGCACTGCATTATGTTTCTATCTAATATGAATATGTCTGATCATTGGCATGTTGAAGTGACTGAACTCTCACACTCTCGCAGTTCCACTTTGGTAAGTTGGACGGGTGTAGTATAAATCACTCTATATTTAAACTGTGACATATTGGTATCTTGCTCTAAAATCTATTTTTATACTCAACCACTGTATGTTGATGACTAGCTGCTGTTCTTGGCTAATCAAAGATATCGCTCACCGTACCAGATTGTGTTCTTGCTCACTTTATATAAACGCCATATGAGGCTTTCATCAATCTGACAAATGCAACAGTGGCGTGGAATGCCATTAGTAAGTATTTTTATACACACACAAAGGCTAGTTTGAGCTTTAGACATCTAGATAAAAGACAACAATTAGCAGTAAGGAGTTGTGGGCTCAAACTGTTAATTAGCTAATTGTTTATTTACTGCTGACTCTAACAACTCTTAACAATAGTAGACAACAAGGCCGTAGCCTCAAGTTCCCTGTTTTAATGAGCGCAAAGCTAATACCAACCCAACCATTTTTATTTTTTTTTAAAGGCAGAGAAGTAACAGGGTTTCAATGAATGTGTGTTCAGCAATTCTTTAAATGCTTGTACATTTTACGTATTATAACAAATCCTCTGAGTGTGCTGTTGCTCCGGGCTTAAGCGCTCCAGGCTGCACGAGGTCCCACAGTGAAATCAAGGAGGTGCACCTGCTCTGTGAGGTCCCCTCTTCTCCATCCAGCCATGTGTCTCGTCTTCTTCACCTCCTGTAAACCTTTCCCGCTCCTCCCTGCCGATTATTCTCTTCAGGCTACTGTGTCTATAATGAGCCTTTCCTCCTACCCCCCCCCCCCCCTCCCCCCCTCCCCCCCCACCCCCCCCCCCCCTCCCCCCCCCCCCCCTCCCCTCCCCTCCCCTCCCCTCCTCTCCTCTCCTCTCCTTCCCTCCTCACACTGTGTGCAGAATTGGAGAAGCTTATCGCCTAGCAACCACAATTAAAGTACAACAAGTCAGTGGCGGTAGCAGCAGCCGCCGTCGGAGTAAGCTTCACAAACCTTCGTGTGACCAACGGCTTTTGACAGAAAAAAGAAAACGGAAAATAGAGAGAGTTCGACGGGGAGGGGAGGGGGGGGGGGGGGACGGCGCTGCAGAGTTGAAGTTGGACAGGTGGACGGCAATTAGAGCCTCCACTGGAACACCGCAGTGAGGACTTTGGGTTTCTTTAAAAACAAAGAGAGGAAAAAGAAATCAAGGGAGAGTGGAGTGTCGTTCTCCGACTGGGTTCACCGGGTTGGACTCGACAGGTATGTGTGTGAGTGCTGGAATGAATGGACACCAAGTGAAGGTATTCTGCAGTTTTGATGGTGTTTTTATGTGTGTATGACCGCTTGTGTTTTGTTGTTTGCTCGTTAGTCAGTATCTGAAGAGACATTATGTTGAGAAGATTTAGCATTTGAGGCTTTTGGCACGATTAGAGCATAATATTTATGACACAGCGCTGAGGGAATGCAAAGTTTGTACCTGCTGTAAAGGTATTCATTCACACACCTGATCCATACACACACTAAGAAAGATGTACACTTGAGCCTGCGTGTTAAAACTGTAATCTGATGAATCATTTTAGAACTAATTGATTCTTATGTATTTATTATTATTAGAGCCATATATTCCCTTCCATATTTTTTCATGAATTTTTATTTTTATTTGTTTGAACATAATTTACAAATATGTACTACACCTGATGTGTAAAGTCAGGTAATTGTCTCCTATAGGTTCCTCACTATCATTAGGATAATTGACTGAGTCGCTGTAATAGTTGTCAGGTGTGATGTCTCCTGCCACCATTGGCATGGAAACGTGGGTTTTCTTTGGCTCAGGGGGATTTAAGGACTGAGTATCGACTCATAAATGAGAAGGAAAGGTGTTGTTTGAGCTGAGATTGAGCATGAGCTGTTAGATCTGATTTGAAATTTTGCTCTCATTTCCGTGTGATTGTCAGCGAGGCTTTCTGTGCACACGTGGACAGAGATGTGAGGGGATGCAGGTGGCGAGTTGCAGGAATACCGTGAAGCAAGTTTGTGAGAGGCAAAATGTCTCTGATGGTATTCACAGCATTTTGATTGAAGCTTGATTCCATAACCGTTACATAAAGTATATTTCTGTTTTGACATGAGGATATTGCGCATGACACACTGTCACATGGAGAATGCTTTTTTATATTTGTTGGTTCAGTCATAAGTGTTCATACTGGTCATAGATTTGAGGTTCTTCATATTAAATCCTAATCATCCCCCAGGATGTAGTCATGCTGTGAGACATTGATACAGCACGATTCCAAATATGGAGGTGGGCATTTAAAATGACAAGAGCATCAGAGTAAATGCTTGAAAATGAGTTATCAAATAATCAACTACAATAGCATTGGTATTCTTGTGAAGTGGACAATTTTGACAAAATTTCTGCCGAAAGAAATTGAGTCACAGCCGGCTTATTCATGTCCATTACCTCAGCATGAAAGGTGGCCCCACACAGGCCTGTATTTCAAATGACGGACACCTGCCTGCCCTCATCCCCATGGCAGAGTGGCTCTGCCTGAGGGCACTGTGGGGGAGCGGGGAGGTGAAAGGTCAGCCACTCTGTATGGCCTATCCTGTCCCCACCAGGAGGATGAGACTCGTATGCAGACTTAAACGCACAGAGATGTCAATCACTGGTCAAAATGTCACTGCGCTGCACACATAAAAGCACACGCGCGCACACACACACACACACACACACACACACACACACACACACACACACACAAAACGCCAGAGAAGAGTCACTTGCTGGTCAAAATGTCACTGCACTGCTCGCATAAAAGTGCGCACACACACACTCAAAACATCCGTTTTCTCTGATGTTCAGTTTTAGATTCAAAGGGAGGGCATGCAGGATACACTCACTGTACTGTACCACTGAGAGTCATAGAAAAGGAGCTCGCACCAAAGTCACTAGTAGATGTCCATTACTGATAGAATTGGGCCCTATTTTCATGGTGGCGCAACAAGCAGCACTCCGAACACCTTGACACATAGAGTGGTCGGTTGTAAATCTGTATTCTGCTGATTGTAGCAGGTGTGCTCGGAGACACCCACACAGTTGGTGCGACCAAGACCTGCCGCTTTTCCCTTGTGATATGACATGAGATATGGGTAGAACATGCTGCCTGCACCCAAGCCTCCCAGTAACAGTGCTTGGCTAACAGGCAACCTTGGCCACAGTTGAGAATTACAGGTTATGTGATGCAATGTGGCCTGTTTTCCATACACAATCATTACAAAAGGGTGTAAAAGTATAAATGGGGGCGCCACCTTAAAACATGGTATTCTCTGACTACATCCATGCCTTTACCACCATCTCGCTAAGGGCTTTGGTGTCAAACTTGACCGAAGTTGGTTCTTCTACGTAGGATTGGCAACCCCAATGCATGCTGGGACCATCTTCATTTGGCAAATTAGGGGTTTTGGAGTCAGTGAACATTTTCATATCAGAATACTTTGTATTGTATTGTATTTTGGGTCATATCAGGAGCATGAATTAGCCTCCTTGCCAAAGAAGAAAATGCAAAACAGCAACAGAATTTCACTCCAAAAACGTCTCCAGCCCGAGGCCAGCGATGTGTGCGTGTATGCGCTGAGTGTCTCATGTGTGCGCTGCTGTCTGTCTCACCAAGTGTCACCGCTGAGGGCTATACACCTCCTGAAGAGGCGGACAGCAGGGGGATACTGTGTGTGTGTGTCTGCACTGTGTATAGGTGTGTGTGTTTCTGTGTCAGTGGGTGTTCTGTGCACGTGTGCCTAATAAGTTGGCTCTGCTGGAGGGATGTATTCAAACGGCCCCTGTTGAGCAGAGTTGGCGGGAAGTATTATTTCCGCATCTGGAGTTTGTGAGCTCGGTTGTCTTCATCCTCTGGGAGATGGCTTTTTTTAAACTTTCTGAACTCTCAGTCGCTGCTCTTGCCTCGTCTCACATTCACATCTTGCTTCCTAAGCATACCTGCACATGCGCTTGCACACCACATTTTGGTAAATGCATGTGAATGAAATAGATCCACTGGATATACGTGTTTGTAATTGTACTCAGGGAGCTAATTATTTTCCACCGGCGATGAGGTCATTACCCATGTAATTGGCTCTCGCGGGGCTGCATTGATCACTCGATTGGCGTTGCCAGATTGGTGGGAGGGCTGAGAGGTGGATTACTGTTGGTCACCTCGACTGTAATAAACCAAACTCAATTAAGGGGGGGAAACTGATATCTCCGTCTTCGTGTTTGTGTAATTGGATTGTCTTTTTAGGTTAATTCACTTGCTGATTCTTTGATTAAGGGCAGCACATTTTAACTAAATGTTTTTTGTTACAAGCTATTTTCAGGACAGCCAAGCCCACGTGAATATAACAAAATCGAAGGGGAGTTGCCTACCCGTGGTTTTGCAGCATGCTCTCTATAAGATAGCATTTAAAGGGAAACTTAGACGATTTTCAACAGGCTTTGTGTCGCTGCATTGGGAGCAAATGAGCAAGTTCGACTTCCCTTCGTGTTGCTTGTTTGCGAGTGTCCGCTGGATGACCCAAAACAGATGAGCAGGGAGCTCTGGCCATGGGTTAACATGAAGGAAAGCCGAACATCGCTCATTCGCGCAAACCAGCCAAATTGTAACGATACAAAGCCCGTTGAAAACCAGCAAAGTTCCCCCTTCAGGATGCAGCACCACAATAGATTTGTCTTAGGTGGTGATTGTAATGTCTGCTTCTCTTCTCTTATTTCCAGAGTCTGGGCTCCGCTGACCGAAAGGAGAATCAGCGCAAAAAGTAAGTCCCATCCGTTCACCTGCCTGTGCATCCCTCCATCCATCCTTGCCTTCCTCTCTGGAAAACAGAAAAAGAGACCAAAGACTCGGAGATGGTTGAACATCACAGACTTTATGTAATCCCAACAGTGGTTGTTGCCACCATCGTCTCGTGCTACGGTGACAGCAACAACTACATGTAACATTAACAGTTCATATTGAAGGTCATGATGATGATTCAAAAAGTCAAATCAGGTCCATTTTATTTATATAGCCCAATATTACAGTAAGTACAGCATACGACACCCTTTGTACTTTCTGACACACGCTCTGTTTCAGAAAAAGCTTGACCTTTATGTCCCCAGTTTTATATTTTATTATAGTTCAGTGAGAAGCCACCGTGTTTCTAATCTGCTACTGTTAAATTTGCCCATTACTACTATGCTGTTAATGCATACTCAACACAGACTGTATGAACAGCTGAACCACTGCTGGGATTATGTACTCTCAATCACTTACTAACTATTGGCTTTGATATTTTTCCTTGGGTGCAGGTGTTTTCTTGAGTAAGATATTGCTTTTAGCTTCCTACTTCAACTGTCAATGCGTGCGTTTCATAGCAACTGGCCTTTTCCATCTAAACATGGAGCTTTGTAAGAGTATGGATACTGTGTGATGTCCAAAAAATACCCCCTTTTGCTTAGATCTTTAACAAAAAATAGAGAAAACGTAATCAGGAGAGTTCACTCGACTTGTTTCCCAATGGTTGGCCTTTGTCTGTCTTCCTGTGTCTAAGTGTATGCTGTGTTTGAAGCTGAACTCCTAGTTGTCCATACATAAGTCAATGACAGTGGGACATGTGCTGCATCATATACTTTAGTGTTTTTTGGTCATATACGATGTCAGGTGTACTGTCACAGTGAGCTCTCAGTGTGCCAGAAAGGGAGACATCTGTTGCCAGGAGACAAGACTAGTATAGCTAGTGCGGGATGTCACGTAACAGAAGTCTTCCCCAGAAATAAGGGAGGGAGGGAAAGAGAGGAGTGTTCAGTGTAGCCCGACACACAACATTTATTTATGCCCGTAGAAATAGGTGAATAAGCATAACTGCACAGATGCAGAGGGGTAAATGAAAATAAAGTATGCACTTAGAACATAGATTTTCATGTTTTTCATCTCAAAAGGATCGTTAACCCTGAGGAGTAAGTCACATGTGTACGTGTGTGTGTGTGTGTGCGTTGGTTTGCTTCCTAACTGCCTTCGGCTCAGCTTTCCAATTGGAAGATGATTGCTGAAGGCTATACCTATACCTATACTAATAATATATGTCAATAACATTTGGTCTCAAAATGTCAACAAAATGATTGCATATAATCAGTAATTTCGTACAACTCTGTGCAGATAAATAGTTGCTTATTTCTGTCCCACAAACTGAAGGAATGTATCGGCCATCTTTCTTTCATTCATTCTCTTAGTCTGGACTTTGAGCCGTTCCTCTTCTTACCTATGGATGGAATATTTGAACTCATTTTTCCTCCAGATGGAGATGATTATTCTAGCCTCTTTTCTTTGTCCCACTGCAGCTCTCTTTTTACGTGCAGCTAATCACTGGATCATTTACAAGTGGTTCAGACTCCCTCTGTCAGGCTTGATACCAAGTGTACTTAAAGGTCTCACATTACACCTATTTTGATATCTTCATGCACACCGAACTCAGAGGCAAAGGTGTTTCCTACACAAAGCAACCAGAGAAGAACTCCATAACTCAAGAATTCAGAAGCTAATTGTGACAATTTCACATAAATGTCTCGTGATGACGTTTTGGACAGACATGGATGGAAACTACAACATGACTCGTTGACTTTACCTTTTCAAATTGGGAAGTGCTGACTGCTCATGAAAGCCTGTGCGCTATAAGTAAAACCTAGCTGTCTTTCCCACTTATGCTGGGTGCACCCTGTACAGGAGAGAAGGAATAATGGACGGATGGGGGCGTGGTTTGCACTTTTCATGGAGCAAGGGATTTAGGCACGGATGTCAGGGAATAGAAAACTTGATTAGACTAATTTATTCACAGGAGCAGGCCACGTAATTGTTCTCATATGGGAGTGACGTACCGTAGGTGTGTGTGTGTGTGTGTAAGAGGGAGATTTGTTCTCCAGCAATGTGCTTGACTTATTGTTTGGATAAAGCACATGTAAAAAAACATGTATACCTCTTGCAAAGAGGTATACATGTTTATAAGATGACATAACCGTCAGGCAAAATACATTCCTCTCCCTCTTTCCACTGCGTCTCAGCCCCAGCTGATGTTTCACCACCACGTTCCTCCACAGCTGAAGGACTTTCCTCCCAGCGGTAGCTGGTTGTTGCCGTGGTTACAGGTGACACAGGAGCCAAAAGCCCAGCGGCATTTAATTAATGGCTACATCAGGCATTTCATTCAGCGTACAGTACACGAAGTCCTGAATGGGGGTGCGAACAAACGCAGCGTCTCATGTCTCCGATGAGAGGACCTGAGATGAGAGAGGAAGCCGACCAATGGGCTTCACCTTATCTACCAGCCACAAGCAAAGATGCTCACATGCAAAAGAGCATTTACGAGAAAACAAGTTGTATTTGCATCGTATTGAAATAAGCAGAGAGGAGAACAGAGAGAGAAGAGAGCGCTGCAGAGACAGTTTCATTGTTCATCAATCAAGTGTACTCACTACATACATAGTGGTCTATATATTGAGTTTGCGGTTCTGTAGTGCTGTTGTGAGAATTATTATTCCCTTTATAGTGGACTTAAAGTATCCCACAATGCATCGTGAAGTGTAGTGTAAAACCAGTGGTCGCTAATGCTCAGCATTACATACCATCAGGCATTGCGCTGACGGCGAAATGCCACTCGGACAAGAGGAGAGAGAACAGCATGACCGAGACAAATCCAAGAGTTGTGGCGCCGAAAATAATATTTTTAATGTGAACAGAACATCACACCACAAACCGGCACAAAGTACTTTGTATTTATTAATTTGGAAAAAATAAGCTTACTTAAGAAACAGCTTCAAAGCAGAGCAAGTAATTCATTCAGGGGGAGGATTTACGCAGATTCGGATGACGTCAGACTCACATCACTATTGCATGCTCACGCTTGTTGGCGAACAACTACACAATTGATTCAGAGTTTTATCTGTAAGTACCCTGATGAGAAGAGAGAATGCATTTCTTACTATAGTTCAAAAACGATAGGCTCGGCAGAGACTGGTGATCGTTTTTGTGCAATAAATTCACGGCGATGACTTGGAACAAAACATTTTTATGTCTACCAATCTATCCTCAACAACAACAGACAACAAGAAATATTTATGGCCGTGGACTCTTATTTCTCATCCAATAATCTGTCGTACAATCATCTTGTTGCTCGCTGCACTGACGGGGCTGCAGCAACGATGGGCAAAAACAAAGGAACGTAAGAGCCGATTGAAGGAAAAAGCCCCTTCAGGCTACATCACCAAGCATCGGCCAGTGAAACACTTTGGAAAGGCTCATCCTACTAACAGGAGACTGTTTGACCGGCTGTGTCAGGACGAAACGCATCAAACTTTGCTGTTACACACAGACGCTTATGGGTTTTGTGGAACTGCAGGAAACAAATAAAGGAATTCTTACGAGATCACTATCGACCACTGTGAGGAAATCAAGTCCCATTTTCCTGATGCTTATAAAATGATTCTTGGTTGATGCACTTTTCCAGCCTTGAGGACGTGGAAATACCTCGCCTGTGGAGAGGAGATTGCTGACCTTCAAGCCGATTCGGAGTTGAAGAAATATTTCCAGGAAAACAGATGCAAGACGTTTTGTGAAGTCAAAGGACATGCTGTGAGCCGACAGTTTAAGGGTCAATCTCCCATTCAGCACTACGTACCTGTCTGAGACAGCCTTTTTGGTAATTTGAATGGATTCAAGAAGGGGGGGGGGGGGGGGCTGGATGGGCTCCAAGGAGAAAGGATAGGAACCACTGCCCTATCTCATCCACCAGAGGGACAATCCAAGGCACATTCTGGCAGAAGGATAATAAGGATTGAGGGTTCCCGCTGTCTGACCAACGTTGAAACACATTCCTTCCTTTTTTTCCAGCCTTTTTTCTTTTCACCTCACTTTTTTCACAGGGTTTTGAAATCCCAGTGTAAATACATATTGAGGAGTATTTACAATAGTGGTATTGGTGGTAGGAGAGGGAGCTAACTCAGCGGGCCATAGGAGACTGCCGCTGGCTGAGTGTGTGACTATTTGTCACACACAGTTCATCTAGTGTGTGTCTGAGCACACATGCTCTCAGCAGCAAAGTGTGTTTGTACCCGTTCTCTTGATCCAGTGTGCATTTCACAAATATGAAGAGTGTATAATTGTGTGAATATTAGTAGCATTTAGTCCTCCTTCTGTGTGTGTGTGTGTGTGTGGTTTTGTGCGTGTGCTTTTTGATGTGGCTTGGCTGCAGCAATGTTGGGTTGTTTGAGAACTCCCCAAGAGCAGGCTGCCAGGCCAAAGAACTGAGCGGGCAGAGACAGCCATTGTTTTGGTAAGGCATCTTGGCCATGATTGTGTGTGTGTGTGTGTGTGTGTGTGTGTGTGTGTGTGTGTGTGTGTGTGTGAGAGAGAGAGATAGAAATGCAAAGGGAGAAAGGGAGCTTAATTTGGACTACTTGCTATGCTCACTGCTCTTCTAGCAGTGTATAGCCTTTTCCATTCTGGCTTTAGATGCAAAAACACGCACACACACACACTCCCTCACACACACACACACACTTAACAACGCAACATACAAACACTTTATCCTCACAACCGCATTACCTGAGGGAGTTCTGAGGGAAAAGTTTGTTATATTATGTTGCTCAACAAGTTGGATCCTTTACCAAACATCTCCCTCCACATTTGAAACCACACATCAAAATTCGATCAGCTTTCCCAAAAAAAACGCTCAACACTTTGGAAGCTCATAGTTCGCTGGCTCACGGCTGTACAAATATGATTTGAGGATTAAACTGCTTTTGGTACAAACAAGCCAACTCAGCATTTCAACCGCAAGCACCATTTTATGGTCACTCGTGGACATTTTGAATCCAACTTTGCTGGTTTTTCTTCTCACCAGGCGGCCCCCACAGAATTGTCCTTCACTTAACCTCACAACAAAATGTTACTGGCACTGCTGCTCAGTAGGAACCACAATGGTGGCCAGCTCAAGGGTTCTGCACTCCCTGTGTTTCTGTAATTCCCATTACAGGAGCCCAGAGGCGAGTGGGATGGATGTGCTAAATCTCCCACGCCGATAACACGAAAAAACATTTTTAGTTCGGTACTCTCTTAAATGTTTGAACCACAATAACTAAACTTTCGACTCTCATCCTCAATACAAACGCCTGTTCACCAAAGCCGAGCAGTGTCCAAACACTCCCGGTCAGGAGCGCGGGTCGTGGAGCCAGGCTGGATGATGCACATTGACTCATTGAGATCGATCGCCAACGCCGGGTCGACCCACGTCACGTCGTCTGTCTCAAAGGGGGATTTGTTTGTATGGATGTGAATGTGTTTCCCTCGATGCCCAACATGAACCTTCTCTTCTCCTCAACCTTATCCTAGTAACTTAAACCATAACCCTAAACTCCAACTGTAAAATTAGCTAGGACAAATGTTTACTTTCGAGGATTTTGCTATCCTTAAGATAGACCTTTTGGTTCTCACAAATGTAGAAATGCAAGGAACCCAGCACACGTGTCTCTCCCTCCTCGAGGTTCCCTTCTCCTTTCCAGCATAAATAATCCCCTCAGTCTGCTGGCACGACCCTGATTGGAATCTCGACGCCGTGCTCAATTGTGGGTTGATGGGGGGGGGGGGGGGGGAGTGGGTTGCCCTTTTTTTGTGTGTGTATGTTTAAAGCTGTTTCAAGACCGTAAACATAACGCCAGAGTGATGTCCACCTCCATCAGCCCGGGACTCTAAAAACCATGTGTAGAACTCAGGCTGGCACACACAGATCCACAACCACGGACTCACATCGGCTCTTCAGACTCACACTCTGCAATACAGTGCCGATACAGGGGGGGTTAAGATCCAGGCTCCATGGGGTTTTATCAGCTTTTCTGTGTCCGAGAGGAGACCAGCTGGAGACTTATGTGGAGTTTTATGAGGAGATTGTTTGGAGAGTTATGAGATTCTGTGCAGCATTATTAATGGGTTACAATGTCATGGGATGCTACGCGACTGTTGTCAGGTTCCCGTTGATTTCCGACAGCAGCGATGAGGCTTTCAGGTCCCATCAGATAAGTCCAGCTCCCCAGACACTTGAACTGTATTATGTTACTCTATGTCTTTCCTGGATTGTGGCCCACTAATAAATCAGTTTTAATGCTTCTGCTCACCTTGGATTTGGGATGTAACTGATGAGTGCCTTAGTAGGTGTGTATGTGCTCATACATGTCTGTTGGCACTGTGTTGTACACACTGGTCCATGTTCAATTGGGAGTTACCACATCTATCTAGCTATTAAATTACCCCAGATTAGGTTCCTCCGAATCACCTTATTATCTCATCCCACCAAACTGAAAGCGAGTGGAAAGAGAAAACTATCTGTGGCACCACTTGCTTTGCTCCTCCCCGCCATGGTACTCCAGCAACATGCCTCTAAGAGTTTGCTGGCCTCCATGCCACTGTCAGCTCAATTCAAGATTAATTTGACTGCGGATCCATCATCTGTATGTCTCACTGTGTTGAGTCAGCCTTGTGGCACACATCAAACGCAGATTGGGACACGTAGGGATTGGTATCAAGCCCAACACCACAGGGAGCCGACCCGAGAGTGAGAAAAAAAAGGGCATTGAATTCCTCCCTCATTTTTGTCTCCCTGACAAATTCTGTATGTGCCGATTCCGTGGAAAACGGGAGTGAGCGAGAGCGTCGCAATGAAAGGGAGAAAAAAAAAAAGATGACAGTGTGAGTGTGACTCAGAGACGTGCAAATGAGGGGATGGAGGGAAAGGAGCCGAGATGGAAATATCTCTGTTTACCGTAGTGGGTGGATGGGCAGCATATGAGAATATGTGCATAGGGTGATAACAGAGTCCCCTCCTTTGGCATGACGCTTTAAGATTAGATCATTAGCACTCGAAGTTCTGGCAGCTATTGTTAAGATTCGTTTGTCAAAGCGGCTGTTAAACGCCTCCCCTCACTTTTTGGACCCATGTGGCTGGCAGGAGAATTATCCTTCTCATCAACGTATTTGCTCTGTGTCGCGCATTACATCATTTTGATGCATTATTTCAGGCAATCTTATTGTAATAAGAAGACTAATTCATTAGACCCCAGAGCGCGTCAGGTGTTATGCAACAGACTATGCTACGATATTGCCTCTCATTTATTGACCCCCGCTGCCACCAGCGATTACACATTACGCTTTGAGCGATTCAGATAATGTACTGCATTACTGCATATTGTTAGCTTAAAGAAATATCAGTATGTTTTATTGGTGAGGCCTCCGTCCAAGTGAAATAAAAGCAGCCTCCACCACACAGAGAGCCGTACACACAGACATGGGTTTGGATGGAGATGGTGAATGGAAAACAAGGCTTTCTTTGAGCAGATTTTAATTAGCAATGTTCATAGCTTGGCCGCATGCTTTTATGATTGGACCACTGAAAGCCTTTTTGTTTGCCTAATGAAACACATTGAGGGGTATGTTCCTGAATTAAACCGCGTCTGTGTATTTGTGCGCGCACGCGCCAGCAACCGTGTGTGCTTGCATCCATTTCATTTGCATGTATCTGTTATGTGGGCGGGTGCCCACATTCCTATTTTGGCGTATTAGACTTCCATTGGCACGCATAAGGAGCCATAGCAGGAGACGGAGATGAAAGCAATCCCAGCGCTTTGTTTTTCCTCATTTCCAAAATAGTTGTTTTAGGTCGGCAGCCATTGCCCATAATTGCTGAAACAGGGTCAGGTATTTGTCTGTCCTGCTTATGATTTACTATCCTGTCTGCGCGTTAGTAATCTGAACTAAGATCTGTGGTTAAGGGCAGCCCAGCCTCAGACAGACCACATAGATTGTGTAATGCATTGCATTCTGGGGTCCCTTTTATAAACACATCCAACACAAAACCCTGTCTGTGAAGCTTTGCTGAGCATGCTTCTCATGTTATTTCCCATTAATCAAATAGGTCAATTTATTGAATAGTATCATCCAGGAGGGCGGTAATGCAAAACCTAGTATTAAAGAATAATAGTATTCATTAGAAGACAATTTTTCTCAATAATTTATAATTCAAATTACGATCAAATAAAAAAAAATGTAATACTATAATAAGATTTAAAAAAAAATCAGTTGTAGGTACTTTACCACTACAATAAATTGAATTATGAACATGGAATGAGACTTGTTGATATCTAAACCTAGTTTATAAATATGTCTTATGTAGTAGTAACAGTGATATAAACGAGCCCTGTAGCTCTTAAACTTCTTTGTGGTGTTTGGTTTTTGCTAGAATTCCACGCAGTCTTAACTCTGCTCTCAAATAGCAGTGGGCTACTGAGGCTATATGAGCGGGGGTCAAATTGTACGGTGAGCATGAACAATGAGTTCTTTAGCAGAATTTGTTGTGCACATGAATACCTCTGAACAGTTAATTGCTGTCATGGCAACAGTACGGAGAGGGTAAGTGACATTAGGTGAGCTGTTTGCAAGAAAGCGATCCTTCGGAGTGACGGTGTGAAAGTGTGTGTAAGTAAGTGTGTGTGTGTGTGTGTGTGTGTGTGTGTGTGTGTAAGCGTAGGTCAACATTTTCTCCGTATCGCCACACAAGCCTTTCAGTGCTGACAAAAGCACTCTTGTGCTGCAGGATTGGGGAAAGTTACTAATGCTGGCGAGATCATAATCTAAGTCACACTGCAGTGAGGCAGCGGTGGGCTTTCACATTGGAGGGATATATTAGGAACAGTTATTGTATCTTGTAGTCACTGGGACTGTACAAGGGGGATTTTATGTTAAAAAAACTAAGTATAAAATACAGAAAAGGTGAAGATTTGACTTTTATTATTACTTGTAGAGCATATTTAAAGAGTAACAGTAGTGCTATGAGCTAAATGCTAATGGGAGCATGCTAATATGTTTACTATTATGAAGCTAACATACCGTGTAGGTTTAGTAAGTTATCGTGCTAACATTTTCTCGGCGCACCACGGATATCTGCACCAAGCTTCACGGCAATCCATCCAATAGTTGTCGAGACGTTTCACCTGGAAATGAAAATGTCAACCTCAACATACCACTATGCCACTGAAATGAATAATAAACATACGTTATTATGTAATTATCCGCTTCGTACATCAAGAGACAAATCGAAAAGCGATGGAAATGGAAAGCTCCATTGTGTGCACATCATGCTGTGGAGCGTCGCTGAGTGAGCCATTGCCATCCGTTCTGCATGTGGTGTGCATTGAGAGAAGGTCAAAGTGGCTGAAGGGTGAGATGGGAAGTGACAAGGAAGGTTGACACACACACACACACAGGTATGCCTTCATTGGCTTTGTAGGATTTTCCTTCTAAGAAGACAAGGCATTGTGGCAGGTGCCTAAGCACTGTCTGACTCTTGTATATATAGAAACACGTTGGTGCTCTAGGTTAAGAGCTTAAATGGTTGTGTGTGTGTTTAGGACGACATGGCTTCAAGGTGACATTAAAGCCTCAGTTCTATAAGGAAACGCAATCAATCACTGATTTTATAAACCGTAATCAACACCAGCAAAATGAAAGAGAAAACATAATTCTGATGAGAGGATAATCGACTGGGATATCCTGAGTGGGTCTCCAAGGGGATTGCATCATCACAGTGTGTCTGCTGTGATGATGTTATCGGGGACAGCTGCATGCGGCGGAGCCAGGGGTCGAGGCTGTCAGGGAGCCAAGAGGCAGCCGGTAGCCAGCAGATCCCCTCCACTGAGACCCACCTGCTTCACATGTCCATTTTCCCTCTAAACCCCTCAAAGGGATTCCCTGAGTCCTCTGCTGTGTCCACGGACCCCCCCCCCCCCCC
>NW_022280034.1:10143128-10207160 GCF_004355925.1 Anarrhichthys ocellatus
CCCCCCCCCCCCCCCCCCCCCTCCGTGTCTTTGAAGCCATGATCCTATGTGTTTTCATGGCATTGAAGTCATTATCCTATGGTCATGTCGTGTCATGCGTTTGATCCAAAAGTTTGTTTGAAGTTTTACAGGCAACTTTTAATGTAACTATTGGGCATAGGCCAAACATATTAGATCTATGCAATTATTAACAACCAATGGCGAATCACCCCTGTGGTCTATTTATGAATCTGTGAAATATACAGTTCATGGAAAGGGACATTAGCATCAATGGTCGTCAGTAGCTGGCATGCGCAGGGCAGTGCTACTATAATTTAATTAAAAGCCCTTGAAGAAGAAGCCCAGCCTAACTTAATACCATCAATTAGGGGTTGCTCTGCCATGTGACTAGAATCCCACACCCCATTTGTGTGATTCATACAGGAAAATATGCCTCTTTGTCTTCGAGGTCAACCGACTCTTTGGAGAAGCTGGCGCGGGGTCAGGAAACAGTAGTTGAGGGTGTAGGAGTGGGAACGAAGGCAGGAGAACCGGGGAATTGTTCTACTAGATAAGCCATAGCATGAGGTCATTTTCAATGAGAACTTTTGTATTTTCATCTCAGCTTATCACATCGTCTTTATAGTGCAACAGCTGGTCTTACGAGGAATCGGTTGTTGCAGCGTGAGAGAATGTGCAACAAGAGTAAAATGTGTCCCCATTTAATATAGACAGAAAGGCTTTTCTTAAATATATTCATTGTAAAGTGTAGGTGCTTTGATTCTGTGCCCAGCAGGGCTCCAGACTAAAGTTGTGTTAATACTAGAGTGTGGCAGCGTGGCGCGAGCCAAGTTACGAGCACTCACATGGCCTTTATGCTGTTCTTTGAAACACCAGTACAAACAAAATGAGTGTAACCGGCGAAACGTGTATGGCACTTAATTTGTCTCAACCCGCGTCCATAAAAACCAGACGCATGCACCTTACACGGGCACACAGAGCGAGCAGGAAAGCATTTCCACTCCGCATGCACAAATGCGGCTCTGACAAGCTGGACCCTCCTCCCTACGATCACTCGTCAAGTTGACTTTTGAGACTCTGGAGGCGGAGATCAAATAGACAGTGGTTGGACGTGTCTGCTCCATAATGATCATCATGCACTCGCATTAATGCGACCACGTGAAATTGTAATTCGCACACTTGTAAAAAAACGTTTTGGTGTGCAGTGTGGAGCCCTTTGGTGGTCAAAGATCAAGGCCACTGTGGCCGTAGCTCAATAATTCTTATGCTAATTATAACAACTCGCACAAATGTCTAAAAGGATCAAATTATGAAGTGATGGCATTTTGGACAAACATGGACAAAAACTGTTACTTGACTGTTTTGTGATGGCATACAACCGTGAGGCGGTTCTTCTAGTTTGCCTTTGTTTTTTAGGTTGGTGTTCGGAGAACTTTGATTGATGATGCCTGTCAAGGACATGGATTCTGCCTGTACTTTTGAGAGACGGATGCAATCGAATTTTGGCAATAAAGCAATCTTATTACGTGACATTGGTTTTGATATCAGTTCGTAAAGGAGCAGAAAATGTTCCAGGCGAGGCAGCAGAAAGCCCAGCTGGCATGGATCTTTAACTTTAAAAAAAGGGTTTCACTATCCAAGGTCCCTCAAGTCTTTTATTCACACCTGTGGGAACGTTTACAAGTCTCCATCCAATTCAATCATTCTCCCAGATCTGATCTGTCTCCCATAGACATGACAGGGCACTCAGACCTTCTGTCCACTTCATGAAGTAAAGCCCTCTTCTGGCCAAGAATGTATGATTTACTCATGCGAGGTCATGAATCAATGCTAAAAAAAAAACGAGCATTTATGCCAATTTGGCAATTGAGTTAGGTGAATCTGGACGCATCGCCACACTGTCATTTATCCATGTCACTGTTCAGCAATCAAAGCAACCGCATGAACTATTGTGTACGATTACATCAATCCTGTTTTTATCAAAGCCTCATGTGAAATGTTATTTCTGTAGCATCTTACGTAAACTAACGACGGCGATGGCAGACGCACGCTTTTGTTTTTGAGTGGCAGGACGCACCCTAGTAGTCTGTGCTCTCCTCAACCCAGCCATCGCTGCATTGTGTCTCCAACAGCACTCACCATGGAGACTAAAACGCTTTTTGGCTCAGGTTGAGAGGATGTCTATGGATGTGTGCGAGTACGTATGAGTCACTATTAGGGATGTTTTATCATTTCATAATGAAATGGAAACAGCACGTGTGTTCGATTAGGTGAGCGAAGAATGCCGCACCATGCTCGGGCATCATTGAATGTATTGTTGGTAATACCAGAAGGAAATTCCTTAAATTATGAATTGTTGGTCCTTTGACTTACCTTTAAAGTTATCCACGGGTTTTTATTCACTTTGGCTACATTTATATAAACCTTTGCTTAAAACGTCTTGTGAGTTTTTACTCTCCATCACTTCTGTGCTCCGGCAACGTTCCTCCGGCTCTTTGATAGAGGATATTATTACGTTTTAATTAGTCCCCGCTGTTATCACAGCAATATTGCAAAGCTGAGTCTCATCAAAAGAGACTGGAATGGAAGAAATATTACATTTCCTGTTTTTAATTTTGAACGAAAAGTTGAGCTGGGACATTGGCAGCCCAGTAGAGGATTAAAATGTGTGACTTCACTTTCTTTTCTTTTTTTCTGTGAAAAAGATTTGGAGAAAATTAGGCAGGAAGTATGCGGCTTTCCCTGAAACCCAATGTTTCCTCTGGGAACTGCAGCATTTTTACACTGTTTATCAACTTCATGGACTATATGTCCACTGAGTATTGGGATTTCTGCAAAACTGAGTTTAGTGAGTTTAGTTTAAGACATAAGGGAATCCATTTTACTCAGACCTTTGTGTTCTCCAGCATCATTTAACCTTGGCTGAACATTTTGAGTTTTTTGGCAGAGAATTTCAGTCGTCCTGTAGATGATAAACCCACAGTACGGATATCAGTCCCTCTGTGTGTTTTCTTATTAATTCATTATGCTGAAACAAAGGCACTGATGTTACCTGCTGCTGAACTTCTATGCAAGAGTGTGTAATGTATGATAAGGCAATATGGTGCAGGACACAAGGTTTGTCGAAGATCCAGTCCATAGAGTCTTATTCTGATCCGTTTGTTTTTGTTCTGTCCCCAAGGTCAGAGTCGGGGATCTCCAAATTTACCCATCGTCTGTCCCTCAAAGAGCGTGTGGCCAAAGGAGAGAAGACTTCCACGGACAGACCTTCATCCTACAGGAGACGATCTCTAAGTGTGGACTGGTAAGACCAAAGACCATCTCCTAATCTGCTGAATCAAGTTATTTCACGATCCCTAAGGTTGTGATCGTGTGCTCGGCCTCCACTACTTCAGGCTTTTAGCTTCTTAGACTGTGCATCTTATGAAATAAGACTTCATCAGGCGCAGGATTTTGATTTGAATCTTTGAAACTAAAACCGGGCCTTGCTATGATTTGTCTGTGTATCAAGGCTGAGGTTGATGAGGATTGGGCGGCTGGTGTTTGGGGCGGGGTCAGAGAGTGGGAGGAGTGGTGATAGGCTCCCTGCTCTGTCTCTGCTGCGTCTGGGTTTCGTTGGAGAGCGCCAAGCAGCTCCAGTGGCGCCGGCTCATCTTGCTCTTGTAAAGCTCCAATCCTCAGGCAGCCGATGAAAGGAGTTTGAAAGCTTTCCATCACACGGCTGCCTTCCCTTCCCCACCCATGTGACTCCCTCCCAGTCTCCCCTCTTGTTGCGCGGCCTCCACTCATTTATCTACCCATCCGTCCTGCCGACTGTCCGTCTGGCCCCCCCCCCCCCCGAGCTTCCCGCTATGTTTTCTTGGCTCTTCCTTTATACTTCTCTCACCATTGGGAAAATAGCCCCAGGTTAGAGCGGATCTTACACTTCCTTTGCACTTCATTTTGTCAAGTAAAAAAAGTCCAAACAGTCACAGGTCTAAACAGTTTCCAGGTTTCTAATTGCTGTGTGAGGACTACAGTAGCTTTTCAGCGGAGTTACTTTGCGGTTTGTGGAGTTACAGGTGTGGGATTCTCTGAGGTCCCATCCAATCATGCGAGGGCCCGGTGTGAGGTCTTACGAGGTCTTTTGTCGGCCTCACGAGACCTACTGTGTGGTCTCGGACTGACGTTGCGATGTGTGGTCCGCCAGCAGAAATGTGGTGTTAAGTGTATGCGCGTTGGAGTGTACGTGCAGTGTGAGGTCCTTTACTTTAACAGCTTCGTGTTTTCCTCCCATGTTGCTGGAGAGGGGACCTGGCCTTTAAAGTTCAGGCCCTGATTGATGTAGTCTGGTTTTAATGAAACACAGTGGGTAGATTGGACATGCTCATTTACGAGAGGGGGGGGGGGCTACAGCTGGATTCTGACTTTCTCCGGGGCGAGGCGCCGTTACAGGAGTGTGACTGGTCTTTTGTGACATAATAAACAAGGGACCCCAGGAGGAGAGACTGGAGGTTGAGGGCTGATTCATGCTACTGGGAGGTGAAACAAGGTCGGTCCAGCTCCTGACAAGACCAGCAAGGCTTCTGTGGAATGCACACGGTCATCAACACGGTCGACGGGAAACACGTGCGCTTAGTAGTGTCTTGAAAACGCCCCTTGAATCAGTTGCATTTTTTGAATTCTTCACTGAGAAATAAGAGTACAGTTGAGATAGATCTTTAGTAAATAGATACCTGTTATATAACTGTTGATGCCTCAGTGAGTCTTCTGTTTCCTGAGACAGAGGCTGTAAAAAGCACTGGGATGTATTTTGCCTCTAATGAAAGTGAAATGTAGCGTTATCAACACTTTTAAATTCAGGTTTAATGATGTTTATCTGCACACTGCCCCCTTCCTTTCACTCTTTAAATCAAAACGTGTAAGAGTAAAGTTACAGAAGGATTATATTAAATACCGAGCTGGAGACCAGCAGCCCTCCGCAGTAAAGCAGTCTCAGGTGGCTTAACACTTTACCAACTATTTAGTGGACCATTGCCGTTTACGTCGATTCAAGTCAGATACCCAAACAACCTGTGACCATTAAGGGGGTTCTTAGCCAAGGCTGCACATATACAAGCTTGAAACAGGAGCCGTTTTGTAGCTTCATCAAAGTCCATGAGAGCTGGCAGGGCTTTGGGAAAATGCGATAATAAAAGATAATGGGGGTGTTATTGTTATTGGTAATCATAGTAAATGGCCTCTAGAGTATGGGTGGAGAAAAGAGTAGAAGGAGGGGGTGAGAGGGAGTGCTAAAGGGGAAATAAGAGGGTATTTTCTGCCTGTTAAGATTGCTGAAAAAATATTGATAGGGTCTTTTCGGTGGGTTTTTTCTCCAGGAAACCATCAGTATGAATAATTACAATCTGGATTGGTTACGTCTTTGGGTAAAAATGGTGGCCTCGTGAGCTTCGATAGTTCTGGATTTCATTTTTTCCTTAGCCCGCTGCTGATACTTCATGTCACTCAGAATTGTTTGCATTGTGAGACCATTAAGTTCAATATCTAAACTAATACACTCGGCCTATCGGTCGGTTTCCCACTGCCAGGTATAGTTGCTGCCTGGTTTCTTGTGCATGACGTGGACACGGGAGACATCCAGTAGAGTCTGAGAGTCAATACCGGGGCTATAAAGGGACACTGGTTGTGTTCCAGCACAGGGCTAGTAAATAAGTCTTTATTTCCATATCCTCTCATAGTGACAGAGAGGCAGTTCCAGCCCTTTGCCAAAACCCCTGAGTACAATGGAGAGGCAGCCATGTATGTCGGCCAAGCCGTTTTTTATTTCCCATAACGGTTCCCCCGCAGTACGCCTGGAGAGGGAACTCTATACATAAGTACTTAAACATCAACGTGTGCTAGCAATCGGCACGCGAACCATATCCACTTCATAAATTAACTAAAAAAATCTAATTTTAAGTTGGTCCCACACCAGTAAGTACCTTATTGTGATGTGTGTGGTTATGCAGTATAACCCCTCCATCCCCTGAAGGCCCCGCTGCTCTGTCTGGTGCCACCCTGTCTTCAGGGATAACTCGGAGCTGACAGCACTCTTCGGATGACGTCCTAATTTCGATGCCAGGAGAGAAACCAGCTTCCCCTTCCCGTAGTTGATATATTTACACACACACAGCAGAAGCTCATGTCTGATTCTCTCCTTGATATTTATGCTCACACACATACATGAGCAAACACACGTTGTAATAGTTAGGACTGTGTTGAGTTGGGTGTGTAACGGGGGAATGGGGGTTACCAAGTGCTAATCCTTATGAATTGAGCACAAAGGGAATAAAAAAAAGAACATGGAGGAATCACCAAAGTGTTCGTGGAAAAAAAAGAGGGCAATGCTCAAGGGGCCCGGGTGTAAAGTGGTTTTAGACGGTGTGCCACTCGCCTCGTTTGGTTCTAATTCGATTTAATATTCCCCACTCTTTCTTTTTCTTCCTCCTTTCATCCTTCAGATTGTTCTCCTTTCTTCTGTGGCTGAGAGCTGTCACTTCAAACAAGAGGGACAAAAAAAAGGAGGTTATAGATCCCGATAATTTGTCTTTTTAGACATTCTGCTCAGAGCACCCTGTTAAAGATCACGACAGCGGGAAACTGATCCCAGCTTGTGCTGGAATGTCACATTTCTTTACTTCTGCGTTCTGGCCGCATTAAAATGACATTAAGCTTTGACACACATACATATAAATGGTATAAAACGGTATTTGAGTAAGATATAGTTCAAGATAAGATGCAATTTTGGGCTAGAAAGTTTTTTTATTTTTCACGGTTTCACTGAAAATACATTATAAATAGTGTAGTTATATGCTACATGCTATATGTACACACATCACGTGCAAAAAGGATATTAGAGATCAGAACTTCTTGTCAGGTGTTACTTATTTCATCACCACAAATATATACCATTGATTTTCATCAGTGGCTTTCAGTAATATTTTCGGCCCAGAGACTTTTATTAATAGCTTTTTTATTGACAAACACTTTAGGATATATATCAGGAACATTCTCCCTCAGAACAAAACTGTTTTTAGCTGCTCTGCTGAGTTTGGACTTCAACTGCTTCTTGGCCCGTAATGTTAAGTTGTTGAGACTGAGTTATTGGCGAGATGAGGTATTATAGATTCCAGTCCACACAAGGGAGCAGCATTTCTGCTTACCTCTCTGCTTTTGGATAGGCCTTGTGGTATTCTCTCTCACACACATGCAAACAAACACAGACACATTACACACTCACACGAATGAAGTAGATCAAGTACACGCAGGCACTCGTATACAGAAAAACCTATGTGCACACTGCAGACATGCATGCACCCACACACAATATACGTACATGCATGCGCTCCAAGATGTCCACACACTCACACAGTGTCTTCTTGACTCTGGATGCTGTGGGCCGCACTAAGGGAGATTTATGAGGCTGGCTCCCTCTTGTCCTGTGTGTCTCCTACTTGATACTCTGGTTTCCACTCCAAACCTCAACTCAGCACACAGAGAGACAGGGGGTTGGGATGGAGGGCGGCGACTGAAAGAGAGAAGTCGGGGTTGGGGGGTGGGGACTAGAATAGGTAAGAAGAGGAGGAGGGAGAGAGTGAGAATAATTGAGAATGAAGTAGATGAAATGGCAGATTAAAAAGATGATGGAGAGAGACAGCTAGAGTGAGGGACGAAGAGCTCTGAAAACTGGACTGTGGATTTGTAAAGAGAGACGAGAGGTTACGAAATAGAGAGCATGGGAGAAAAAAAGCCCGTTAATGTGGTGTGGTGTCTGTGTGTGTCTGTTTCTGTGTGTGTGTGTGCAGAGACAGACAGCCAATGGGTCAGAGGGTTAGCGTAGCTCCATGTGTTGCTCATAAGCTGATAAAAGACAACCGAAGCTGGGGAAAGTACACCCCTCTGCCTACTTTCTCTGAGTGTGTGTGTGTGTGTGTGTGTGTGTGTGTGTGTGTGTGTGTGTGTGAGAGAGGGTTGTATTCAGGGTCAGAGGCAGAAAGAAAATCGGCTGGGGACCCATGAGGTTTGTGGTTTAAAACTAGTCTTGAGAAAATGGTTTACAGATTGAGATAGGAAGCTCAGGTACAGACCTCCAGACCCACGTCAGTGTACTCAACAAAGAGTTTTACTCACTCACTTACTGATGTCAAGCCAGAGGAATTCTTTGCACTTTCTTGCTCTTATTTATGATTTTTTTTTTTTAAATCAGCTGACAATGTTTCCCCCATTTACCTCACCCAATCAGATTACGCCACAACCTTTGTTATTGAATTTAAAACTTTTCTTTTCTGTGTCCGATTGACATGACCCGCCTCCACCCGTCCAGGTTTGGGTCCATGAAGCTCATTGTTCTTTAGATGTTTACCACCGTACGTGTCTAGACTCCCTTCATAAGAAATAGCAATTTCACAATGGGGTCTAATGGACCATTGATGAATTTTTAGTTATTACTTTTGTACTCACCTGGCAAGTAAGTTTTGTTTTGGACATTTGTTTATTAAAATCACTGTGGACCATCCTTTCTGCTCCCCGTGTCTATCTGCATTTGGGTCCATCCCCAGTTGTCTTTTTGCCCCACCGGGACAGTAATCATGTTGTTCCACGAGGCTGAGCTCTGTTGTGTTTAGATCCGTCACCACAAATAAAGTCGACTTTATTCTTTAACTTTAGACTGTGTTTTATCCGTGTCTCGGCTGCCGCACCTGAGTTCGCCAGTCGGGCTTCTGTGTGATAAAGTTGCAGTTATGTACTTTGCTGCATATTTTAAGGAGCAGTTTTCTGTGATTATTCTGTGCATATGTGTCGTAGTAATAGCTGGTTGTTATTGTCAGTGCTCGGACTCAACCCTTCACTGTTCACTCTGAATAATCGTACCTCAAGTATTGACATTTTGAGTGAACACCAGTTTTGAGACTTTATCCACAGTTTGGTTATTGGCCCCTGACCCCAGGGTGGTGCCCCGTTATTATTAATCTATATTAATAATCCTATAGATGTGAATAATTGTATCAATATCAATCATTTCATTTTTATACTTGCTAATAACCAAACCCGCTCCTGCCAGATCCCAACAACACACACACACACACACACACACACACACACACATACAGACACTTGTCAGATGAGTTTGTGTTATCATGCAGTAACAGGCTGCTACTCTTTCCACTCTCACAAGCATCCATCCATCTATCCTAATCAGGAGCGCACGTTATCCTTTTTACAAAGGATTTATCATAGTCAGGAGACTAAACCCCCCCAGCCAACCACCTCCCTCCATCCCTATCCCAGATAAACAGCCGTGGGACTTTAAACATGGCGCCTGGCCGGCGTGTGACTGAGAGAATGGGCCAACTGGTGGCTTCAGCGGCCAGGGGTCGCCCCCGCCCCTCTCCTCTCCCTGGCTGGGTGGGTGGCATATGGCGGCCCAGGCAGGGACCCCTTTGGTGTGTGACACACACACACACACACACACACACACACACTCTGAGAGACACACAGAGGGCCTGGAGCCACCCAGGCTGGGCCCACGATCGCCGTGGGAGACATGGTGTCACCAAGCCTCTGACAGAGGAGGGGTGGTGTGTGTGTGTGTGTGTGTGTGTGTGTGTGTGTGTGTGTGTGTGTGTGTTTGCGTGATCCCACCTTGGAAGCACCCGCCCCCACTCCTGAGAACGTCGGCCGCTGTCCGCCGCCATATCCCCATGGTGACTCCGCTGTTGTCCCTGCTCATCAAAATTAGAGAGATTTACCTCTGCGTGCACACACAGCACATGCACACACACAGAGCCAACAGGTGGCAGGCCTTGCTCGGCACAGCAGGCCCACTTCAAAGGTTAAACATACAGCGGACCGCCCACTCTTTCTCTGCCGTTCTCCCAAGGGAGAAGGAGAGGGAAAGTGAGGAGAAGAGGACAACATAAAAGGGGAGATAGAGAAAAAAACGTGTAAATAGGAGCTAAAGATAAAAGGGCAGTGAGAGCATGCAGTACTCTATATTATATACCTGGTCCAGAGTTTGTTCCGAGCCTCCAGTTATGCACACAGCTCACACTTCAAAGCGAGTCCATATGAATTGAAAGCATACGTAACAACAGAATGCCTTCAGGGTTTTCCACTTCAGTTACTTTTTGACTAACTGTGACAAACAGCAGATGTGAACACGCCAACCTGAGTACCAGGGATCTTAGCACAGACTTAAGCATACCACAGTCAACCGACGTTCTGGGATTTTTGCTGCATGCGTCACACACACAGAGGAGAGAGGACAAATACATACCACCTCAGAACAACGGTGATATGAAGAGCACTATCTCAGCACACCCAGCTTATCAAGGAGAAGGAAGTTGAGGCTACGGTGGACAGTGTGTTACCAAAACTGGATGACTCAACAGTGCAAAAATATTGTCTCGATGTAAATGTGGAGTCCGTGGCTTTATCCTGTCTGGCATCAGTTGTGCTGTCTGCTGCCTGTGGTGCAAAAGGCTGGTTGATGTTTCCTGCTTGTTATCGAAAGAGCACCATTTAAATACCACAGTCCATGTGAACGGCTGATCGGGTACATCGTGTTTAGGCCAGTCTACCACTTTTCAAAAGCACAAGTGGTAGGACAATATCTATCCGCATCTCGCTCTGTAGAACCGCTTGGGGATAAAGTGAAAAGGGGATGTTTTTAGCAAATGTATACCGCTGAAACAATAATACAGTCGTGCACACACCTGATACATCCCTCAATAAAGTCTCATCCGTATAATATGACCCCAAAGAGCCGTAAGACTGACTCCGATCGCCTGCTTGGATGTAAAACCAAGTGAAATCTCTACACAGGGTTGTACATGTGTATGTTTTAATGTGTGTATGTCTGCATTTGTTATGTTGCCATCTCAACTTAGTGTGCATGAGGGGTTGGCATGGCCTTATGTTGCCTATAAGCTGATAAGAGCCAAACAGAGGGGATAGCTATATGAATTCTTGTAATACCCCCCCCCCCCCCATCCTTCTCTCTCTCCCTCTGTCTCTTGCTCACTCGCTCGCTGTCTCTCCCTCTCCCTCTGTGCGTCCAGCAGCCTGCCTGCTTCCAGCCTGTCTGGTGCCAAGACTCAGATTTCAGAATTTCCTTCTACAAGCCACATTTAGAGCAGCCAGCGTACTCTCTCCGTGTGTGTGTGTGTGTGTGTGTGTGTGTGTGTGTGTGTGTGTGTGCGCGTGTGTGGGGGTGTGCATGCGTGCGTGCGTGGGTGTGTGTGCTACTTTCTCCTCTCACTGTCTGCCTATCTGACTCCCACCACCCTGTTTTCTGCGAGCACTGTCCTTCTGGTGCCGCTCTTTGCCTTTTCTTCATCTTTCTCTCTCTCTCTCTCTCTCTCTCTCTCTCTCTCTCTCTCTCTCTCTATCCATAAAACCGAGCTCCACTTCTTTGTTTATTTTGTGGGACTTAAACCATGCAGACAAACGATACAATACATGCCAGCTAATATAAATGGTCATTTGTGCCTGTATGTAATAAACACGATTAGACACACACCAACATACAACAGGGATGATATGTGTTCTCGTGGCAGTAAACTAGCCACTGGTGAGAAGTTTGGTATGAGGAGGGGAATCCTGTCAGCACACAGCTGACCTATAGTAAGAGACCTTTTGACACACTGTGATGGAATAGCATAGGATGGAGTTGGGTGAGGAGATGGAGCAGAGGCAAGAGTAAAAGGAGAAAGGTGGTATTAAAACTAGTTTTGGCCAAGAGCATTGATGTAAAAGGTTTCTTCTACACAACTCCAAGCCTTGAAGCTTTTTGGGACAAACGTAGTTGTACAAATATGGTTGCATTGTGTGCTTTAGTTACTTTAACATAAATGTATTGTCGTGCCTCACTATCAAAATATCTTAATGTGTGCTGCCGTTGCTAATTTGTTCAGCAGTCCACGTAATGTCTTTCTCTGGCACCTACATGCTGATATACCGTACATACACACACATAAACACATGCCTGTAGGTATCCCACTATGCGACACAACGTGCTTTAGTGTGGGTGGGTGTTGCAAAGACATTTTCCATTGTTTAGAATAAAGTTATCTATATTTGTAGAAGCTCTGGCCAAGAACATATTTTCGGCTCCCATTCAAGTTCCCATTTGCCTGAACCATTTCTGCATTACCGTGTAGGGCTGAACAATGAACTGATTTAAAATAGTGATTCAGTTTTAAGTTATAAACCCGACAAACACAATTAAGCTGACAGAATGGGCTAGGTGTCTAAGGCCTGTGGATGATTTCATTGCTAGCTCACCAAGATAAGTATTTTGGGAATCAAATCTTATTGGCAGTTGAATCAGACGTGTGTGTGTGTGTGTGTGTGTGTGGTCACCCCCGTACTGTTGACAACAGGTTGGAAGGATTCATTGTTTCTTGATTGTGTAATTTATATGTTGCAACATAAACTGTGAGCCGTCAGACTAAGCAACATTTTCCACTCCGCTGTCAGTTTGCAGATTTGCTTTGAAGGTTTCTGAGATTTCCCTCTGCACACAACTGTTATGAGCTGTTATGTGCATACTTGCGGCTGCTTTTTAGCTCACACAAAAATCTCGGAAATTCTGCAAGCTGGGAATCAACTTTTTTTCTTCTTCTTTTTTTTTACATTTTCTTAAGTCACAGGTTTTTCCCATCTTGAATTTAAGGCAGTAATTGTCTGGACTCTGTCTGCAGATTTTATATGTAGTCTTTGTTTACATGTGACTCACTGTCTGGAGGACTAAGCTGTTTGTGTAAACATGCCGATACAACTAATAAAGGGAATGCTGTGTGTGTATGCGTGTTTGCAGTTTGGGGGTGTTGATTGTTTGTCGGTACTGATGCAGTCTCACTGCAGACTGGGTTTATTTGATGTGGGATTGATCGGGGGCCAAACATGAAGCCTGGCTTTTGGAAGAGACTTTGGTTTCCCAGAACAACTGCTTCCTGTTTCCCAAACCTGGTAAAAGTGTAGGAAATTGTGTGGCATAGATTTAGTGTGTGTGTGTGAGAGAGATATCTTGGAGCTTTTGAATCTCTAGTCATTTATTCAGGTTATTGTAACAGCGGTAGACCCTATTTTTGATACTAGCATTGTTTTCAGCAATAGCTATTCAATGTATTTGCGTTCTACAATTACCTCTCTATTTAGTATTATTAATCATAAGTGGCGGAGTCCGCCATTCCTGTGCTGGATTCAAATTGCCTACCTAAACACGAGGGATTCACAGGAATCCAGCATTGCCATTTGCACTCTTCCTAAACGCTGCATGAGAGCTGTATGCTAACCGAACATTTCCTATTAATGCTAGTTCACATTTAAAGCACTCACAAGCGAAACTTTGGGTGGCTTTTATTGTGAACAGTCACAGGAAACTCGGACTGATTTGTCCCTGAGGTTGAGCTCTAACCATGGATGTTCATTAAATATGTGTCTACAAGACATGGTCATTGTCAGCATTTATTGACAGCAGATGACTGCAATTATGGCTGCCAGGGCCACTGATTAGATAAGGTGTCAAAAGAATGCCGTTATCATAAGGGCCATCAAGTATGGATAGATGTGTGGCTGTAAATCAGTGTTAAAATCTTAAAACACTTTGTCTTGCTTTTTCTCTCTTTCTTTTGTGTAATTATTGTCTCACGTGTAGGATGCAGCATCTCTTTGAGAGTAAAGACACACACGCGCCCTACACCACGTTACACGCTCCCTAATGTCGTCACGGAGTGATAGGGCACCATCCTGCCGACAGAAAAAAAGTTGCCTGTTCCATCTCAGGCAAATAACAATAAGCCCGGGGCTGGATTCCAATGGGCTTTCTCTTTGAAATGGGATACCAACACGCGTTACAAATATATCTCTTGTTTTATCTTCCGGGCCAGGCCCATGGAAAAATGATTCCAAATACCTGCCGCGCTTTATCTGGAACCCTGGAATAGGTTAGGCCCAGCCGGGAACACGAGGATGTCTAAAATAAGGCCTCTATTACGGGATGGAGTGGGGATGGATGGGACGGAGCGGGAAGGGACGGGGATCGTGGGTATTTTAGGTGTATAGGCCCTGTGAAAAAGGGCTTGTTGCGGGGGCTTGGAGCTGCTTTAAAGTCTACTATGTTGGCCGCCGTCAGCTGTTGTACGAACTGCATGTGTTGGGGGAGGGATTTTGTGTGTGTGTGGGGGGGGGGCTCACACGTCCATAGCGGAGCATGAGTATAAATACAATTTTTCCTACAGATGTTCTCACCTTGAC
This sequence comes from Anarrhichthys ocellatus, assembly GCF_004355925.1. Lineage (NCBI taxonomy): Eukaryota > Metazoa > Chordata > Actinopteri > Perciformes > Anarhichadidae > Anarrhichthys > Anarrhichthys ocellatus. The sequence continues at coordinate 10,157,406 of NW_022280034.1, forward strand.
AAATCTGTTGTTGGCCTTAGTGCTACTTCCTGGCAAATGGCCTGATGGACCAACGTAACTCAAGCTTTATTTACTCTCCTCCACCTCTCGCTGCCCGTTGCTTTTTAAGAACATTTACATCTGCGGTATTAAACCGATGATGTTTTCCAGAGACTGATAACAAGCAAGCATTTTCCAAGGACTGGAGCGGGAAACGTGGCTCGAGACAAACATGTTGACTGCTGTAGGCATTCACATCGTGATCTTTTTGTAACTGAAAAGTATTTTTAGGTCGGCTAAAAGATGTCTCAGCTCCCATCCAAATCGAATATCTTCTTTTTCTAATTATTTTGGAACATTAATGTCTCAAAAATTGTTATATAACCTACTTACTCAACCAGTTAATGACTTTCAGTTCCCATCGAAATCTTTTTATTTTTCAAGAACTGGTATCATAATTAATTAAGTATGGCTGTTTCAAGTGGGTTTGTGATGCTAGAATGGAAGATCAGAAAGATTATTCTATTGTCAAACTGTAATGAATAGATGATTCAGAGTAGAATCAAGGTAAGAAGAGAGCCATTAGTGTGGGGGGGGGACAGAATGTGGGAGATGATGGGAGGTATATGAGAGGCAACAAGTAGATAAGGGGAATGAGTGAAAGGTCAAGAGCCAAGGGAAGGAACAGAGCAATGAAACAGAGAGGGCAAGAGATGATAGGAAGGGAAACGAGTTCCTAAGATGTTAGGAGATGAGAGAGAAAAGGAAGGTGTTGAAAGAATTAATTTATCTCTCTGGTGTGTTCGTTGGGACCTGTCACGGAGTCTGTCACCATCGCCTGTAGAGTCCTGCTGATATTTCCTTCAGCAGTCGAGGGTGTGTGAACGCCACGTACCAGACTCACCCTAGACACTCACTGTCATCTACATAGTTCCCATGGCAGAATGGAGAGGGGCGGCATAGTCGTCATACCAGAGAAGCCAAGACACCAGTGGCAAGAGATACTGATCTTTTGAAGCAAATCAGAAAGATGTGACATTACTGAGCAGCGCCGGCAAACCGGCTACCAGGCTGGCATCACCAGTGCAGCTTGACTCATATGGCATCTGTGACTGAGAACTGATAATGCCAGCATGGTGCCCATCTGGCAGATCAGTGTAATGTATCACCATGCCGTAGATCAGTGGTTCTCAGCCAGGTGTTTGAACCACCTTCCCAGGAACTATGTAAAGGTTTTTGTCTCTGATAATCAAAATAGCTATAAAAAAAAGGCAAAATAAGTCTTTGGTCAGCTGTTGACAGTGGGCATTTCATTGCTTTAAATTGTCACAGTCCAAAAATATGGACAGGCACTGCCATACATATTGTTATATCAACACTAGGCATTAAATGTGTTTCCACAATTGATATGCAGAGCTGATATATGGTAGAGTGTGAGTCACCGATGCCGTGGCGCTGAAACCACTATTGCCATTGTCGTTTTCCAGAGCCAGAATCTAAACCTTAGCATGTGTCTGTGAGTGCAGTGAGATTCTCTAGGGGTGTAAGCTCTTTGGATTGGAGAAGTACTGTGTCCCATGTTCTGTGTAAAATGCCATAGTCTGCTCTTTTCTCTCGCTTGCAGTATCCCTCCTGTCTCTCACCCATCCATCTCTCCTCCAGGGCTGACTCTGCCAAGATGACGCAGCCCATGAGGGCCGAGCAGGCCCACCAGCCGGCCCCAACCCGCAAGTCGGCCAGCCTGTCCTCGCCAAGCGCGGCTCGCCGCCTATACCGCAACTTGTCTGGAAAGTTCCGTGTGGGCACCAACCCCCCTGCCCTGGAGGACAGTGTGGTGTCAGGACGGGGAGGAGACAAGGAGAGGCTGCGCAAAACCACCATAGTAAGTCAGGGAGAGACGGGGAAGGAAAAAATAATAAGCCCAGGAATATTGTAGTCTAAAAATATCCTGAGGAAACATATAGACTTGGAAAGTAAGAGAGCCTCAGGTAGTAGCATCACGCACCCACCCATCTCACTATTGTAGAGCAAGACAGAAAAAGGCATCAGAACTTAAGCTTCTTTTTTTAAACTTCTCTTTCTTTGTGTTACAGTTCCAGAGTAACGAAGCGTTGTTTGAGGCAGTGGAGCACCAGGAGTTGGACCTGGTGCAGCTGCTTCTGTCCCAGTACAGTCTGGAAGAGCTGGACCACAACACCCCAAACAGTGAGGGCCTCCTGCCGCTCGATATCGCTATCATGACCAACAACGTGCCCATGGCCAATCTGCTACTGCGAGCTGGTGCGAAGGAGAGCCCCCACTGTGAGTAGAGGAGCGCGACGTATACCTGTAGCACCAACACAGTCACATGGGGGGGGGATCATTTCAATGTTAATGGGAGAAATCTAAACTACAGAGCCTGTGACGTACTCCGTTTAGTTCACTTGCTGCGTAGTTGCATCTGATGTGGCAATCACGTAGAGAGTAGCACGCACTGTAGTGTCATGTCACTATAATGTGTTGCAAATTATAATTCTTTTAATTTTACTGCAAATCACAAACACCCACTTTGCTGGAGTGTGCTCACTTTCTGTGACTGATTGAAAGGGAGGTCGACAAAGTTGCCTAATGCTACTATTAAAGCCTGTTGTTACAGTCTGTACGCACAAAGATAATTAGAACATTCAATTGATTCAAGTAGCTCAATTCATTTTGTTTCTGTAAAAAAATATCCAACATCTCAGGGGTTGCCACGATGTCTCTAACAAGAGCAACGTTTCAGTATTTAATCGTATTTCTCCTTGTGAAGTCTGACAGCTCTTTAGTTTGAAGTCTGGCTGGTCTTCACATGAATCATACCATAGCAAATGCTACCTTGGCTTTGAGCAGGAAGCATGTCGATTTGCCCGATGCTTTCACCGATCAAATCGTGTGTGATATATGGAAAAGCCAAAAGTAGTTGTCAAGTTATGACGCCAGTGAGGCCCCAAAACCACATCTGTCACTTACCGACGGATCAGTCATCATTCTTTTCCTATTTAGATTTCAATCTTTAGCACGGCTCAGAACTGATACCAGACGGAGTTTGTTCGGGGCGTCAACGGCCTCTCGACGGGATTCAACTGTCAATGTGGACGTCAAAGCCGCTGCCACGGCAACATCAGCTGCTTTCCGAAAAGCAACCGCAGGTGTTGCCCGAAGCAACGATGCACACACACAGCTAATAGCACAATCTCTCTTCGTGCATACCAGGAACACAGTCATCCGCATGCTACAGACCAAACACACACACACATACACTCTCTCTCTCTCTCTCTCTTTCTGTTGTGTGCTGGCAGAGAAAACATATTAAATGCGATGAAGGGGTGGTAACCATGATGCAATATTAGTCATCTTCATAAGCACTGTCTGTGATCCGCTGAGCCCCGCTCCCTTCCTCTGTTAATGATTAGAACTCGCCAGTGAGGCTCCTCGGCTGTTTGTGTTTGTACTTGCGCACACACACACACACACACACGCACACGCACGCACACACACACACATACTTCTCCAGAGCTGAGCCAGGCGTCTTATAAAGGTATCATTAAATTGAAAACACTTGAATGGAAAGTGATGTTTACTGAAGTTTACTCTTTGATTGTGCTCTCTCTCCAGAACTCAAATAGCTCATGAGAGAAAGTGAGTTGTGTGTGTGTGTGTGTGTGCGTGTGTGTGTGTGTGTGTGTGTGTGTGTGTGTGTTTGTGTGTGTGTGTGTGTGTGTGTGTGTGTGTACAAAGGACTGAAACACAAAGAAAGAGAGAGAACAACAGCACATAAGGAAAGTAAAGGCTTCTATTTTCATAAGCACCTACTAATCAAACTCCATCTGAGGAGAGTTGACATCAAAGTCGCTGCAGATCCCTTCCATGAGCTTTGAAAAGGATTGACTCTGATGCTTATTGATATTGACAGGCTTGACTACACAGCGTGTGGTTACCAGAGAGACAAAGGCAGATGAAGACTATCAAACAAATTCTCCAAAGCAACTTCATATTCGCATTATAAAATCCCTCGTTGGCTTTTCAATAGGACAAAGGCACTTTAATGTGCCGTAGAGGGTCTCAGCCTCCATGTGAAATAAGGACAAATCAAGACACACGTACACACTTGTGACAGCATCTGGACCAGTTTCCAGCCCTGGAAGGCCTGGAAATGTAAATCAAAATGGACCTTTAGCAGATATTTCCATCCGTCCCGGAGTATAAATGCAACTTAAGTCCTAACCCTAACCCCCCCGAGCATGGCATTACCTGTTTCAAAAGTGACAGACAGCCTCTAAGTCTTCACACAAGTGGCTGAAGAGAACAACAAAACTGACACCCAGAAGAGACGCCCGGATTCAAAGAGAAGCTCACAGCCACTGAGGAGACACCGAGAGAGCCGCAGAATTAAACACCCAGATGGACATTTTGACACGGGGCTTTAAACTTACTGTCAACAGTGGAATCTAACGCTCAACAGTGGAATCTACAACGAACAAACACAGACCACACAGACTAAACACAGACACACACCAGTCCCAAACACTCCCAGACTGACCAGCCACCAAAGAAGTACAGTACAGTGTGCTACTGTCCTTTTTCACCTTAACAGCTTTACATTTACCTGATCTATACTTTTATTCGAAGGGATCTGTCCGCGTTATGCCACCACCAGCCACTATCACTAACCACACAGTCATGCTTTGGATAATTCCACTCATTTTCATAAAATAACTTCAGTTAAAGGATTATGTGAGATCAATTGAAACTAACTTTGTTTTTAGAGGTTTTGTTGAAGTAAACATCATTGTTCACATTTTAGTAACACCCAACCCGCTCTCAGAAAAACATTCCTCTGATGGAGACTGCGTGAGGCTGTGGCATATGATATAAATAGATGACTTATACACATTTCTTTCCACAAGCTTTGCAGAAAAATACTTTTACAATGGCAGTTTAAAGTGATGCTTATGCACGTTCCCACCATTTTGCGTTCCCTTATAACCGCAGAAGAAGAATACTCCTCCCTCTCTTGTCCCTCTCACTTTCATTGCCGCATTTTGTGTCATTTTCTCGGTGATGTCATCCCTAAAGAGGGACTGCTTAGTTAAAACGAAGTTTATTGAGGAATTTGCCAGCATTTTGGCAAACAAAGACATTAAAAAGAGTTCCCGCAAAAGCAATTTCAGTTGCTTTTGTAGGCCACTTTTGCAGGCCACTGCAATATCGGCATAGCCATGTGCACTTGATCAAAGTAAAACCAACACAATATTTACTTCTCTAATTATGCTAGTAAATGATTTTGTGATGACCACATGTTTTGTTCCTGAAAACATCCACAATGGTGTAGTGCAAACTACAAACTTGTGCAAACATAACACGACAAAAAAAGTGATGTTTTTCACTATCGTCGATTCACAGTATTTTGCATTTACGCTTTGAATCTTGGTTGAAAAAAACAGCCCACTCAAATGTATAATCCACCATTGCTTAGCTTTGAGCTGCTTTTACCGACTGTCTTCTTCATGTGTGAATATAAAAGCATTTTTTTGGGGATTTTCAAAGTAGATTTGAATTATTGGAGTCACACGTGCCTCAGGGTGATGAAACTCTCCATTTAACACAGTATGCATGTGTTGACTGTTCTCTCTCTCTCACTGTCTCTCACACGCGTTTCTCAGTCGTGAGTCTGGAGGGCCGAGCAGTGCATTTGGCCACCTTGGTGCAGGAGGCTGAGCAGCGGGTTTCGGAGCTTCAGGCCCAGGTTCGGAGCGAGGGTCCTGGTGAGCGGGAGGGCTCTGACCGGGAGAGGCAGCTAAAGGCTTGGGAGTGGAGGCACCGGCTCTTCCGACGCATGCAGACAGGCTTCGAGCATGCTAGTAAGGCTCGGAAGACGAGCAGTCGTCTTTGGTTTTCTTTTTTTTGCTCCCTTTTTCTCTGCTGGCATTCTGTCTGGGCCGAGTTAATGGCTTCCACACTGAAAAGCCGAGCAAAAGACAGAGTGTGTGTGTGTGTGTGTGTGTGTGTGTGTGTGTGTGTGTGTGTGTGTGTGTGTGTGTGCGTGTGTGTGTGTGTGTGTGTGTGTGTGTGTGTGTGTGCAAACATAACACGCCTGTATTCCTGCTTTAATTCTTTATAGGCTTTTCATGACACGCTTAGTGGCAGGGTAGACAGCCACCCCCGACAGCAGACTCAGTCACACGCACACACTCCTCCCTTCCATCCAAATTTGCACTTTGATGCAAAAAAAGCTCGTTCCCTCCTTGTTATTCTGTGTCAAAATGATGTTTGTGCAGTTACAATCACAATCACTGACATCCTCGCTTCTTCTCAGTTTCGACTGAGTCAACATTCATTTGTGAAGATAGTCTATTCCATTACTGACCTGACGCTTTTTAAAAAACTTTTTCCCATTTCTGAAACTGAGCGATGCCTTGTGCAACAGACCAGGAGGACTAAATTATGTCATTACAGTAAGCTGCCAGTTGCATGGGCTCGCTCCATTCTAATGGTGATAATACACAGTGACGGGTTGTGTGTTTGCTTGTGTTTACCTGCCTGTCTCTCCACTTATTTACTTGCCATAATTCTGTCTGTCTTCCTTCACAGACCCTCCAGACGCACCCAGTGCCGTTCGCCTGTCTGTCAGCAGCAGCACCAGTCTGAGGCTGGACTTCCAGGAACCTGTCTGTGTCAACTCTGCTGTGGTCACCAAGTACAAAGGTCAGCCACCGTGCTCGTCCCACCGCTTCAGATGACAAGCGTATCCTGGAGTCACAAGCATTTTTAATACCAATTTATTTTTTTCTTGCGGTATATATTGAAGTTAATACATATGTTTTGTTTTTGTTTGTGTGTATTTGCAGTGAGCTGGAGCAGTGCTCCTTTATTAAATCCTTTGCTAGGTGAGATGGTGGTGGAGGACACCGCTCTGCTACAGTGCAACATCACTGGACTCACTTCTGTAAGTTCTGCCAGAATCTCTGTCTCCTCTTTATAATTGACGGTCTGAGCTGTTATATTCAGTATGATGATTCCATCTATCCAGAATCCAAAATACAGAAGTAAATCTCTCATAGGTGACGCTGTCAAAAGGTAACACCAGGAGCTGCTGCACTAGAAATACATTAGAGACTTGTTTTGAGGGTTTGGATAGAACATCTATCCACGTTGTTTTATCCTCCCCATGCACATCACGCCGTTTGTGTATGAACCCATTGTCTTGAAAGTCAGATAATCATGTATTATCTGGTAGTTTATGGGTGACACAAGGCTACACAAAGAACCACTAAGCTCTAGCTTTTCCAGCTGTTGGTACTGACTGATTTGAAATTTAGAAGCTATTCATCCCTGATTGTATTGACACGCAAGCTTCGCTCCGGTGACATATGAAGGCATTTCCCAAGTGACTCTTCTTTCATTACAGACATCCAACTCCACACAAGTTTCAGTCACCATCAATCCCAAATGATTGAGGGGGTGGGAGAAAATTGGAAAACACAGTTTATTTGTTATTTGTTGAAAGTCTTGGCTCCTGACCATTCATAAGCAACAGTTGCAAAACAGCCTCCAAGATGATGGAAGGAGCAGCTTGGTAGCCTGCCACCTGATTTATGTTTGGCATTTTTAAGCGGGCGTGTAGACAAATGGACGCTCCACTGGTTGTTTGTTATTGTGTGAGAGAAACCCTTTCCCCCCCTTTAAGACCCCTGCTGCCAGCCAAAGCTCACTCCTGTCACATGACAGGGGTCAAGGCGAGGTCAGGAAGTGTCGGTGGCTGGTTTGATTGATCTGGCTGAGAAAGGAGAGACAGAGGCCTGCTGTCTGCAGACTGGGCACTGAGACAGACAGAGCCATCACACACACACACACTGAAATGACGACAGACAGCGACCTAGCACGAGACAAGCAGATGCACTGACTCATACACATACATGTGTATATGGTGCCTTAACTGTCATGTGTCCTGTCCTTACAGGGGACCTATTACTATGTCCAGGTGTCGGCCTACAACATGAAGGGCTGGGGGCCTCCTCTAGTTTCCATCCCTGCCTGCGCCGCACCTTCCAGTAAGTGTGAACGCACATGTGTGTGTTCATGTATGTGCCGAAGTATCACATAAAGCAATACATAAAAGTTCCGGTCCAAACAAGAGCCCTGAGGGCTTTTGGCTACCTTCACTAAATTAACACCACGGAAAAAAATTGTTTTCACACAGAGCTAAGCTGCAAGATGTGTGTGTGTGTGTGTGTGTGTGCGGGTGTGTGTGTGTGTGTGTGTGTGTGTGAGTGTGTGTGTGTGTGTGATACAATCATTCATAGCTTTCTCACACATAGAGAGACTTTTATCGTTTCACATGATTTGATTTGATGAGTCCAACGTCATTCCGACGTTGCTTTGACATCATTGGGGAGGGACGACAGCTGAACCCTTCAGGGCCAGCAGGCTGGGTTGGTTTTGGGACCCCCTCTGTGGACGTCAGAGTGTGTAACCATAGCCTCAGGATGGCGTTTGGGGCTGGTTGGCAGAAGAAGCTGCCCGGGTTCAGCCAAGAAGTTAACCGTGAAGCCATGTGCAACAACAGCTGAGGTGTTGACTCACCAGAGCAGCTCTGACCCTTTTTTCTTCCTTTCTCTATCTATCTATCTGAGAGCTATCTGTCTGTCTGTCTGTCTGTCTGTCTGTCTCTCTATCTATATTTTAGGTTTCTAACTCTTATTTCTATAAGAGTTTAAAATGTTTTCTTTAGTCATATAGTATAATATAACATTTGCTGATTTGTAAGTAAATTCAATAATTCGTGTGAAGGGATTACTTCAGTGTATTGATTCATGAGCTGAGTTTCGTGATACTGTAGCTGATTGTATGCAGCATGTTGAGTCCGTGCAGTCAGTACCCACCTACTGTAAGAGAGTGAACATAGGTACTGTGAGTGTGTTGGCACACTCAGGGCACATCTGGGGAACACATGAACATGTTTGTCCTCATCAGCACACAGTGTTTTTCAGCAAGTGTATGTGTGTGTGAGTAGGTAGTAGTGTGAGTAGTGTGTGTGTGTGTGTGTGTGTGTGTGTGTGTGTGTGTGTGTGCGTCTTCATTTTAGGAGACTGGGCTTTCCCTCTCTTTTTTTTTCTACTGTCCACCTCCCTCCCTCTCAGAGCTAATTTCGATGTTGCGTGTTTGTGTTTTCCATTTGGGCCTACCACTGGAAATATTTGCATGTCTGTGCTGCAGCACGCGGCGCGGCCCCAACAGTGGGGGCCTTATACCGGGCCGTAGACGCCCATTAAAGGGCCCGCTTGTCCTGTCGGGACAGGCACCTTTCCGGGAATAGAGCTCACCGTGTTTCAGCCCCACGCGCCCTCCGGGGGGCTCCAGGAGAGGGAGTGTGGGGTCGGGGGGGGGGGGGGGGGGGGGGGGGGGGGGGGGGGGGGGGGGGGGGGGCGGGTTATCGCTGACATGTCCTCCAGTGAGCAAGCATGGATGCTGGCTTACTACCACAGTAGGCTGAAGGTGCTGAAGGATCGTTTTTCTGCGGATATGGTGATCTATGAGGAGGGAAAGAGTGTGTGTTTGAGTGTATACGACTGGGACAGAGGAAACACCCAGGAAGAAAAGCACGCAGAGGAATAGAAAGAGATAGTATTACAATAACTGCACTTTCTAAATCTTTTGCTCATAGAAGCATAGCGGGACGTGTGGTGTGTTACTCTCTGTCACTGGGGCAGACACACCATGTTTGTGTGTCTTTCTGCACATGTGTGTGTGTATGTGTGTCCATACTGACTATTCCAGTAGCAGTGGTGCTCAGTAGGTCTGTCTGTCAGCCAACCACAGCCTTCTCGCACGGGGGTGGGTGCTGTTTCCTATAGCACACACACACAAGACCTGTTTGAGAGAAGCAGGCCGTCTCACACACCTCACACTCCTGCTGTTGGAAGCCTCAGGAACAGGGCCAGCCCAAGAATTGTTGGGGTCCCAAGTAGAACTTGATTAACCTCCTCCCAATCCCCAGACTAACCTCACATAGAGTCCCACTGGCGTATGTTATTGCTCCATAGTCCATAGAACTAGGTTCACCTATTTCAAATAAACCAAATACTGTTAATCAAATGTTCCACTGTTAGCACAATCTGCATGTTTCCCTAGCAGCAGCAATGTCCGTAGTAAAAATGTGACAAGGCTGACAAAACAAAAACTAAAGTAAAAGACTAACGGTGGTCAACGTTGGATGTTTCTTTATTCATAGAAGAAGAATCAACTTCCTGATCTACAATCAAAGGAAGACTCTCTGAAAACATGGCTCCACAGCGGAAAATACACAGGGTTCAAAGTACCATTTAGGAGTAATAGAAGTGTCATGATACGTACTGAAGACACCTGATATACCTAAAGACCAAACATACAGCAGGCGCTCCCATTTGTCAGCTCATCTCTGCAAACCCATGTTAATAATGCGGAGCTTCACACTGAGAGTGCATTTTTGCCAATAAAAGCAGTATATGGACACAGGCTCTTACCTTCCACAATAACTGGAATCTCACAATATCACGAGATCCTGCAAGAATTGCAGGATCAGAGATCAAACGAGATCCATAACTGCATTCCGATTGCCTCGTAGTTCCCTAATAAAGGTTATTCAGCCATGTTAAGTAAGTACCACAAACGCTCAGTTCAAAGGGAACCGTGTAGCGAAATACTGGACAAGGTCCAGTCGTCATCCTGTGAGGAGCTGTGGGCGTGTTTTGTGTGTGTGTGACACGACGAGGCGACTGTTTGTTCAATCTAAACAACAATGGTGAAGAGAACCAGAGTATTTATCCATTGAAAGAAGAGTAAAGAAGAACACTGAAGGTTTCTGTTATGGAAAAGATGTTTTTGCTCTTCTCCCCGAGTTTGATTGTCAGATGGTTCTGTGAAACAAACCATCTGGTGTGTCGGGTTAAGGATTCATGCCCCCGGGACCACAAATGTTTGTACAAAATGTTATAACAATTCATCCAATAGTTGTTGAGATATGTTACTCTGGATTAAAGTGGCTGACCGACAGACCGACACTGCCGTCCTGAGCTGTGCTTTGCTTCTCCATCATTAATGCAGAGTATAGCTGACCTGTCCTATGACTGTTGATAAGTATGGAACATCGCAGTGTCGCTCTTCTAATGTCGTGTTTCTCACCTCTGTCTGCAGGTTGGAGGGATATCGATGGCCGCGCTCCACGTCAGAGAGGCCAGAAGGAGGCACTAGACCAGCTACTCGGGCAAATAAAAGAAGCTCACCGCCACTGTGTCTGCCATGGTATCAACAACTTTTTGATCGATTTGGTGGGCGTGTTTTGCTAAAAGGCTGAACAGTAATACGAGAGCTTTAACGTTTTACATAGCTGACCCCGGGTGAAACCCAAACCTTGTAGCGATAGCGACTTGCTGTACTCTGCACATGTGCACGTTATACCACACTAGATGTTTTAAACTGCCATTGGGTTTAACTATGGAATTACGTTCATTAATTTCCTAAGGTAGAACTTGAAAGTACGTGACCTTAAGATCAGTTTTTAGGTCTGGTATCAGCTGGAGTAAAGTCGCTGAATTGAAGAGAAATGCACCCTGAGCGGTGCTATGAGCCCCTGACATAAACCTGGGTCGTTTTCACTGCGCCTGTCACATTTTAAAACAAACACATCGGAATTTTCAGCCACCATCTAGTTCATGTTTCAGAAATATTCTCGGCGTGAACAAACATGAGCAGTGGACGGTTTAACGCGCAGGTGTAACACGTCTCACCAATTGCTGTGTTCCATCTCACCTTGACGGACACTTTACAATCTCAGGCACGACAAGTACTTTGGGGGCCATACACCCTAAGACGGCATGCCACCTCAAAAATAATACCCTCCCCTCTGTCTCAACAACCGCCCCCCACACACACACACACACACCCTTTTACATCTTTCCATGACTCAGCCCTTCCTCTGTTGAATACCTCTCTCTCTCTCTGTGTGACAAAATGCAGATCAACTTCTCTCACACTCAGGCTGTTTATATCCCCAAACACTGCAGGCTGTAAGCTGCTCCCATAAGTGTCAAAAGCTGTCCACACTGACTCTTTTACATGACGGCAAACTGCATTTAGCATTGAGCAAGTTGTCTCTCTTTTTTCTCGCACACCCACATGCCCAAACACACTCACCCACTTACCATTGTCCACTGTGGCCAGACCGTATTTGCAATAGGGCGAGACGCAATATAATAGTCAGTATTGAGTGGCTCTTGGTTCGTCAGACGGCGACTGATTGAGCTTGAGAGTTCAGGCACGGTAGCCAAGGTGGCGTGTCCCGGGGTCATGTTTGTTATTCCTGTAAGAGACGCGTCCCGGGCTGGAGTCGGGAGAGGGCATAAATTAACACTGACTACCGCTGCCTCCCACCTCCACCCCCCACGGCCCGCCAGGCGTCCTGTCTACTCTCCATACATATACACACACATAAAGATAGACAGGCACACACATAGATACACATGTACATGAAGCAGACACAAATATTCGACTACATGCTCTCTCTTTCAGCTCTGACTCTCCCCCACATGTCCATGTACGCACCTCCGTCGCAGCCCCGGCTTATAGCCCACGCCACATTCTCCCTCTTGTCCAAACACTATTAATTAAACTGTGAAAGAGGCCTTGACTAACACAGGCACCCCAGCAGTCAGCCCTACTTGTCTGTCTTACTCAGTGTCAAACACGGTCTGAGGCCAGGAGGACCAGAGCTGAACAGACTCGCGAGTAAAGAGAAAGTTGGGGAGGTGAGAGGGGTCGAGGGGTGCTGTTTTTTCTTGTTGCTCCGACTCGACTCGTCCACCTGAAGGGAAAATTAGTTCTTTTTCGGGTCCTGAATGGGGGGATTTATTGACTTTAAGTGGCCTGGGGCTGGAGTAAGATCACCTGGGAGGGGAGGAGAGGGACTCTGTGAAGGGTTTGGAACTCAGGGTTTCTAATGAGTTGGGAGGTGCGTTATCTCACCAACGGGCGCACACACACACACATGCATATATACACACACGCCTCCCGCTCTCACCTCCAACCCCCTCCAGGCCCACTAAAAATAAACACGTCCCCACAGACTTAACTGACCTCCCTGTCAGTGAGTGGCAAAGGGTTAAAACACACACAGACACACACACACAAATTACTGCAGCTCCTTGGTTCCACTCGTAAGGCTGTAGCTCAAGACATGCCATGGTCTAGCAGCTTTAGTATGTGCAGGTAAACACACACACACATACATATACACAACGTTAGTGTCCCTCTGGGACAGGAGAGCTAGTGGTTCCCTCAAGACCCATAGTCTGCTACTGGCAGCCAGCATGCCAGGCAAATGGTGTCGCGCCACTGGAGCACATGAAACGCCGAAGAACATTCCACTCTGACCGCGTTGTTGGACATGTCAGGTTTGCTGTCAATTAGGCAACGGGCTGTCACTGGAAGAGATGTTTCTCCAGTTTGTCAGGACAGAGGTATTCATTGGTGTTAGCAAGAAAATCAGACAAAGCAATCAGAGTCACGCCACAGATTACTCACAAGAGCGTTGGCTTCAAGCATCAAGCAGGACCATCAGAATATTCATTCAAAAGTAATCCGACTGATTTATTCTGTCTGCTACGGAATTAACAAACGTCTTTTTTTTCTTGTCTGTTTTGTATCGTCCACACAGAACAGTGTAAAGCTCCACCGCAAGGGAGGAAGCACTCGGTATCCAAAAGCCTGCGCCACCTCTTCCAACCCACCAGCAAATTTGTTAAAAGCTTGAAAAGGTAGATGCTCTGTTGACCTCCGTGCTGGAGTCGAGGAGACTTTAAATGTGAAAGGAATTGTAATTAATGTGTGTATTGGAAATGTTGTGTTTAATTTGTCAGTTCACGTATATATATTTTCAAAGAGTACTCATTTTTGAGAGATCACAGTATATCCATTATTCATTGTTAAACATACTACTGACTTCGTGGTGTCATGGTTTTCATGGCAGCAACATACTTTAATGTCATTCCATCACACGTATAACCCCTTTAGACACCAAGGAAAGATAGCAGAAAAGTCTGTCTGCCTTATCACGCGTACCTTTTCTGTGTTCCTTTCCAGAGGTCTCTATCTGACATCCATACTCTACAGAGATGACAATGTGTTGGTGACTCCAGAGGACCAGATTCCTATCGTAGAGGTTGAAGATTCCTACTCCAGCTCCCTTATGCAGGACTTCCTCTGGTTTACCAAGGTAGACAGACAAAAAGAGAGAAAGAAATAACTTATATAAGTACAAAAAAAGTGAATTAACTACCAAACAGGAATTATTTATTGAATACGATTATGCTAAAAAATACTTTTTTTGCACTAATTTACATGGACACATTGCTACAAACATTGTTGCTAGCATATTATTACATTATCCATCAGTTATTGATACTCAACAGGAGATTATAGCTTATGTTTTCCAGTGCATTTGAAATAACGTGTTTTATATATTAATACAATCCATGTGCCAGGTATCCTATCTATGGGAGGAGATTCCCTGGCTGCAGCAGTGTCTTAGTCCTTCCCAGTCATCCTGTTCCTGCACTCTGCAGACACGACTCAAGATGCTGCAGGCTGTCTCCCAACTACAGGTAGTAAAATGCTGAGTAGACTATTGGGACTATGATTGTGCAATTTATATCGTGGTGGTTGTGATAACCGTGACCTCTTGGTCTGAACATTTTTGATTAATACCCTCCGCCCTCTCCTCAGGGAATGCTGGGAACCCAGGACCTTGGTCAGGTGTATTTTGAGCCAATCAAAGACAAGCATGGTAACGCCCTGCTGGTGCTCCTCAAGGACATGAATGCCTGTCCAAACCTGGATGGGGTTCGCTGGACGCAGCTTTGCAAACTGCAGCTCCAACGCAAGTCCATCTCGTCCCCTGAAGAGCCAACCGCCTTGGACATGCTGCTCATCACACTCCACGTGAGTCCTACAGGAGTAGACGGGCAGTGATTGGTAGTTAGTTCAGTTTTGGAAAATGTTTTTGTTTTTGCTTTTGTTTTGGAGACAGGCTGCTTCCACGGCGGTTAGGAACGGTCGGAGGGTTTGTCAGCAGCGGTCATGGTTTTTGTCGGGATCATTCTTTGCATTTGTTTGTGACCCGGAGATTTAGCGAGATGAAACAGTGTAGTGTGAGGCGCTTTGTCAACAACAAAATGACCCCAAAAAACTCTGGAAAACATCAATATGTTGGTATCGCTCTTATGTTTTTAAACTTTCATTCACCAGAACCAGTAAACATGAGGCTCCACGGCTGAAACAATAGGAATGTCAATTGAAATGTGCTTCCAATTACCAGTGCTGCTTGTGCAGACACTCTTTATTTAGACCGACATTAATCATCGTGACTCTCTTCTTCCATTTGTCACCTTCTTTGTAGAGACACGTTGAAATAGCAAATTAATTAAAAGCCAGCTTTCAGGTCAAATGTTGGCTATATGCCAACCCAACATGAATGTCGATCATCTCAGTCACTTTATTTTGAACAGCTGCTCATTCAGGCAGTGGAAATTGGAAGGTTACGTTTGAATTTCAGCACTGACGGACTGACGTGACGATGATAATCTTTGCTCATTGTTGTTTTGTGTTTTGTAGCTAATGCTGTGTGGCTCTTTTGCTCAGAACGATCACAACCTGGAACCAAACCACAAGTTGATTTTGTCTATATAGCCCGGTGAACTTGATACCATTGCTGGAATGCTGTTTTGTCTCCAGTGTACGTTAGTTTGGCCCTGTGGTTTCAAAACAATGGTGGAGACTTCCTTTGGCAAAACCGCAATTCACTGAAATATTTGTTTTGTGGCCAGTTA
Source organism: Anarrhichthys ocellatus (assembly GCF_004355925.1). Classification (NCBI taxonomy): domain Eukaryota; kingdom Metazoa; phylum Chordata; class Actinopteri; order Perciformes; family Anarhichadidae; genus Anarrhichthys; species Anarrhichthys ocellatus. The sequence continues at coordinate 10,173,263 of NW_022280034.1, forward strand.
TGAACAAATTGTATGATGAAATACACAAAAATGTGCTGATCGGCTTTTTCTTTTTGCTGTGCTGACTTCCACTTCAAACATGTTGGAACAACGTTAGTCTCTGAAGGACAGCAAAACATGGAAACAAATCCATTCAGATGAATGTGAGGTTGCGTAAAGAGACAAAATTAGATACCACACGATCGACCCCAGTTAACAATACCATACACGTGCTCTTACTCAGTCTCTCTCCACCTGCTGTTCCCAGGAGAAGCTGGCGTATCACAGGCGGAGCAGGAAGATATTGTCTCCAGGCTTATACCTGGGCTACCTGAAGCTGTGTACGTCGGTGGAGCAGATCAGAGCGCTGGTGCCCCAGAAACTCCCCAACGTCCTCTGTCACACCAAAATTCGGGACAACGGCAACGTGTCCAGGTGGGGAACATATGTCTGTGTATGTTTTTCTGTACGACTGAGACTGAAAGTTAAGAGTTTTGACTAGAAACCTGACCATTCAGGCAAAAGCAATGACAAAAGATACCCGTGATGTGGATTAATGGCATGTTCTTCATGTGTGTCATTTTCAGAGAGGAGTGGCAGTGGCTGCAGGCTCTCACCTCTCTGGATGAGGCATTGGAAATGGACATGGACGAGCAGAGTGCTCCACATCGCCTCCTACAGGACCTGCGCAGCGCCATCATAGACCTGATGGCTCACATCAATGTCCTCGGCAATCAGGTCCAGAGTCGATCTGAAACACGTTGTGTCTTTGGCCATAAGCATACAATTCCACAGTGACATTTGAAGCCATTTCTTTACCAAATGGAAAAACAAATGGTATTTTGCATTGTCTTGAAACTCGATAGAAAGATATCCAGCCAAGTTCCAGCGGCAGTGAACATGATTCCAGTGGATATTCAGCCAGTTCTGGTTAGACCACTAATTCTACATGATTTCAGTAAAAGAACATGGTTTGAATTCCAGCACAATGGCAATCATTGTCCATTGACCTTTTACCACCCACTGTACCAAGCACTGCACAGACCTTAAGAGACTGCTACGACTGCACCATTAAAACCTACACGATCATGAACATGAACATACATATAGAAATAGATATAGATATATGTAGACAATCATCACAATGTAGAGCTAAAACCTGTGTTTGTTTCCAGAGGAGACACAAATGTTAAAAAAGGTTTAGAAACAACAAATATGGGTTTGGCAGTAAGATAGTTTTGCTCTTGACCTGCTCCACAAAAGAGCCCAACAGTGTATTAGTGGTGTACAATAACCCCTAATTACAACAAACCATCCGGTCGCCATATTTCGTACTTCTGGTTTCCACTGTTGGAGTTTGAGCCTCCGGTTCTGTTTTCAAGATATTTAAATGAGTGAAGAATGTACTTCATGGTGGCTTAGCGGCCTGTGATCCAAACCCTGGAACTGTGACTTCCGTCCTTTGAGTGCAACCAGGGACCGACCCTTTACTTCTAGACTTCCTTAAATTGATTCCTCTGGTTCCAAAGCCCCCCTGAGATCACCTGTCTCTGTGTGTCTAGATGCAGGACTTCCGTATCTATAGCCAGGAAGTGGTGGAGTTTGGGGAGAAAGTGTCCTTCCTGCTTCTCCTCCCACCTTCAGATGAAGTGTGCACAGCTCCTGGCCAGAACAACCCCTACTCCCCCCGTTCTGGCTTCCTCACCCTGCCCCTGCAGGTCTTTGAACTGGGTCAGTATATCAGATGTTTGGCAGAAATGTGAATTCTGACACCAACTGCTGTTTTCACATCTATATGCTCCACCTGTGTTTAATGGCCCAGTGTTTTACATTTATTTCTCCTTGTTGGATTCCCTTTCTCCCACAGTCCACTTTAATGCCTATTGCCCCAGTTTCATTGGCCAGTACTGCAGAGTATCGGCTTTGCTGGAACTGGAGTCCCTCATGTCCCAGCAGGCCCTAAGGGAGGCCTTTTCTGAGACTGAGCTCCTGGCTGCTAAGAAGAAACACCAGCAGGTCCAGGACCACATACAGGTAACATAACACACATATATATATATACATATATATGTGGAATAAAATGAATCCAATGATAAATTGTATTGTTACTGAGAGCAACTATTATGATCTTGTTAACTGTACAACAGCAAATGGAGGAGGTGTGGCGTGACGCGAGGTGGATCATGGACGCCCTGCAGTATGCCCGCTACAAGCAGCCATCAGGAGGCATCTCCATAAGCTGGATAATTGACTTCTCCAAGGAAGTGTTGCCCGACAAGCCTCCATCCACCTCCTCTCAGCCAGACTTCATGCCCTCGCCCATGCCTTCACCCGAACCCTGCCGCAAGCACTCAGGTCTGAATCGACTCTTGCAACAGAAACATGGAGGTTATATGACACCGTTATCCATGTAGGATTCCACATGCAACTTCCTGCACACACTATCAATACAGTATAAGTACGAGCACCTTTTCTCACATTCTGCAGATTTTGCCGGACTGTCAGACGAAGAGGGCTCCTCTGAAGTCTTCCTCACCACCGACAGTGACTACGACTCCAGCCGAGCCCAGAGTCCCCGCGAGCTGGACCTGTTGCCCCCCTCACCCCTCTCATCTTCTGCGCCTCTGGAGACCCGCGGCTTCCTGCGTAGTGACGGGAGCAGCTCTGAAAGAGGGATGTGTCTCGGCGGGGGTGGACGCGTAACGGGGTCGCTGAGGGACTCCACGCCAGATGTCCTCCAGGCCTCGGAGCCACAGCACGGGAGGGAAGGTGAGCGGTGTGGCGGAGGGGTTCGGTGTGGCGTGGAAAGGCGGAGGGGGGGCCCGGAGCTTTTTGACAGTGACTTCATCCTGCCCAGCAGGCAGATCGAGCTGCTGCACATCACAGAGAAGAGACAGGCCTTCTGTGTGAGAACCAGCAGCCTGGAGTTCCCTTCCACCACCTCAGCCCACCAGCCTTACTCCTACCACACTACCTGCCCCTCGCCGTCCACCTCGCCACAGCGGAGATGCCACAGGCCCTCGTCAGTGGACCGCTGTTGCTCGGCTGAGCGCTGCCTGCCGCAACTTCCGCCGGCGCGTACTTTGTCAGAGGACAGCGGCACACAGAAACTCTCCTCGCAATCACCCGCCGCCCTCAGGAAAGGCTGTCATGGCACACTCAGAGTGTACCCACAGTATCGCACAGGCCTGCCTAAGGAGACCAGTGTTAAGGTATAGATGCGTTTTGACACGTGGAAGCAGTTCACCTATAAACTGTTGTTGATTTTGTGACAATAGTCTAATCTTCTCCTTCTGTGTTTTCAGCTTTGTGTAACTCCAGGAACATCAGCGCGGGAGATGATCCAGCTGGTGGTGCAGGAGATGAACGTCGTGTCACGGCGGATGCTCGGCAGCAGCGGAGGCGGTGGTGAGCAGGAGCAGTGTGTGTACTACGGTTCTGAACAGTTGAAGCACTTTGGCCTCGTGCTAGTTGTGGACAACAGAGAAAAGTGGCTTCAGGATGATTTCTGTCCGCTGGAGCTCCAGAACCCCTGGCTCAGGGGCAAACTGTGCGTTCGCATTAAGGAGTATTCACCACTAGCGCTCAAACACAGCCGGGCCACCACAGTGTGACACGTCCACAAGAGAAAAGAGTTCATGCCAGATTCTTTTTGGATAAATGTGTATGGAACTGTTACATTTGTAAAAACAGGCTCCTAAACTCTATTTTCTCTCCAACTGTGGTGTTACCCTCAACTAATGCAGCTCTAACATGTCTATTTCCTGCTGTGCTCTGTTTCCATGAAATGTGTTCCCCCGGTTCGTTGGACCTTTTTTTTTTTTTTTCTATCAACATCAGAGACCCCCATACGGACACCAAAATGAACAAAGTGGAACAATGAGGAAAATAAGTTTTTGTTGCTGTCAGAAATCACTTGTGGAATCGTGATGCTGAGCGAGATTAATGGAGCGTCACTTTGACTTCTGGCACGGTTGACGGCACCTTGGGCCGTGCTCGTTGCCAAAACGACATGGGCAGCTTCATCCTAACCAGCCACACGCGGGCACGGCTTTTGCTATGAACTCTCTCATTGTGCCGTTCCCAAAGAGCTGTCGGCTGCAGCCGCCCGGCCCCCATGTTCTCCAGGATGTGGGCTCTGGACCTGACCCAGAGGCCAGGAAGGAAGGGAGAAGTACAGAGGGGGGGGCGCTTGAGGATGCAATCGGCCTGACGATTTGGCCCGTCAGCTTGCCACTCAACTGCTCTTGGCCACTGTACTCGCTGGTAGCGAAGCAGCCAAGTAAGGGAGAGAGAGCTTGATAGACCATGAGAGCGAGAGAGGAGGTGGAGGAAGACGAAGGTTTCATCTTTCAGAACCTGGCACTGGTTCTCAGGTGCTCTTTTTTTCTCCCTGGCACAGCAGTAAAATCTCTGTATAGTAGACTCAGTCGTAGTGTAGCGAACAAATACTCATGTTGTGAAGTAACACAAAATAAAACCAGCTAATTTGGGATTTTCACAACAGAGGAAACACAAGCAATACTTGAGTTTTGTTTTTCTAATAGATGGGGAAAAAAAGCATGTTAACCTTCCAGAATTGTGCTGAGTTCCTCTTAAGTACTGTAGTCCATGCTGTGCTAAAAGTTAACCAGTTCAGTGTTTTGTTGTGTTTGGTTCAGTGGTATTCCCAGATGCATCAGAGAAATGGTGCCCACCAGTCTAGAGCAGGGTCTCCCAGAGGGACTCTACTGTGAAAGGGATGACTCGAGTTGTTAAGAGGCTGGTGCTTGTTAGCAGAGTAACATATCGTACATTCCAGACTTCAAATTAAGTTATATATATGCAAGGAAAATACATTTCAACCCATGAACAAGCCGCTACGCCCTGCAGTGCGTGTGACCAACGGAGAATATAACGGCAAAATGTCAGATGTAAAAACAATGATCATGAGAGAAACTTCAGACGCACACACAGCCGGGTGTTTTAATTGTGATGGGATTCTATCTATCATGAACATTCATTCATACAGAATTTGTAGTTAATCAGATTTAATCTAAGGAGCCCGTCAATCAACAAAACATCAATAAACATTTGTTTTTATTATTTTAGAATGTAATCTTATCCAACAACATTGTCAAACCCAGTCAGTGTGGCCTATTAGAAAGCATTGCAATAGCTCACACTGCCAAAAGCAGTGCTAGCTTCTCTACCCTGATGGTAGCCTTGCAAGGCTCAGCGCTGAGTCAACAGCCTCTAGTATGTGGATTACGTCCATTACCAGAACACTGATGCACGTATTGTATGTTTTGGAATGAATAGCATTGATTCTAACCACACAATAAATAAGGCCTCTTAACAGTCTAAACCATCCTTTTTTGCTACTGTTTGGAAACCAGGTTTTGATTTCTCTGTTCACACTATACAGTCTGTGAAACCTCACAACTTTACTTTGGAAACAGAACAGTCTGCATTTTTTTGACATCACTCTCCACATCTCAAACTGCAGGCTGTTTTGTTGTGTCTTTGTTTTTGCTCCCAACTATCTTTCAGCATACGATTAACATTTCTTTTTTTTTTTTTTAACCACTATAAAACGTCAACACAGGCTCAGCAACATCATGCCGTTATAATAACCTGCAGCATTTCCAAATGTAGCACCAGAAAGGTCCAAAAGAGGAGAGATTGACGGGTGAAGTCCGTGGACCTGGCCTCAGTTATTGTAGCGTTTCAGGTTCCCAGCATGTTGTCGAACCTGTCGCAGCCAGAGTTAACAGAGTTTAATTTCCTTCCACTTTCAAAGATGTGTTTACGTGCAACTACTGTATAAAGATGTCTTAAGACAAGCTGATGTTATAAGTTGTAAATGGTTTTACTAATGGCTCGAACTGTTGTGTTAGCGCTTAGATGTCTTCTTTATTCGCATTGTTAAAAGCAGTTTTTACGAGGGCCATCTGCAAAAACAAATCACACAACCAGAAACTGAACCGTGTACATAGACGACCAAGACCAGGGGATGAATGTACTGTATCTGCCCTAAATGTGAAAGTAAGTGAATGTGGGACTGTCATCACTGCTGAGGTCAAAGGTCAGTGAAGTTATAGGCAGGAGTCTGTCTTTAGATTAAGCTAAAGGGGAAGAGGGGGGGGGGGTTATATTCCCTTTCCACTTGAAGAATAAAGTAAAGCCCCGTGTTTACAAGGAGCTGTTGGCAGAGCCATCGGGCGAAGTCATGAAGGAGACATCACGTCACTTTTTTTAAATCTATTTTTATTGAACAATAAATGAATATTACAAAATAAAAGCCATGGTTGTTTATGAGGGTTTTCTTCTCTTTTAACAGATCGCCGCACACGAGTGTAGGAAGTTTCTGACCTTCATGTGAGTCCCACTGAGCAATAACAACATCTTTTATGTGATACTGACCTTTTTACACTTCCTGTTTGAGAGATATAGTCCATGCATGAACTACATTGTCTTAGGTCCAGAGCTGAACATTTCCCTGGGATTCATGATATATTTTGGCACACCTCTTCCGCCATAAGGATCATAACAAGCTTATATTTCGAGTGTGCGCAGACCAGATTCTCTTTGGGGCTTATTCTTTTCGTTTGGAGTTTCATCCACATGTATGACACACACCAAAAAGCTGCCTGTTCATCTTGATACGAATGACAGTAAATGACAAATAGAGGGCACTTGTTCCTGCAGATGCTATACTGCAATGACATCATCAGTGTTAGCCCAGTTGATGAAAACTGAAGGGTGGGCAGCTGCAGACAGAATCGCACAGTATAAGTGGTGGGCAAGGCCACATGAAGCCTGCAGCGCGATACTCGCCAAGGGATGAACAATGATGTTACTATTGCCTATGTTGATGGAGTGTTTGTTTTTGTAACAGGTTTGAATGGAGTTTAGGTTTGGCATTAGGAAAATACTTGACATAATGACATCTCCTCCACCAGTTTCAGGGTGCATTACGTCAGCTTTACATTCTCAATGCAGCACTGTAGAGATGAGATATGCATGCTTGTAGAAGTACATTCAACATAAAAATAAGATATAGATGCCTTCTTTTTTTATAAGATATTGAAGTATAGTTTTACAATGAGAAAAAGAAATGCTCAGGTCCTCTATCAGATGAATTATATATTTTTGTCAGAACTACATTAACTTAAAAGATATTCCAGATGTTTAACTTCATGGAATCCAAGGCCTCCGTCCACACTGAGAGAACACTTTATTTTGAAAGTTTTACCTCTGACTAACCCTGTATTTGATGTCACAGTGTCCTGTAGTACACCTGTGCATCACTGCAGCAAAGCCAGATGTTGAACCCGCAATGTTAGAATTCATTAACATAAATATCTTGCTCATACTTTTAATTTTAGAGTTTACATATTTACTGTTGCTCACTGGTACAAAGAAATATGACCTTTTTTTAGAATTAAAAGTAATGGAACTAAAAATATCTGCGTTTTTGCATCATGCATAAATACATGCATAAACATCAACACGCTTTATGTTGCCAGCTCTGTTATTACACGGTTTGAGTTTATGTTTCGTTGAGTCGTGATCCCAGGGCTGCAATCCGGCTGGGCCAGGTTGCTTTCAGCAGGCTCATATCACGCCGCTCCCGAGCTAGCGCCATGTGTTTTTTCAGCCCTTGAGCAAATAAAATGCTGCATGCTTCCCTGTCAACAGATCCTACAAACACTAATGTGCAGATGGACGCACAAACACACATTGGTGCACACAAGCGACATGCACTCAGGAATCCTGATATTTAGATGTGCAAATGCACATGTATACCATGTAGAGGATTTACACTTTTGCACTATATCGAGACAAATTCACACACACACACACACACACACACACACACTCCCAAGCAACTTATCACACACAAACACACAAATCATGCCAAAAGGCATCCTTGCCAACACACTACGCCTTTAAGAGCAGCCCTTTACCGTTTATTGACAGTAACTTAAGAATTGTACTGGAATTCTGACACCTCCTAATTTTAAACCTTCTGACTCCAGGAGGACCCGAGCTAAATATAAACCCTGGCACACAACTGAATAGCTAAAAAGAAAACATTCCCAAAAGGCCCTGAATAGTGGCTATTCATGCACTTAAAAGAAATTCAAAGTGGAGTGTGCAAGCGCAGCGACTTGTGACTCATCAAAATATCTGCAGCGACAAAGGGAAGTCGCGCATCTCGGAGATTCACTCGATAGGGGATTTCGTCAGCACCTCCCCTGGCCGTGAAGCAGGAGGCCGTTAACGGAAGGAGTCACTGCTGGGTGCGTATGAGCCTGTGCTCCAGTTTGTGTTTTGATAAACCGATCCGCCTGCAAAACAGCAACCAATGCATCGTGAAAGTGAGAAAGCTTCAGGCTCTAATCCCCCTCCGGCTCAGGGTGCCCCACCTCCGCGCTCTTCAACTTGACCCTTCATGAGTTCGTTTAGGATTATGGGCCAAAGGGTGGCCTTGGCTAGATAACCTTACAGACACACACACACACACACACACACACACACACACCAAACACACACACACACACACACACACACACACACACACACACCTTCTAGCCTACATGAATCAGAAAAGGGCACACTTACCCAATGTGTACAGCTGTCTTGTATAGATGTATGCCTAAACAAGTGACTGGATGCAGACATGTATTCAAGGAAAATGACATGTGCTGATCAACCAAACGCACACTTTTCTCATATGCTTAAACCCCACACTTTGCAGAAGTTAGTGACAATATGAGAGGCTTTGACAGCCACAGTGACATCCCTCTTTCCTCTTCTTCTTTTTACATTTCTGCACCAACCGATCTGCTGTTTCCCTATCATCCCTAAGCCCCTCATATCCAGCACCACCCCCCGCCCGCGCCCTGCCCACCCTACCACCAGCCTGATCTCAGCCTGGCACATACTGGCGGATTAGCAGCACACATGCCGGCGTACACATACATGTGTTTGTTTCTGTATGTGTGTGTGTGTGTGTGTGTGTGTGTACAGTGGGTGGGAAAATTGAAGCCTGCCACTACTGAATCACTCATTTCTCATTCTCTCTCTCTCGCTCCCTCCCCAGGGCCCATAAACCTTTAAAGCACCTATAAAACACTTGGCGAGGCCTTTTTGAAGTTTTTATGAAGATCTGGCTTTATTGTTCCCAAGAGATGAGCCCCGCTCCGCTGGCGCCTCGGAGCTTTCTGGAAGTGCCAGTGAATTCAGGAGGGGGGGCAGTGTGGTAGCAGAGGAGGGAGTCCCAGGAAGGGAGGGGTTGGCACTGTGGAGCCTGCGTTATTATGCCCCCCTGTGCATGTGCGTGTAGGGTGTGGTGCATTTGTGTGTGTGTGTACATGCATGTAAGTGTGTGTCAGGGTGGCAGATGATCTGCAGATGCAATGTGAGCAGCAACAGTGACATCTTTATCTTTGGGTGTTGAGTTTAAGTCCTTGGATTTAAGACGCATCAAATCAAATTCAAGTTCAGAAAGTTCTAATAAAAGCACACGTGTTCGAGCACAAGCATGCGTGTGCTGTAGCATGTGTGTGTCTGCATATATTGCCTGCGTATGCGTACGCAGACGATGGGGCCAGCAGGTTGCGTCCTTGTTGTTTGAAGTGGGGCTCTGTTGTTCTCATAGAGCTAAATGAATGGAGCCGGACCCCCCTCCATCTGTCTGATCCAGCGGCACCGGCCTTCCCTCCCAAATCCCGGCTCTGACGCCCGACGCACCACCCCCCCCCCCCTCAAAGGAACAGTTGGCAAACGAACGGCCCATTAAACAGGCGAGGGCGACGAGCCCTCACCTCTAAGCAACACTTGTAAGAGTAGAGGGAGAGTGTGTGACACAGGCGAAGAGAGAGAGAGAGAGAGACAGAGCAAGAGAGAGGGATGAAGGAGATAAAAGTAATCAAGAAATGTGGAACTCGTGTACATTGTATGTGTGAATGTGTTTGTAAAATGCAAAACCTAAAACTGCTTCGTGTGTGAGTGCAGATTTGCCCGTGTGTGTGTGTGTGTGTGTGTGTGAGTGTTGGGAGTGGCAGTTACAACTCAGTGGCCATGACATTAGCCATGCTGGTAGCTTTGACTGTGCCTTTACCCTCCATAACCCCCATTGTCACAAAGGTGTGTATTTCTAATCAAGGCTGACAGGAAAATATCTTATTCTCTCACCCGTCATCTGACTCTCATTTCATTTCTTGCTTGAGTAGAAGGTGGTGAATTGGATCTGATCAGCAAGAGTTGATGCAATGTTTCTACTGGGAACATACATGTGTTTGGTACCTCCTGTCACCAAAACAGGGCCACCTAGAATAGAAAGCGGTCACATCTTGATGTAAGACTTCTCCTGTTGGAGGTCAAAGAAAAAGCAATTCGTCCAACGTTGTTGTAGAGAGTAACTGCAACCCCAGATGCTTCCCGGTTCAACCGCTTCCACAGTTATGAATCACACTGATTTGTTTGAAAGTGCTCCAAACTTCCCTCACCCACCCTGTGTTGAGAATGCCGGGGAAAACAACAGCTTGGGTCTCCAGTGAAAGTTGGGTGCATGCAGAGGAGCCAGTGGGTTGGTCCCGAAGAGAGCCAACACTGGTGCCAAAACAATATCTAAGAAGCGGCCAGAGAAGAGAGAAGGAAGGACCAGCCGAGGGTATTTTTGTGTAGTTTCAGAATCCCGCGCCTGGTGAAGAACCTGAGAGCAATTAATTTTCTTTCACCAGACATTTCGGATCAAATCCATGTTAGTCATTGACATAAAAGGAAGGAGAAAAACACCAGCTCGGCTTGACGTGTGTGTGTGTGTGTGTGTGTGTGTGTGTGTGTCTGTGTGTGTGGACGTGGACGATTCAGGTACCTCAGAATAAAAGGATGAAATGTTCAGAAATGCAAAAAGGAGGCCAGATTGCTAGTTTGAGTCAGATGGGGGGGGGTTCAGACAAATGCTGTGACCGATGGGCTTGTACCCTACACACACAACCACACACACATTCACACATACATCCATATTAACCCCAGCTCCAGCCCCCTTTGTGCAAAGGATGATGTCATGCCTTCTGAAAACATGTGGGGGGGCGGCGTCGGGGGGTTTAGGGGGGGGGATTCCTTTGGTCCTTTCAAGTTTGCAGGGGGAGCCTTGGGCCACGGCAGGGTAGACAGTACGAGGGCAGGAGGCTCAACGCTGCCACCCCCCCCACCCCACCCCACCCCACCCCAGCAAGCAGTCACATTAGGCACGCTCCAGCCACGCCATCAAAGGCCCAAGCTCACAGCACACACACACACATTTGCATCTACACACACAAAAGTATGCATGCACACAGTTGCTTCCTGACTGCATGTGTGGACCTACAGACACTCTGTCACAAGTCAAACGAGCGTGTTCACACTCAGATGAAACAAACGCGTGCCTAAAAATAACGACGCACATGAATACACACTCAAAAGACATACACACACACACACACACACACACTTGCATACCAACAGATCAAACACGCACACACTTCAATCATGCCCACCCCCCCGGCTGTGTTATTGTTTTGAAAATATGATTGCGGTGATGGATGGGGTGGGGAGAGGAGAGGGCTCTGGCAGGGGCGAGTGGCAGGGCCCCTCTATTGTCCCCGACCAGTGTGAGTCTGTGTCCATAGCTATAGAAACTGGGGCCACACTGGGAAGGCATGCTTTCATCTCCACCACAGGCTCACCGCTGGCAATAAGGGGTCAAATAAATCCCCCTGGATGCAGTGAGGAAGGGGGGAGTTTGCAGGCATACATGCGGGCACGCACACAGACACACACACACACACACACACACACACACTCTGAGCATGTTTACCTGAGCTATCTCATATTCACATTAAGATGGATAACTAGATCGCTAGATAGATAGTTTGTCTACGTGACCTTGTGTGGTCCATTGAAACCATCCTACATTCGGCTCTTCACTTCCAGCAACCTCCACTTTAACTAACACTTCAATTTCCTTCAGTGCTTCTGTTTCAACTGCCACAGCTTGGTTCAGTGCTTCAACTTCACCTAGGACTTTGATTCTCTTTAAGTGTGTGGGTTTTTTTTTAGCTTTTCACACATATACAAATACACTTAAAGACATTTAAAGTGTTTCAAAGTCTCCACTTCAGTCTGTCAGTGAAGCATTTTTTAAGGTTACCACTATACTTTTTAAATTTGCTACCAACAATGGTACTTTTTTAATTCATTTATCAGGGACAGCACACACTAATTAACATTAATGCAATGTGCCAGATAAGCCAAAAGGCATGAACCAGAAGGATAAAATCCCTTGCCTTGACATGTCCCCTCTGTCCTGATCTTGCTTGAAAGTGTTATACTTTCAGCTAATTCTGTTCGCAGACTAAATGGTAAAAAGCTGCATTTACGTCAGACATGACGGTGGGCCTCGTCTCACCACGACGGACGTCTGAGTCACTTTGGGTGAGCGTGCCCTGAGCATGCAACACATGTAACACAGGATCACAATGTTGATCGGCAGGATTCATAATGTTGTGAGACATTCCAGACTCGCTGATTGCACACACACACACACACACACACTTAAACAAACACACTATATACACAAACAGAGACGTGCAAAATTGTACAGACACGCTCTTTGACATACACACTTTGAGCGCTGTTAGCAACATGCTCACACATGCAAATAAATAAGCACTCACTCAAACGCATAGAGCGCTGTGCAGGATTTAGATTCGACTGGATGGACTTCCTTCGGGGATCGTGATGACTCATAATGACCAGATTGTTTGATCATCATCCTCCCCTATTCTTCTTCACTGGTGTGATATCACCAATGTCCAGCCCGGCTTCATCCTCAAGGCCCTGAGCCCTGCCCTGCTGAGGGCCAAACCCTTACGGATTACTGTCAGACTCACTCATTATAATGTTCTGCATGTGTGTGTGTGTGTGTGTGTGTGTGTGTGTGTGCCCACAGCCCAGCATGAAGATGTAACAGCTAGCTAGTTGGATCAACTGACCAAATATTAGACAAACAGACGAGTAAATAGCGTCTGGAGCCGACTGAATCCCCAGTTTCATATAGTGATGTAATAGCTTAGTAAAAGCTCCTTTTGGGAACTGATCTGAACACAGTTTGGGATGACGAATCGCTGCTAACTTCAAGTTTACAACACAATGAAGGTAGCAGCTGTTCTGTTTGGTGCAGACTGTTGCATCAACATTTACTAAACATCAGAACACACAATCAATTCAATGTGATTAATGACCGACGCATGTATAGGGAAGACTTCACCGGACATGCTACGCACATAGCGAGCAGCCAGCTGTCCTGATAGCACCTGTGTGTGAGCGTGAGGTGGGGTGGTGGTGGTGGTGGTGGTGGGGGGGGGGTCTGGTGGAGCCAGAGCTAGTCAGAGAGTCACCAGGCTGAGGAGAGGAGAGGAGAGAGGGAAGGTCAGCACCACCGCATGCCACAGACAGACTGACGATACTTCTACTGGGCTCCACGCCGGGGACCTGGCTGTAATTACACCACGCACGCATGCACACACACACACACACACACACACACACACACACACACACACACACACACACATTCATGCATGCACACACACTGTTACCAGACAGACTGAGAAAGGTGCTCAGCTCCTGAATTCTGTCTCTCTATCTCATTATAGTTTTATGTGCACCATGACGTCCTCTTTCACACACCTGAACAGCCTCAGAACTACGTTTACAAGCCTTTTTTAGAGAGAGGTGACCTAAAATAGGGACCTGTGATACATTGTGCCGCAGGAAAACAGAAAATAACAAAATGGGCAGAAGTATTCTCACACACATGAATAATATAATAGCTTCAACTTTCAGAAGGCTTTATAGAAGATTTTAGAACCTGGCTGCCATTCACCCCAATCAAGTATACAAGTATACTGATATTGTGCAATTGTAAAAGCCCAGATAACTACATTTAATAAAAGCTTCCTCTGCCAATGTTTTTAAAATCCATTACAATGTCTGTGTATGGTTAACGATAGGACAAGATCACAGTTGTTGGAGTTGCCACTGATGTCGGCCTCACAGTTGGTGTTCTAGTGCGTCTTAAAGGTGTTGGAAAGGGTTCAGGTCAGGGCTCAGGTCAAGTTCTTTCACGCCAAACTCGTTAGCTGGGCTTTGTGCATGGGAGCATTATCAAGTTGACATAAGAAAGGGCTTTCCCCAAACTATTGCCACAAAATTGGATGCAGACAATTTTCAACAACATCTTTATATGCATTAAGAGTTCCCTTGAATTGAGTCTAGGAGGCCTTGCCTAACCCATGGCGTCCACGTACTATTTGCCACGGAGTCTATCTGTATAGCCAGATTCAAAGTGCTCTCACACAAACATGGATTTCCCAATTTTCATTTTTTTGAAAGGACATTTGTAGTCTGAGCTGACAACTGGCCAAATCCAAGGTTAAATAAGGTCAACAAGTTTATGGGCACAAACCACAATTGTGATCCTGTTTGGATCCCAACAGACTGACCCCAGCTCAGATCTGTCTTGGTATCAATAGACCCTTGTTGATTCACTTGGCCAGACTCTCTCTCTTTCTCTCTCTCTCTCTCTCTCTCTCTCGCTGACTTGTGAAAGTTATTGGAGTGTAAATGCGTTTAACAGCGTTTGTCTGCTGCCCTGCATATGGAGAGTGCTATCTCTTGTCTGCTTCTTGCTTCAGTTATCAGTGACAGTAGCTGAAAGTTTCCAGCTTCAATCAGGAAACCAGTTAAATTACAATAATCTGATTAATGTAATTATTACAATTCGATAAAATATTGCAACAGACTTGTGAAAGGAGATGCTGGGAGTGTTGTTTTCAATAAGGCATAGTTCTCCAGAACTAATCAACTAAACAGTCAGCTTATTTTACATACATTTTTGTACCAGTCCCAGTTTATCACAAAAGAGGATTTTCTCCCAAGATTTAAAAAAATCTGTCGTCATTTTCTAGGTTTCATTAGTTTAGCTTGAAGAATCCTGTCAGTCATTGTAATTATGCCGTCTGCATCTAAACTCCCTCGCGAATAAATTGTTGTTCACACTGACAGGAGGGTGGGAACGGGTGGTCCCTGTTCCCACTGAGTACCCAGTTAAAAAGACACCTTGATCCTTGATTGAGACATAAGCAGTTTGAGGTTGAGGTCTAAGGGGGCTGTAGATAGCACCACTTCTCTTTCAATTTCTCATGACATTGTCACTTCATTGCTCTCCTTCAGTTTTCATATGTACCACCCCCCCAAGCCTGGTTCCATTTCCCTGTGGTGACATAGAAAGGCAGACGCTCCTGTTTACTCATGGCTCCAGGGGCTTGTGGCTCCCGATTAGCAAACCAATATGAGTCAACATCTGGTACATCCCTTGGACAAACTATCTCACTGAGCGCACACTCGGCCTGTTGTCAAACCCCCGGCCCTTTCTGTCCGGTTCCCAAGCAGGCAGGCACCCCCTGGGCGGCAGTGCGCGCTCACACATGGGCGAGACATTTCCCAAAGCCTTCCCAGTCCTCCTGGCATCTCGGCAGGCTGTCACCTTCTTACCCTCCTGCGTGTTCCACAAACATACCACGGGGCCAAAGGGCAGCCGGGGCCAGCGCTGCCCGTTTGTCGACATGCTTGATTGGGGTTAGGGGCGGCAGAGCTCGTTCGGGTCGCGACACCGATGCGGTCAATCATGTCTGTGCAACCTGCGGTGATTATTTGACTGCATTCCATCCAGGACACAGGAGTTTTTAATGCGGTTTTAACGGGCTGCCGGGTTTAAACAGGGCTACCTCAATCTGAATCCCGTCACAGACCAATGAAGACGCCATCGCAGAGTTTCCCTCCCTTTGTTTTTATTACGCAGTGCCAGTCTATGAAAGTATCTTGGCTCTAGACTCAACAGAACACACATGCTGAGGAGAGTGTCAGGCAAGGGAACATCTGTTGTGGTCAGTGGCTGTGGGCAAACTGTTTCATTTCGACAAGATGGCCTGTGGCAACACAATGGCTTAGTGGTTGGGAGAATGCCCGAATTGCCGGTACTTGCGGTCAGGGTTTACCTAAGTTGGACAGACCTTCTGGTCACATTTTACATTAAACCACTCTTTAGTTAGGGATATAAAAAAGGATAATGACATTGTCTTGACACATTTTGTGTTTCAAAATTTGATCTTTTCTCAAGTGGAACTGTGGAGTTTCAAGTAACCTCTTCATTCCAAATCATGTTTCGTCTGAAGTCTTTATTCCATTGTAGTTACTTTTCCATTTGTCATCTTGTGCAAACCAACGAGCGCTGGAAGTAATGTCATAAAAACAAGCATGCCGAGTGAGATCGATACAGCATGCCAACAGTGATTTCACTGATGAGGAAGTAGATTAGAATGACAGATTGAATCTTAAGGAGTGAAAACACATGACTTAACCGTCCAAATAAACTGCGATGTGCCGTATGTTCCACTATCACAGCTCTCATATCTCTGCCATGGCATTCATTCAAAAACACCGCTTGATGTCTTCAACCCGCCAAATCTGTCCAGAGGAATGTGGAGTGCTGGTCAGCGTGGCAGTCTGAAGACTTTTGTGTGTGCTAGTGTGTAAAGCGCAGGCCTTTAGGTCTTAACATAGCTGGCAACCTTTTTATTTTCCCCTTCCTTTCTGTCTCTCTCTCTCTCTCTCTCTCTCTCTCTCTCTCTCTGTCTGTCTTGCTGTCTCTGTCTCTCTTCCTCTCTTGGCTGTTGTGCCACCGTGGAGAAGGCAACAGTGACCCTATTGTGAACAGTGGGAATTGGGCAGCAGGCCAATGATGTCATCCTGCCATAGGGAAGACCAGGGGGAACGCCCTCCTGGCGTTTGGAATGCACTATTTTTTCCTGTTGTTTTCCGGAAGGCGGTGATCAATTTAATTCCTCATCACTCCCGGGCCGCGGGAGGCGGGTGAAGGAGGGAAGGAGGGAAGGCAAGAAAAGGAAGAGATGCAGAGAGTAGAAAAAGGATGGGGCACTCAAACAAATAAACCGACAGGAGAGGAAAAGATGATCCAAACTGTTGAGATCCTGCTTTTCAATTTCAACTTTGTAAGATGTGAATAAACGTAATCACCCTCAAGGTCACGTCGTCCTCCCCAATTAAAAGTTGCCGGGCAGCATTACAGAAGAATAGTCGTGATTCATGAAGAAAGAGGTGGGTAAGGCTTACGGAAAGGAACAGTCGCTAACTCCAAGTAACCCCACCGGCCCAACACATTCATTCTGAGAAGGCGCACAATTAGTACTTTTTTTTTTGTACTACTGAAGTAATTAACAAGAAGAGTAGTGAAACGTGAAGGACAATTCCACAACTTGGCTCGTATTATTCTTTAGCCATGCTGGCAGCATGAATGCAGGGATGCCGGTTGGTCCGTTGGTGAATTGGTCCGTTGGTTGTTCCTTCCACCGCTTTGGCCTTGACTGAAACATCTCAACAACTAAAGTGGATTGCCATCAAATTTTATGCAGACATTCATGGTCCCCAGAGAATGAATCCTAATATGATCTTGGCACCATCAGTATAGTCTCACCCTTTTTGGCTGAAATATCTCAAAACCTATTGGATGAACTGCCATGCCTTTGGTAGAAACATTCATGTTGCCCCCCCCCCCCCACCCAGGATGAATTGCGATCACTTTGCTGATCTTTTCAAATGAAATCTAAAGAGTGTGAGCGTGTGTGCCACAGTGATGTTTTCCTGGCTTCGCTTGAGTTCATCCATCCCCGAGTTCAAAGTGGGCTGCGCCATCACGTCACAAAGCCACCGAGTCGTCTGCGATATGATCACCATTAATCACAGCTTGTGATCGAGCATCGAGGAGCATTTTCTCCATCACGACTGGAATGCCGTAGTAGAAACAATGGACGCGGGGGCCACGCTCAGATCGGCTTCAGATTGCACATCAGAGTGGCGCAGCATTCTTTCAATAACAGCGACGAGCTATTTACTAAGTGCTGTATTCTTTTCTTCTCCTTGTCATCAGAGGAGAAGGGGGAAAATATCACTTTGATGCTGTTTACTGGGTATTTGGCAAAAATATTTTATGATGAATTTTAGGGGAGAGAAAAAAAAAGTGTAGAGGGGGCTTCAAAAGTAGCGTTAACGGGAGACAGATTTTTGACATGCTTCCCAAGCCATCTGCTTTGGGTTAAGGCTCGGAGACAGAGTCCAATATGGAGGAGAGAGAAGAGGGGAGTAAGACTGGAGAAGATGGCGAGGGCAGCAGGGAGAGAGTATTGACAGGCAGCGGTGGAAAGCAATTTATTTGCATTTGGGCTGTTTTGAATTATTGTGGCATGGGGTGTATGTGTGTGCAAGACAATAACTATCTATCTAGCCAGCCCAAAGATACAATAAGTTGATCTTCACATTACAACAAAATATTTCAATGGGCTTACAGACAGAATTTCACCAGAAATAAATATGCTGTGGTTCCAATCGCAGGGCTCTTGGAATTTTAGTTGAAATACTTTGAAAATATTTCAGAAAACTTGTGACGGCTCTGGTTGGTCCTGAAATCTGTCAGCCTGCCAAAGATCCCACAGCGAGTGTGCTGCTGGAGACGCCACAACACAAAACTAATTAGGAGACGTGCTCCAGGCATATCTGTTGATTTGAAGGAAGGGGGGGGGGGGCTTGGGGATTTCTCTGCCACTCAAGACTATTTCCAAATGGTCCCAGCCTCTTGCCAAATTCCTCAACTTTACTTATCTCCTGAGGTTAGCACATTTAATGCCGCAATGCAAAAACAATGTTTTGTCGGTCCAGCTCTGCTTGGCGATGTTTTCCGTCTCCGAGTCTTCTCTGCTTACTCCCCTCTGTCCTCCCCAAGCTGTCCGTCTCCATCCACCCCCCCCCGTGCCATTCTACCAGTCCCCAGTGGGCACAGTCAGCCAGTCTGGCCAGACCCACCCCTTGCTGTGCCCCTGCACTGGATAAGCCTGGACCTTGGGTAGAGGCCTTTGTATGGAGCCATGGGGGTGTTAGAGTGTGTGTATGTGTTTGTGTATGTGTTACGTGTTGGTGTGGATGTGTGTATAGCATTCACGGCAGAAGAGGAGAAGGGGGTCCTATCTGTGCCTAAGGGCTGCCCCCCAACGCACCCTCACCATGCGCCCTATTGAGACCTAAGGGAGCGTGAACAATCACTGCAAAACCAAAGAGCTAAGTCCCCTTGTTATACAAGCCCAGTTTTCAGCACCAGCCCCACCTCTCTCCTCCATGGTGCGTCCCACCCCCATCCCAGCACCCCAGCCCCACTCGTCAGAGGTTGACGGGCTTCGTTAAAGCGAGCCGGGTCCTTTTATGGCGTTATTTAATTAGCCATTCCACAGCAAACTGCCATCCGGCACCACCACCACCCCTCACCCCGTCCTCTTCTCTTTGCTGAAACCACCACCACCTCTTCTGCCTTCACCCCCACTTACTCGACATCATCACCACCACCGCCGCCCCTCCCCACTGTGCTGACCGGTCCCCCTCCTCTATCCTCTCCTTGTCTTTATCTCCGGTAATTAGCCAGGGATGGGGGTGGACTTCATTGCTCGGTTGCTTGACAGTATTAGTGCTTGAGACTAGGAGGAAGGGAGGTGTCCCTCCCTGCATGGGGTTTTCTCTCTCAGTCCAGCACGCCAAGACCTGTGGAGGGAGACAATGGAATTGGCCAGTTCTACAGTAACCAGCTCAGCCTCACTGTCCACGCTGCCCACTGAGCTCTTTCTGCACTGGCACCCTAATCATTAACCACATTATGACTGTGTGTCTGCATGCAGGTTGGAGGGATCAACGGTAGTTCACTGATAGGATGCAGACGACTGCTGCCAACTATTTCAGAGTGGTTAAAGCAGTTGAGATTGGTAAATGATGCATCTTAATTCTGCCAGACACTAAATTTAGAGTGATTCTTGTGATAAAAGTTCTTCCAGCCATAAACAGGAGTTTTTTAAATTTATTATACTCTTATCAAGGATGATTCAGCTTACTTACTTCAGTTTGGCATAATGTATCCTGCTTTGACAGATCTTTGATCTTTGAGCACATTCTCTTGAGCTGCACCATAACTATGTATGAGTGCACATTCCTTCCACATGCACTCAAACATGAGTAGTCAAACAGTGAGGCAGAGAGTGTTTCCCTTGCTGCCGGTCCACACCGTGCTGGATCGACGCCCTCTAGTGACCACCACAAAGGACAAGCACAATGACAAGTCGAAATGCCCAATAAACCTGGTCAGCCTTCCCAAACTGCAGGATAAATACAACACCCTCGAGCCAGGATGAAATTATTGGGAAACACATCCAAACTCAGTCGAACCAACGTGTGTAGCTGATGTTAATGAACCGATAATCATTTAAAAAAAGGTTTATTATGCATGAAATGACTTTATTTTAATGTCAGCGTATTATGCTTTATTATGGCTAAACAAAAATCTAAAACATGTTAACTTCATAGTCAATTAATGAAACTTGCCTGAAATAATTGAAGTGGCATTATAAGAGGACCAACATAGTTCAAACTAAAGTAAGTCCAGCATGGTCTAATGACTGCTTAGCATGGGAAAGGTACCGCTTAGTTATCCATGGCCATTTATAGCCCTTAATTACGCGCCTATTTTGTGACCCCTAAGTTCAACGGGCCAATTCCTGTGTGGACCCAAAATGCTGACGAACAAAGGTGGAATGTGATGCCCCTTTTCCTTAGACAAGCTACTAAACGTTTCCCATCAATTTCATGGGAAAGTTCAAGCCAAGGAAACTCTTTTAAAAGGCCTCGGCTGAATATTGACAGCGTATTGAACCTATTAGTGCATCACAGACACTCTGTTGAGACGCGCAGGAGAAAACAGTTGCTATGGCACTTAAAGTGTGTGAGAGAGATTTCAGACGTTCTGTAATATAATAACACTGTGCATGTTGTGGAACATTACACTTTATGCGGGATAAAACTGGTGCTTTAGGACCCAGTTGATCCTTGTGATTGTGGCTGATATTTTCCACGTTGTGAGGGGAGGGGGTGGCCTGGAGGGTGTGTGTGTGAGGGGGGGGGCTGTCAATCATAGTGAAAGTGGCCGGGGTGGGCAGGCCCCTCTGACACTTTGTACCGTCGGAGGGGGATATTTAACTTGGGACTGAGCACCACTCGCTACAGACACACTCACACACAGTGTGCCTAAGCAAAGAAACGCTCCAGCGCCAAGTCTCTCAGACTCCTGAAGTAGGAGCGACTCAGTAGGAGCTTCTGTAGCAGTTATCAAAGGAGTAGAGACGTTCCCTCAGGAATTGACCGCTTGCATCGACCGGGCAAAAAGGCTCCTGATTATGGACTGTCTCGTCATGCAGCGACAGTGGGATCTGGACTTTTTCTGAAAAGGACTCAGCAATACTCCGGTGAAAGGAACTCTGAACTAACAACGTTTTCTGGCTTTGTGCAGTTTGCATTTGATATGCACTGACACTGCAATTTGCTGTAACTCCGCTTTTCAGCATTTTTTTTTTCCTGTTACACGCACAGTCGAGATTTCTGTTGGAATACTGCAGCCTGAGACTTGCATGTAAAGAACCGAACTGCGATTTGGAACATCCTCTGGAAAGATAAATGTCTGTTAGTTCATAGGTTAAGATTGCATCCCACTGTGGCGCGTTTTTTCTCTAAGCTTGCGGACATTTTCAGTGATGTGCATATAGACCGACGGCTGGAATACCGCAAGGGACTGACTGCATAGACCATTTCCATCAGTCCATGGATAGTGCGCCCTGGGACCTTGTCAAACCTGAGAGCGTCAGGCGACGTTAAGAGAAACCACGTTTATAAAAGCCGTGCGTAAAAATAACATTGGCCAACGCATCTCCTCATTGCCGGGCGCGTGACATTTAAAACTTGGTGAAGTACTCTTTTGTGCGCCCTTCTCTCTCGGAACGCTCCGGATCTATTCTGTCTCTTTAGAAAACACTTCATTCCATGCAGCTCTCGCCTCGGCCGCTGTCATCCAGTGTAGACAGTTCGTCGTGGCTTCGAGTCCCCGGGGTAACCATGACAACCGAAAGAAACCCAAAGTGAATCCAAGGGAGCGGGGTGAGGCCGGAGAGAGCGTGAATAGAGTTTTCCCCATTTTGTTTCGTGCTTTTTTGTTTTGTTTAGACTAAACACTTTTTGCAAAGCAGGGGCACCGCTCGGCGCTGCAGAGTTGCATCAGCGGGCAAATTGCAAAGTTGAAGGAGCCCTAAAAAGCAAAGCACTCCGCTCCATGTCATTCAAACCCGAGGTGGTCTATTAAAAGTATCGCCTTGCTGGTGACTGTTCTTCTACTATTTATGAAGCCCCGGGCTAGTCACTGCAGACAACACGGTGACCGGGAAAAGAATTGAACACTACTTACGCGAGAAGAACCGGTGCGTAAAGCAAGAGGAATAATGGGCCTCTCACAAACGCTACTATTTTACGTGCTGGTGTGCGTTCACCTTGGAGTTTCCCAGCATTACCTTCGCCTCCGTCCATCGCCCAGCGATCACCTCCCTGTGCCCGACCTCAAGGAGGACCCCGACCCGGAGTACGACCCCCGGGAGCAGGACTTGGCCGAGAGGACTCTGAGGAAAAAGCTCGGCAGTAACTTTGACCCCAACTTCATGTCCATCACCTCGCCCATGCTGGTGAACCTCTCCGCGCCAGACAACCAGGTGAAGCTGCAGGGGCCCATGCCTAACGAGATTAAAAAGCTGGACCTTACAGAGACCCCCTATGGAAAGCGGGTAAAAGTGGGCAAGAAAGCCCGTAGGAAATTTCTGCAGTGGCTGTGGACCTATACGCACTGCCCAGTGGTACACTCCTGGAAGGATTTGGGCGTGAGGTTCTGGCCACGTTACATCAAGGAGGGAAACTGTTTCTCTGAGCGCTCGTGCTCCTTCCCCGAGGGGATGTCTTGCAAACCCGTCAAGTCAATCAACAAGATTTTCCTCCGGTGGTATTGTCAAGGGTTTCTAAGACAGAAATACTGTACGTGGATACAGGTGCAATACCCAATCATCTCAGAGTGCAAGTGTTCGTGCTGATTTTCTCTAAGGAAGTAGTGGAGGTCGAGGGGGAGTGGACTGGAAATACGGTTTCTATTGCACTGTTAACTCTCTACAGAGATGGGCACCATAGCAAATCTATTTTTTTATATAGCATTTTAAGTGAAATACCAACATTGTACATATTTAAGAAAAATGCAGCTATTTTTTCTAATTGAACCAGGACCATATTTTATTCTCAACCCTGAAACGTGTTTTTGGGGGGAACACGAGCACTTCATAAGGAAGAGCTTTTTTTTGATATTTTTTATGAGACATTGAAGATGCAATGCATATGCTACACTTCTCCAAGAGGTGAACTTTTTCTTCAACTGAACATTGATGCTGACTGTTATTTCACTGCAATGCTGCCTAGAGTTTTTGTATAATATTAATATCAATAATAATTAAATTGTAAAAAAAAAAAAAAAGTTGAGGTTAAAAATATATATAAAGGCGTGAACTCAGCTTTTTTGGAATACATAGTATTGTAGAAATAAACAAATCTGTACGTTTTATTTATTATTTTAACGATTGTGAGTATAGAGCATAAGGAAAGAGAATAGCAGAGTATACCAGAAAAAAATATGGGAGATGTCTACTTGAATATTTCTAAAAATAAAAAAAAATCAATAAAATCAATAAAAAAGTAAAACATATCAGTGTACATGTTATGTTTACACGTTTTAGCAATAAAGTCTATCATTTCAACGTGTATTAGTGTCAAGCCATGTTGCTTATAACGAGTGTCTATATCCAGGGGGCGTGTACGCTGTAAAGAAATATCATCTGAACATGTTGTCTTAAAATCTTACACTGCAAAAAAAAAGTTTGCTGATGGCCTAAAATCATTTCACTTGTTTGCAATAGAGTTGACTTTGGCAGATTTGCCATAAATAAGTGTCATAACAATGTTATTTGATAAAAGAAAAGGAGTTTCTTGAATTGGAAACAAGTGAAATTGAGCCACGTTTTAAGAAAACTGTTGTTTACCACTGATACTTTTTGCAGTGTAGACGCTCGGGCTCCGAAGTGGAGTGGACTTTCCAAACTGCACAGTAAGTCCAAGCTCCAGTGACTCTGTGTGGACTGCCTGACGCTCCGCGCCGTCACAGTGATTTTAGAAAGGGCTGATTTACTACGCCGTGTAATGCGCAACACATACCTCCAGCACCTCCACAGAACTGGCATTCATTTGTCTCAGCCAGAAGGAGGGGAGAGGGCGCGCACATTCGTCTCCCCTGTCTACGCACATGCTCGTTTCGGAGCTGCGAGGTGTTAACATAATGGGTAAAATATGATTCAGACATTTCAAACAGTGTCAGATGATGAAATGGCGAGCGTCTATGCGCGAGCCAGGGGCGTCTGGGGTCTGTGCTTTTTACTCTGGAAGCTCCACACAAGTTCCACTGAGGTATTTGTATAGAGGTGGACTGGAGCAGACCGGCGCCTATTCAAGTCTGACCGCCCTGTAGAGAAGGAAAAAACACAAAGCCCATAAAACAATGGTCAACTGTTTTTGACGTCAGCAGACTATTAATTGGAGAGCCGGGTTCTGCTGTCTGCAAGTTAAAGAGATATGGCCAATTAAACGCACTGGAGACGCGCAGGGAAATTAACAATGAAACGAAAGCGAAGAGTCATTTACTGTAAGTAGGGGGTTTTATGGTGTTTATATTATTCTTTAAATACAATCAACGACTTAAACAGAGCTATGACTGAATGTCTGAAAGCTAAAAGCAGCGTTGTTTCCACTGAGCGCATGTTGTGTGCGTTAAAGTGATTTGTGCTTTTTCTGCGGGCAGAGTTGGATTTGACACTTGCCGCACGGTTATTGTGACAGAACCTCTGAGGGGATTTGGTAAGCAGAGGAGAAGAACGGCAGCATGCCAGAGGAGGAGGAGGAGGAGGAAGAGGAAGAGGAGAAGGAGCAGGAGGGGGGCTGCTTTCCTTACTGTCAGCTTCTTTCTTGATGATGTCTCGGGGTTTTTAGAAACTGCGTCTCTGACTCGACGGCGCCACTCAGCCGCCCCCTCTCGACTGCACAGAATGAGGCACTTTGGGAAACAGTAACCCTTTCAGGCTCTGCCCGGAGAGTATTTTAGAAGCGTGTGAAAGGCAATACGCCGCCCTGGCTCCAGCCAGTTAGGTGCGCACCTTTTAGAAACAGACCCTGCCAGCCAGTCAGATCAACGGTTCTCAAAGTGGGGGCCGGGGACCTCCAGGTTGTCCTTGAGGGGAGTCCAGGGGGTCTTCAGCAAATTGATGAATCGATCATTTTCAACAAAGTACTTAATTCACGAGAAATACCCTCATTTTGACAGTGTTTACGCATGAACGCAAGAATCTTCTCAGTGAAGTGTCCCTGCACACAAATCTGATTAAATGAAGGTCTAAGAATGTCTGTCAGTTTGTGGTTAAACCAAATAAAAATGTTAGATATGTAGGATCAGGACATGACATATACTTTACAACTCATCACATCTCACATTTATTCTAACCCTGGCTATTTGCTCAAAATCCATTCCCACAGCTTCAAATCCAATGTACACCCACTCAATAAATTCCAACAGCAACCCTTTAAATGCAGACAAATTTAACACGGTTATATTAAATATGGACCTTGTGGATTTTTTTACACCAGGGAAAAATGCCAATCCTCAAATGAGCAACTGTCAGAGACTCCTGTCTTCACTTTATGCAAAAATGGTCATGCTGACTGTCACATCTTCACACCATTCACAAAATCGACACTTTCATTCATCTACAAATCACAAAATGTCCACACAAAATTCACTTGATGTAAATTCACAATCGTCACTGCTGCAGACAGACCTTTTCATTTACGCGTTATAAAAAAAATGAGAAAATGTCTCCCCATCGACACCATCAGAGTGCTGCATGTGAGGCGTCAGAGCATGCATTCACATACCTATCATAAAAATGTCAAGGCGGTGGTGGCCTATACCCTGTCGGACTCATCATCATTATAGTCTGACACATTCTCCACATTCATCAGCATAGACCTTTGACAAAATGGGCTACAATGACCTCACAATAATAAACACAGTTAGGCATATTTTGAAGCTCCATATATATCTAATCCCTCATGAGTATAGAGGATAAAGCATATATTTGCAGCCTGTAAGGAGGACCTAATAAAGGCCTGGAGACAATTAGGGATGATGGGGGAAGAAGAGGGGTTAGATTTGTGGTGGAGATGATGAGGCTCTGTCTCCTGATGAGACTCAACCATTATGATGGATTGTGGTCCGATTGGCCATGATTGGGGTCCGGTCAGTGGGTGGGTGGTAAACGGTCTGAGTTGACTTTCATTCGAGCAAAGATTCACATCCATACCTGTGTGGATTTACGCCGAAAAATACATGTGTAAGTAAGCGAGTGCATGCTAACACACAATCAGCCACACGCACACACACAACTCTGGCGTGTGTGCAGTGGACAGACAGAGATGGAGACAAGGGTCTGTGGCTGTAAGTAAGGCCCAAACCCCATGTTGTAAAAGCCAGTGAGTCAGCACTGCTGAGGTTATTGATGATGACAGGGTATTAGATGAAGCACCGAGGGGAGGGAGGGCACACACACACACACACACACACACACAGGCATGAACGGAGTCACCGCAGATGATACCCGACATTCCGTCAGACCACCAACCCAGGCTTGTGGTGTCTGGAGGTGTGTGTGTGTGGGCGTCAAGCATTTGTTCATGCGTAAGAGATGTATCTGAGAGAGTGCGCCTGTAGTGTGTGTGTGTGTGTGTGGTGAAGAGAAGCTGTAGATGTATGCATGCAGTGATGGTGCATGAGTGCGCATGTGTTTCCACAGATCCGTTACAGTCTCCCTGGTGGTCTCCATTTGATTGGTCACTCTCTAAACCACAGCAAGGCCCTGATTGGTTAATTACACTCTTCTGTCAACACGGTTATGCGTGAAAAATGTGTGTGTTTTCATCTGTGTGGGTGTCTAAGATGGGAACTTCCTCAAGGACCTCTTGATACACTTGCAGTGCTTAGAGACTGATCCAAGATCAGCCGCACCATCCTGCTGTCAACCATCAATCTCTGCAAAGAGCTCACAAACTTGACCCGGAGTCAGCAGCGGTGGCCGCTGAACTCATGACATGCCATTTTACGTCAACACGGCGGCCATCTTTGCCCGGAAAAACAACAGGTGACTGTAGTCAAATAACAGGCGATTGTAATCAAACTCCCGGTCATCGCCAGCAAGTGGCGCTTCTGACAATTAAGCAGACTGGTAATGCACTGGAAATGAATGCAATGCCAAGACGAGGCATGAGTACATCCATCACTCACAGGAGTGTATTACTTAATTTCTCAACACTGGTTGTTGAAAAGTTTTTGGTATGCTGCAAATCTGAAGAGTGTGAAGAGCAGCTTGTGCAGGGCTCGCTGCTTAAAGGACAGACTAAAGGCCAAAGTTGACCGGGCCTTCAATATCCAGGCTCCTGTTTGAAACCCTGTCTTAAAACATTTCTCCATGCACGCAGTTATAGTTTCTGTTTGCTGTTGTTGCGGCCTGTTGTAATCCTCTTGAGCCCAATTTATCTTATTCACCCTTTTGCCCACTATTTCATACTCTTAATCTCTTGATACCTGCAATTTGAAGAGTCACAATCAGATAAATTAAGTTATTTTTATTTTGTTAAATTGTATTTTCTCGTGTCCTTGGAGCTCTCCATTAAATACTCCTCAGTTCAGCGGCTGCAGTAAGAGCCCGGTGGCCCTCTATGCTCTTATGCTGCTACCCTTTTAATCAGACGCACAGTGTCAGAGTCACATTTCTGTAGTCATGCTTGCTGATTACTCAGTTTAACTCTTGTTAGATGTAACAGATATTGTAAGCCCAAAGTAAGGCCTAAAAATAGAGCTGTGGGTGGCGTGGCACTTGCAGGGCTGGGAATAGTGCATATTCTGAGCTCTGTTTCCATGGTTACTTCTGCTTATTCCCATTGCCAGCATGGGTCTCGAATTCAGAAAATAGTCCCTTTGCATCAATGGCCGTGTTTTTCTTTTATCCCAGTAAGAAACGGCCTAATTTAACTTTTTATCGTGTTGTTTTCCTCACCAATCAGGAAGCGTGCGTTAAAGTTTGTGGACTGTGTCAGGTACATGCCAGTGTCACAGACTGTGGATTGTGAACGTGTTATGCCCCGGGGCTAAAAATGTATGGACACAAATACGCCATCAACCACCACTGACTTTACTATCTTTACCCCATCAAACTAAAATCAGAAAGCTGGCTTGTCTGTCAAATGGGACACAGAATTGCGACTGTTGTGAGCCCGTTGCCCCCCCCCCCCCCCCCCCCAGCCCCGGCACACACACATATACTGTAGCATCTCAGGATAGCCATCAGAATTGGACAGCCCACACAAACACTAGATGGTCCAAGAGTCCTCCTGATGCCTAATTGGTCCCTGGTCGTCATAACAACACACACAGGTAAACTGTCTTTAAGTTGTTTACTTGACTACTCAACTTGATCGTTAGTGCGCCGGCTCGATTATATACACACTCATGAGTTTTCTATATTTTCCATATCCATCTCCTCTCAGCTCACTGATTGCTGCTGTACTCCCAACACACACACACACACACACACACTCACGTATACACCTCCCCCTCACAGTCTGTCCGGCGGCTGTCTCCCAGTACCCCTCTGTGCGCCTAGATGGCATGCTGAGAATGTTTACTTTCGCCACAGTGTGTATTTACAGAGCCTAATAGTTTTTTAGGCCGCAATGGCGCCTCGCTTCGTAACATGTGTACAACCCACCTACTCCCTCTTACTCCCACACACACACGCACGCACACACACACAGAAAACATACATTGCCCCCCACCAAATAACAAATCAAACCTCTGGTATTTGGGGTTTGGCAATGGAGCAATCTCTAATGCGGCCAGGTGACATGAGGGAGCAGAATGTGATGCTACCGCTCCTGTGCTTGGAGTGAACGGTTCAGATGAAGCCAAAAATAAGGCCAGAGGAGAGAGAGTATGTGCGCTATTAGGAGGTTGAATGAATGCACGAAGGGCTCGCAATGAATGGACCCATGATGTCTTGAATGGTTATGCGTGACATGTGGCGAAGAGAGATTTGGGAATGTGTGTACACTGTGTGTGAGCAGGTTTGCGAGAGAGTGAGGGGGAGACGACGAAGGTTATTTAATGAACAAGGTATAGTGCTTGAACAATGAATGAAATGGCTTCTATCAAAGGGCTACGTGTAATACATGTCAACTAGAGAGACATTGTGTAATGCATGTGCGTGTGTGTTTTTTAATCCTGTTTCTGTACCACCCGAATTTGGAGGTAATTCATATTTTTCTTGAACTTGTTTACACGGATCTTGACAGAAGTGACGTTAACATGGGATAAGAAAATGATGTGTACGTCAGAGCATGCTAACATACTCACAGCTCCAGAGGAAACAGACAATCTTGCAAAACAGTTCAGTGCTTTTACAATCTGTTCAGTGTTTGTCTGCCTTTGCTGATGACTAGATAGAAAACAATGTGTTGTTGAGTTACAGTATTTCCAGTAACGCCTCAGTGGAGTCAATTATCGTAGTCATTACACAGGAAGCAGATGTTCCAATACTAAATCATCAAAGCTCAAGTCAATTGATCAGAATCTGTGGCAGCCTATAAGACATGTTAACTTGGTGCTGAAAAGTTGCTGCCACTTTAAAGCCCCGGTGTGTAAAAACAAGACAAGTCTGGTGAAAAATGGTACGGTCAGTGTGTTGGTTTTTTGCAAGTCAAACTCTCCTTGTTGTTTCCAACACACGGCCAGGGAGATCTCTGTATCTACACACACAACCCACAGCTGAATACAACAACTTCAGTCGACAGGCATTGTGGGACATGAAGGAATTCACTAATATAGGTAGACGATAGAAATCATCACAAAATAACTTCTGGAACACCATGCATGACAGATAAACTAGATAAACTAGATAAACTAGTGTAAAGGTATCAAATGAATGTGTCCTTTAGCACTGATCGCTATAAAAGGGGTGAAGAGGGCAGTGTACTCGATCCCACTGAAAGGACAGAATAGGCATTAAGAGTGGAGTCTAAAACACTCAGGCCATTGTTTTACTTTCTTTCTCCCGTAAGACAAAGAGCGCGAGGGAACCAAACAGGTGAACATAACTGGCTGTATTTTCCCCAATGGGCCGCCATGCACGACTTGGGCTGCTGAACCTGATGTCCTGACGCCTGCCTGTCTGTCGTATTCACCCGAGGTGGTCTATTCAGAGTGAGGGACCAGGGGGACACACAACCCAGGGGGTGTGGACGTCTCTGTGTGTGTGTGTGTGTTCATGTATGTGTGTGTTGGTGTGTAGGAGGGGAGGGGGGGTGGGGGGGAGGGAGGAGGCACTGTGAGCAGCAGAGAATGCTTGGTGATGGGTTACCAAAAACAGAGCACCAGGGGACAATAGGACCCAGGACATTCCTGACATAACCCCAACACACCGGGGAGGAAGTGGAAGGGGGGATTTATTGGTGTCAACGGCCCCTCGCCCCGAGAGGAGGAACGGGTGCCTCTTTTGTCCCCTCTGGCGTTGGAGATGGACTGAATCGAGACGCCTTGCATAGAGAGGACGCCTCTAAACACATACGCACATAATCACTCCTTTGAAAGAAGAACCACCAATTAGGGAATGGACATATACGGCTATAGAGGTTTAGACTCAAAGGGGGCAGGTTTTTGTGTGAGTGTGTGTTGTTGCGTGCTTTCCTGCGTGCACTTGTCAATGGGATCTGGATGTAAAGGGAGAGCCGAATGGGATGCTTTTCAGCTCAGATTGCACAAGGGTTGACCCCATGGGAACACTGCTATGAACTTGTTTGAATCAGAGGGCATTTAGTCTCATTTAGGAATGGTTCATGTTACACTGAGAGAGACCACAATGAACAAGACAATGTAATACTCTATAGTAGTTGGCCGGACAATTGTCAAGTGAATTTCCCATAGTGTTACCCAAAACTTTGTATGCGCCACTTAAGGCGTGGGTCATACTCTCTTGTCGAGTGAAATTAAATTTAATTAATTCACGATGTTACTTTAATCCCTCAAACAAAACAGCAAAAACATTGTCCGAACATTAAAAGTCAGTTTGTGTCGTCTTATGACAGATATTTAAAAATGTTCCCAGAAAAGGCATGGGTCAGACCATACCATTATGCCTATTTAACATTATTGAACTGGTGAGAAGAAGCATCCTTTTTAGTAATGGGAGGGCTGGTTTTGAATTGCATTGCAATTACTGACCCACCCCAAGCCTCCTTACAGCTTATGTAAACCATATTGAAGGTAAATAACCCTTTTGTGAATGGAAATGACTACAGAAAGCTAACCACTGGGCCTGACAAAGAATACTTTTTCTCCAAAGACACTTGAGAGTTAAACCCCACAGAAAACATTAACATTGGCCAAAGACTATATGTAAAGTTGTTGATAAAAATTTTTTTTAAAAAAGAATCTGCCCATGCCACATTGATGACAGAAAATCACAGCATTTGTCCCATGTGGCCAGCAGCTATACAGGAAATATCCGGTATCAGTTACTAGTTACTGGATATAGTCTTGGTCAATGGTCTTATACTTTAACCTGCCCAGCAAACCTTGAAACAGGTGGAAGAACAAGTCAAACTAGACCTTTATCGCCATCTAGTGGTGAAGTTTTGTGCTATTGCTCACTGTATTTATGGGTGTGCTTACAAGCAGTGTGACCACATTGTGGTTATCTGTGATCCCAAATAACCAGTAAGAAGCTAACCCTTTGATGACCTGTTAAACCAATCGGTTAACTTGCACATAATTGGTCTGGCAGGGATCAAAATGCAGCTTTATAATCAGATAAACTGACTGTTATCTCACTCATTTCCAAACATGCTAACGCATCTTTTGAGCTAAATGCTAACATGCTCAACGTTACTTGCCAACGTACTGATTCTAAGCAGGCGTCACATTTATCTTGAGGAAAAAAAGTCACCCACCAAAAGTCTGTGCATGTCGGTGACACATTGTGTGCCAAGTAATCCAATAGATGGTTGTCGATACTTCACATTATAAGTGAAAACTTTGAGCTGCTGGTAGAGCTATAAGAAAAGTCAAGGGATCACCAAAAATCGTTGAGATTAATCCTCTCGAAATCATGAATATCCTTGAGATATTTTAGTCTGGACCAAAATGGCATCGCCGTCCCAAGAGCTTCCTGAGATTATTGACACATGGGCAAAGAAATATGGTTCTCTGGTGGCTTTGGGTTAATTGTCCCAGTAAAGGACAAACAATAGCATACACTTGATCATTACATCCAGGAATTATTTTGTGTCTTCACTCTTTCCAGTTAACACAAGTGCATCCACTGAATTATCACCCAGTAAACAAAACTGCTAATAATTACCATGTTTGATGTTGATGAACTTAGACAAGAGGGGGGAAACTCAAACATTTAAAGTTTTCTTCAAATAGATTGCAGACTTGTGTGGCTGTTGTTAATCAGTCTGCTTGAACTGAACCTTCATCATCATCCACTTCCAGCTCACTGGATTACAACTAAATCATAGAGAGGCTCTGTAGCCTTGGGTGGCATTGTTGTGGCCGCACAATTTATTAGCTAATCGACAAGACAGTGCCAGATTATGCCGCTCATGAATATCAAAGGCGGAATGGGAACCAGAACGTGAGCGTTCATTAGAGTGTTACGGCCCTCTTGCTCTTTCTACATCTACAGAACACACATAGAGTTCAAATGGGAACTCCCAAGCGCTTCCAGCTGGCAACACTTTGGGATAATGATGCTGGATTCCACACAAATGAAGGGTCTAAATACCACCAGAGAGGTACCTGAACCCCCTCCTCAATGCACAGACATGCATACATGTATGTAAAAACACACACATACTTCCAAGTGATCCCCCCCCTCCCTCAGTGGGTTAATCACTCATGCACTCCACACCGAGTGCAGGGAATGCCAATTTCCCACCGTCATTCTGGACCGTCACTGCTGTCAAATGTGAGCAGCTAACCCAAAAATAATCCCACAGCAAGTCAACAGTACCCCCCTCAACACACACACACACACACACACACACGTACACACTGCCGGCACACATCCTCCGAGTCTTCAGGACTGCAGATTGGGTTACTGCTGAGTCCTAGCTGCGACCTCAAGGTATCCTCATTTAAAAACTCTCTGCGGTTGAGTCATCAGTGTGAGCTGGGAAGAGACCACCTTCAGTGGTGTGATGTCAAAATGATGGATGGGACAATAATACTGGCAGAAGAGCTATTGATAGCTCTCTTTCCTTAATGTTGACATGCTGATACCGCACACCCCAAGCGATGGATGTGTGTGTGTGCAAACACACACCCACACACACACACACACGCACATGCACTGCACAAGGACATGCTGGTATTATACCCACTAATATCTCTTCCGTTCCCACTCAGGCCCTGGGTCTTTGAAGTGGAGTGGCAGCTGAGCCCCCGAGTGAGTGAGTGTGTGAGAGGATGTATACAATAACGCCAACACGCCGTCCCGACTTAAGATGAGTCGGCAGAGGGAAAGTAAACAGGCGGGATTCCCCAAGCGGCTGTCGTTATAAACAGGGGGTGTGCTGAGAGGGGCTCAAGCTGTTTATTTTTACATGGGACCTCAATGTTGTTTGAAGCGCCCTCAGTGCTCTCCCTCATTCTCTTACTCTCTCTCTCTCTCTCTCTCTCTCTCTCTCTCTCTCTCTCTCTCTC
>NW_022280034.1:10207170-10216717 GCF_004355925.1 Anarrhichthys ocellatus
TCTCTCTCTCTCTCTCTCTCTCTCTCTCTCTCTCTCTCTCTCTCTCTGTCTTTTGACTTCCTTTTCCCATTTCCCCCCAAAACCTTGCCATAACCTTCCCGATGTTACCCCACCCCTTTGCCCACCCACCCATCCCCTCTGGGATTCTTGCCAGCAGCAACTAATTATCAGTCGGTTGGGTTCCACTGTGCTTGGCCCACTTCCCTACCACCGACTGTAAAGGCGTGTTGGATGTGCAGTGTCACGTTTCTGTACGGTGCCACAGAGTTTCGGTGCCGAACTGAAGGGCATCAGCAGGAGGCTGCAGAACAGCGAAGAACAGCACTGGCACAGTGGGAGTCAGGTGCAGAGGCATGGACATATTGGATATAAGCTGTGAGCTTAACTCTTACTCTTGTTCATAACATATAACGACATAATGTACTAATAAGGTCACCTTTATGAAGGTTAATAGTAACCAATGGCAGTGGTAGAAAGTACACTTACTCAAGTACTGTGCATATACAGTATGAGGTGTAAGTGGTTACATAGTGGTTGAACAGCATGATAGTGATGCTATGATTACACTATGATCTCTGCTGGGAGTTTGAAGACTGCAATAAACACACCTGCGGGTCCATCATCACAAATGTACAGACAAGCATTGTTGAGAAACGCAGTGTGTTGCGTTCTGATCAACGAGGGATTCAACAAATTGGACATAAAAACATGAACTTACTATTCTACTGAATTTTAGTAACTTCTTCAGTGAAGTGTTGGAACAAGGAGAAACAGTAGGCCCCCCGTGTGGTAATGCTCAAATGATCTTGTTTCAGGAAGTTAAAGTAAATTTGGAGATCAAAATGAAAATACAACACGGTGATGTGATCCCAACATATCACATACACATGTTGTGCACCCAGGTCCACCACCCATCACACACAGGTGTGTCTAAACTAAAATAGAGCCTATATCATTGGCTGAAGTCCGTTAAAGTGTTATTTTTGGTGTGGAGGCATTTCCCGGCTCACCTGCACTTGCAGGGTTTATTCTGCATTCACATGGAATCAGGCAGACGGTAAACAGTTCAGATCGCTTTATTATTATAGTGACGCTTGTATTGCAAATACAGCTTTCTTCTTGGGCGAGCGAGACACGTAACATCCGGTTGTAAATTCCGTGGCGGGGGACGGCCAAACGTTTAAATATTTCAACTTTGGATACCATTACCGGTATTCTCTGCCGGTCTCACCTAATGACGTCCTGCTCTCGCCCATGAACTAAAAAGATATCCGGTTTTGCCGTCTAACTGAATCCATGTGGATGCATTACCGGGACATCTAAACGCAACAGGGTTTCATTCTGTTAACGTTTACTGTGCTTTTCTGGCTATGACAAGTCTAAACGTCTGCATTGACAAAGGTCTGTTATGGCTTCCTCAAGACGTCACTTGATTTATTTTTTATTACAAGGACTTCTAATATTATAAGGACAAGAACGACACTGAATTAAGTGTTACAGAATATAAATCTATGGTCATATTCCTGACGGAGCTTTATTCGTTCAGCCACACGATGGCGCCTCTGTACCGCTGAAAACCAGGTACGGGGTCCATGCCCCCCCCCCGTACAAGGTAAGCGTCTGTCCTCGCGCCCAACAGCAGGGGTGCCAAAAAATTGGAGCGAGGAAAGAGCCGAAGGCTGACATTTTTCTCCAGGGTGTCCGCCGCAGGGAACCCAGCGCTGAGAGCCCCGGGCTTTGAACAGACTGACCACTTGAGGCTTGTTTTGTAGACAAAAATCAGCAGACGGATCCAAGTGCAACAACTCTAAAGGACCGAGGAGAGCTCCCCGCCTGAATCCCTTCTGACAGCAAGTGAGTGTGTTGCCTGTTGTTAGTCTTGTTTTCTTTCATTATGTCTTTAATGCAGTCTAATCTCCCCCAGTTGTAACTGGAGAGATAATCTAACTAGATTAGTGCTTGGCTGGCGGGGTTCCTTTATTTCACAGAAATGCGTCAAACTTGGCCCAGTATGGGAAATTCTCGTGGACATAGACTATTCTGTCACTGCGTATGTCTGTGATGGAAACAGATGAGATGAGAGGAGC
The DNA here is from genome assembly GCF_004355925.1 of Anarrhichthys ocellatus. NCBI lineage: Eukaryota > Metazoa > Chordata > Actinopteri > Perciformes > Anarhichadidae > Anarrhichthys > Anarrhichthys ocellatus. The sequence goes on from NW_022280034.1 coordinate 10,209,258, forward strand.
TGACAGCAGAATGTTTCATTTTGTTGTTTTGTTCCTGAACTAAAAATGTGCAGTATTTTGTTCAATTCCAAGAAACTCTGTTGGCCCAAATTATTGAAAGCCTGCCGTGATTGTTCCAATTGTTCTCTTTACTGGCCTACTCTCTCTTGTCTCAGTTTAAACTCAAGCGTTTTAATTGAAAACATATAAAGCAAATGATAACAGTGTGTTTGTTGCACCACGCTATGAGAGATTTCAGGAAGTGCACAGTGTGGGGATTAAAAATAAACACCGTGGGAACACTGGGGGGGGGGGAAGCAGACTCCCGTGAAGCCCAAAAGAATATTTTAGTCTGATTCACCTGAGAAAATTGTCAAGAAGGAGATGCGAATTTCAAATGAAGAATTGGGTTCAGACAAATATAAAAATAAAAAGGGCGAATGATAATAATGCTTTATTTGAATGACACCTTTCATACAAGAAGTGCAGCATATAAGGGAAAATAGACTGAACATAAAACTGGGGGGAAATTTAATTAGATCAAATTGAACAGAATGTCAGAAGAGCAAAAGGAGTCATTAAAACAAGTCTGATTGCAGATTAATGTACAGATATGTGTCACGTTTTCACCTACAGAATATTGCTGTCATTCTTTACAATAACTGATGTGCTCGAGTTTGATTAAATTTAATTAATTTTAGCCTACTTTTGATATAAACTGGCACCACATTCCCCTTTGTGTTTAAACCCATTAATCGGCAGTGTCTTTAGTATTGGCTGCAGGTGTGTGTTCTAATGTCGGCACCACACACACGTACACACAAATAGGATTGAGGTTAATGCGTATTATCTTAAATTAAACCGCGGGTTTGCATACACATTTAAACGGTCTTTGTTTTGAGATGAATTAAAGGCACCAAAGCGCAGCTCGGGGCCGAGCCGGGCCGGGCCGGGCCGGGCTGTTACCCCCAGAGGATGGTACAGCAAATACAGGAGGAATGTTGATCAGCTTACAGCGGAGCCGGGAGGTGCTCGGGATTTGATCGGCCGTGATGCTCGAATACTGAGCCGTCGGTAGAAAGGCTGCACCTGCAATAACATGGAGAGCAACACGCCTTCTGTCGCGTAGCCTATACATGAACAGAATTCATTAAGCGGATCGTGGACGTGCTTGCGCCTACTGGACTGGTTTTACAACATGTTATTCTACAGAGTCTAACAATAAATTATAAGAAATGTCACCACGTAAACCAGTAACCTTTCCAGCGTGCTTTTACGCACACTCTCCTCTGATAGGCCACATCAAATTGCAAACACTCATCATGACAAACCAGACTTAGCTGTTGCTCTTAAACCTACACACTGAGAGAGGGGTATATAGCCATATGAATGCAGTTAATGAGGTAATGTGCTGCTGTCATAGCCGAGGGCGCAGGGGCCACATTTTCTGTGCCAAAACGAACCCCTCTCCCTATACGCGTGCGCACGCACACACACAGCAGACCTGAGGATGGTCTGATGCAACCACAAGCCAATACAATAATATATTTATATTGATGCTCCACTTATATTATTACACATTAATAAAACCATTAAAACGTTAAAAAAAAGTGCTGCTTTGACGCACAAGTGATAATAAATCCAACATGTGTTGGACTATTATTAAGATTAATAAATTATAGCATTCTGCATCTGCCTCTTGTTTCTGTGGGCCCCGGAGCCCTGCTAGGGCTACTCATTTTCAACAGGTTCAACGTTGTGTTCTCATTACGACCTCCATATGGCTGCCTGCGAAGCAAAGCGAGCCATGGGGCATTTAGAGCAGGCATCACAGAGAGAATCAGTCCGTAAAGCGGCGGAGGTATTTTGTGTAAAAGTGAGAGCAGTTGAGTTGTTTGAGAAAGAAAAAAAAAAAAAAGAAAAATCTTGAAGCAAGCGGTCGTTTGGTCAAGTGTTTATGTGCGTTTGCGCGTTATTTTGGCTACAAGAGTAAATTACACGCATCACCAAGTTACAGGTAAAATGAAACGTAAGTTAACCCAGAACACCGTGGAATATTTAGACGCCTCTCTTTCCCTCTCTCTCTCTCTCTCTCTCTCTTTCTCTCTCTCTCTCACTCACTCACACCCTCTCTCTCTCTCTGTCTCCCTCTCCCTTCCCCTCTCTCACTCTCTCTCTCGCGCGCGCATACATAGTTGGGAAAATCTGGGTTTGATTTTAACGGGGAGTAGCCTACCTCGGGCTCGCTTTACAACCTATGGATGTATTGGACGGCTTTCAGTTGGTTTGAGCTTCGGGCGCGGATGCAGTTGGTCCCCCTTCTCTCGGCTGACGCGTTTCTCTTTAATATCTTAACAACGCAAGTGTGATAAACGCGAGACACTTCATCGTTTGCAGAGGACAATTTCCGACGCAGGACAACCTTTAGGCTAATTGGTGTGGATCTCAGGGGGACGTCCTTTTTAAATTCAAAGACAGCGACATTCACGACTTGACACTGGGGTAAGTCTATAATTTACGGTTCGTTGTTTCGGTCTATTTTAGGCTACATCCAGCGTGTTTTCGGGAGCAGATTTCAATTTTACGCACCACTTATTCTGTTAGAAAATAAGCAAGTGACACATAACGCTTGCTGTGACGGGTTGTCCATTAGGCTACCTGTCATTTGTTTTAGATAAAGGCAATGACTGTCATTACTTTATCATAGGCTGAGGTCGTGTGACCGTAAGTAGGTGTTTGGGTCGCTGAATCAGCGGGTCGCGTTGGATCGCAGCGGCGGACGCCACAGACAGGTGTCAGCCTCCTCAGTTTACAACTATAGCCCCTGGGTCGCAAGCAAAAAAAAAGCAAGAAAAACAGCCCGCGCCGAGGATTTAATACGAGGTACAAGAGGTGGACTATACAGAGCCAGTGAGCTTTAATAGCGACTTGGAATCAGAGCCAAGTGCGGATGCCAAAGCAAGCAGCGCGCTTCTCGTTCCCGTCTTCCTCGACACTACCCTGGCCAAGTCTCCAAAAATGCGTTTTGTCGCTTCTAATATTTTCCCTTTTCGCTTTAACGCCATCACCTGCATATTGAAAAACATTTGTGTGAGAAAAAACATGATTTTTCAGTACTGAAGATTGATATTGTAGATCAAATTTTAAAGAGAAAAAGTACAAGTCTACTTCTCTGTGGTTTAAAGTGATGATGAGCTTGATTTGACAGTGTGGTCAAGGTGTGACAGGTAACATCACAGTAAGGATGCATTCTCTTATCTACTCTCCACTCACAAGCAGCAACAAGCCTGGAAGTGAAAGCGAGAGTCCCGTGCAGATTGCTTATCTTAACTGCTTCAATAGACTTAAAGTATTCCCCTATGGCACACCTAAACAGTGTCAGCCACTTGACCTACTTCTCACCACAAATGACTGGAATCAGTCCACGAAGAAGGCCTCTGAATCCTCACGGCTCACTGAGGTCAGAGAGAATGTGAACCGCCAAACCGGGCGACATGTTTGAGTAAAATGCGTGTGGGGAAAGCGAGGTGCTGTTAATCTGGCAATCGCTTCCCTGTTTTTGCAAATCAATCATCATTGTTCAATTGAATCATTCCCTGCTTGCATCAATAACACAGCGAGGGAGGTAGAGCCAGGAGCAGCTGAGGGCACATGATGTGGAAGCTAATCCAAGGCAACATAGTGCAGATTTTATTCACTCCTGGCTCTGTGTGTGTGTGTGTGTGTGTGTGTGTGTGTGTGTGTGTGTGTGTGTGCACTTGTGTCATGGTATTTATGAACCCCAGAGAAAAGCGGATGGATTGAGATGGAGAAAGCTGCAGTAACATAAGCAGGTCGTTCTCTTCTGCTTGGAAAAGCAGGATTCCTCAGAACTCTTGGCTCCGTCCACCTGAGCGAGTAAAGTCAACACATCCAATGTATTTTTTCTCCTATGGCTTCAACAGTTTGACGGGGCAAAGTAATCTCTCTTTCTGCCAGTCCTTCCCGTTCTGTTTTCGCTGGGTTTCCATCCCTTCTTTTAGTCAATCGTTTGTCATTTTGAACAAATGAGCTCGAGCCAATTTTTAAAGAAGTTGCTCTGTTCATGACCCTGCTGGTGAATCAATGAGATCAGAATGATCACCTTTCATAATACAGATGTTTCTCTGGAGCAACATCCAGCTCTGGCACCTGATTCCACAGCAAATATAACACTCTTTTTCTTGAATTGCAGTCTAACATTGTGATTTGACTCAATTTCTCATGTAGAAATGTGATGTTCTTTCCCTCCTGGGTGATTTCCAGCCGCTATATGATTTTATGTTTAGACCTGGATAAGGAGGTGGTGATAAAGTACCCACAGACACTCGGTCACAAACTCACACATTAATTGTCTCCACTAAAGAGGTGAGAATGCGGTCTTACCGACTTAAGTGGCCAGGTGTTTTCTCTTCAAGTGACAAATTGGGTGTGTGTGCACTTATGTTTCCTGTTAAAATACCTGTCATTCGTCAGCATGACACCCAAGATGTCTCACACTGTGTGAAGAGGATCCAGGGGCAACGATTCACATGCTTCCTCCTGCCACTCCCTGCACCCTGCTAGGCCTGAATGTGTCAGCCACACATTTCATCCAGATGCAGAGTGATGTGTGTGTGTGTGTGAGGTGTGTGTTTTCTGACTTGGACACACACAGTAGATGTCTTCTGTATTGATTGCAAACTCTGAGTTCTCAGACATAATGAGCAGACAGTTCATTTCTCCTTTCTGTCTGATCAGTTGTTAACGGATTGACAATTTACTGGGTTGGTGTTTGACTCTCCCTGTACTATGTATGCCAGCTGCTAGCTTAGATCTGCTCATCTTGTCGACAGTTAGTCAGAGGGCAAAGCAACACGTTGTATTGTATACCTGGAAAATGTCCAAAAATGTCATTTCAGAATAAAGTTAAAATAGCAGGCTGCAGCCATAAAGTTTGACCAACTCCTTGCTAGCATGTTAACTTGTTAGCACAGAGTATCCTCCCAAGTAGAATGACCGCATCAGTCATTTCAGCATGTGTCGCAAAATGGCAAATCACAATAGAGACCAAGATCTTTAGCAGCTGGTGTGGGGTTTGTGTGTGCACCGATTGTTCCTAAGGATCGAGGGGGGAAACTGCAAATTCCCACCGTGAGTCCTTGGGGGCTCTGTATATTTGTGCCTTAACCAAAGCGTTATCACATCATGAAACAGATTCATTTTTCAACAGTGATTTGTAATGGTTTTGGAAGTCTCAGACAAATGATGTCGGGACAAATGAATAGGTACTTTACCCCTTTTCGCTGACCTTTGACCTTTTAGGTAAAGGTCTGTGTTAATGTTACCATTGAGGTAGAGGAATGAGTGGAGGTGGAGAGGAGCAGGGGAAGAGGAGAAAGGGAGTTTTCTGATGAGCCCTAAGCTTTTGGCATCCTTCACAATGCGTCTCGCTGTGTGAGTGAGGACACACACTTAAAAACTAGTGGAGAGCATGTGTTTGTCCATCAACAACGTGTGTGTTTAAGTGTAATGTACGCAACCGTGCGAGTATTCTAAGCACTTAATAAAATGATTTGCGGTTTTTTATTTTCCCCCTGTGAGTTCAAAGCGGGTCCTTGCTTTCGGCTGTGGGGTAGAGGTTGCTCTTGTGCAATGGAAAAAAAAAAAAGAAAAAGAGAGACTGTTTTCCTGTCAGGGGGGCTTTTTGGGAAAACCGCGTCTCTGCCTACCGCAGCCAGCCTTCAAAGGGCTTTGAAGGAGTGCTCACCTCTCCTCTCCTTAAGTCCTTCCATCCATCTAAACGAGCTACTTCCTCTCATATCCACCTCACCTGCCTCTCCCTGTCCAACCACACTGCTGCAAAGCTGCGGTCAGGGTTATGCTCGGGTCCATGGGAAATGTTCAATCAAGGAGCCCTCAGTCCACCCACACGCTCTCAAAACAGCACACTTGAACCTCTCAGCATTTTTTTCTTTACATGTCTTTATCATCTATGTAGCTGCTGCATGGCCTTCATCCAGTGACCAACACTGAGAATGAATCTGTGTCTCTGCCCACCGTCTCAGGGCATGTGTGTGTCATCACTTTCTCTGCGCATCTTGACGGCACATGTAGAGGAAAGCGGATCACAGTTTGACATAGGAGGCTGTAAATCATTGAACTCTTGTCCCTTCACTCCCAATTCCCTCACCCTGTCAGATAAAAATCAGAGTACAACTTTTTCCTCCTTCACGCTCAAGTTCACAGCTATATTCTTCCATTTACTTTATTCGGAACTGAAGTTTTGTTGGACGTCCTAAGTAGTTTTAATAGTAGTTTAATTTACTTTAGCGGAAATCTGGCACATACTCGGCATCACATTTGTGCTTTGTCTCCATTTTCTTCTTCATTTTTTCTTGCTGAAAACAAACACTCTAAACTGCAACACGGTCTGTTTTCGCTGCAGAAACCACAACGATGTTTGGATGTGTTGGGACATAAAATCAGTGTGAAATTGAAACACAGAGCCCTTCTTAGTCTACATATCTGTCTTTTCTTGTTTCTCACTAATTAACCCTGCTTAACCCAGAATCTGAGTCACTGTTGCGCAGAACCTTCGGCCTGCTCATGTCTTTTTCCCTCCCTACGCTTCCTTTTTCTCACCAAAAACACTGACCTCACACAACACTTCATTAACAGAAAAATACACAACTTGCCCTATCAGCATTTTTCTCCTGCTTTCGGATGAACGTGTATATGTGCATGAATAAAGACAGCGGTAGCTTTGTACAACTTCCTGTCTTTGAATCTGTGACAATGATCCCGACCTCATATCCCACCTTGCACTGTCTGTGTTCTCTCCTCCTGTTCGGTTCTGGATCAGGTTCTGTTGATTTAAAGAGCCGCTGTTGGACTCGGGGCCAGCCGTGTGGGCTTGGCCACAGAAGCTGCTGCATTCCTCTGCTGGGCGTTCTGCTTTTCTCCCTACAGTGTCTCTTTCTGCCAGAGGCAGAGATGGAAAGGCAGAGATTATTTCATATTATATGTTTTGTGATGTTTTTCGGATCCTCCTGCTTTGTGATTAGAAGTCACAAGCACTTGAGAACCTGAGATGTATTATTGGATTATTATCCTGCTGACGGATAACAAATAGTTCTGGTATGGGCAGAACTATTTCGGCAGTATTTTGAAGTGATTGTGAACAGTTTTGAAGGTTGGAATAAGAGTAAAGCAAAAAAAACTATGGACATTTATCAGATTTAAACCTTCCAGACACTCACACAGAGACTCTGAGAAGAAATAAGCAGACTTTAAAAATGTGTCAGTGATCCCCCGGCTAATGACGCTCTCAGCTGTGAGAGTTGACCCCCTCCTGCCCTCGGCCCTCCCTGCTCCTCCTCCCCTTTTCCTCAATCCCTAATGAATGCCAGCGAGGAACTCGCAGCACCCTAAACCCACACACACACACACACACACACACACACACACACACACACACACAC
>NW_022280034.1:10216727-10263894 GCF_004355925.1 Anarrhichthys ocellatus
CACACACACACACACACACACACACACACACACACACACACACACACTCATGCAGGTTTACACAAACAGCAGGATCGTCGTCACCGCTGTGGAGACGGCCATCATCAAGTGGAATTCAGGCCACTAATTTCTGACCCCTGTTACCTGAGGCCTGTCAGTCATGTTGATTCATCTGGACAGGTTCATTTTGTGTGTGTGTGTGTGTGTGTGTGTGTGTGTGTGTGTGTGTGTGTACAGATGGTAATGATGTGATTGGTGCTGAAAGAATTATTTAATTAATCAATAAGTCAATTGATAGAAAATCAACCCCTTAAACTTTTGATAATGGAATCGTCATTTCTTCAAGGAAAAATAGCAAATAATTGACATTGTCTTGTGGCTCACTGGCTTAAGAGGGTTGTCTGGTAACTACAGGGTCAACGGTTCGATCCTCGACTGGGACGTACCACGTGTCGAGCAAGACACTGAACCCCCGGGCGCCTGTCACTGGCATCCCACTGCTCCGCTCCTATATACAGGGAGAGGTCAAATTTTGTGTATGCGTATATGACAATAAAAAGGGTTTCTATTCTATTCTATAACGATAATGAGAATGGAGGTGGTCCTGTTGTTAGCCTATTAAAAAGTCCTCCATGCTTGTGGGCAGCCACTAATAACCCCACCAGGGATTACTGTACAGCAGAGGGATTACTGTACAGCAGGCTGGAGGGACGGCAGGGAACCAGTTTGGGCCTCAGCTTGCTGTCATCCAAGAGAGGCAACCTAGTAGACCTCCATTCACTCCCAGTCTTAGTGGGGCCACCACACCAACTCTCTAGAGCAGCGTGAAAAGCTCCCACTTGGGATATACTAAGTGGCTCAGCTGTCCCTCGCCTATCCTCACCTCCCATGGCGCCCCCTCCTCTACACCCAAGCCAAATAAAGCCTCTCAGCGACTTCTGTTTTCCTAATCTGTGAACTCTGACAGAGGCGCCCACGCTTGAAAGAGAGACAACTCAACATGAGATGATCTCCCGGTGACAGGGAGAAGCTGAAAAAACGTTGCTGAAACCACCAGACCACCCTGTCATCTTCCTGTTCCTGTCTTTCTCTCTCTGTCTTTCTGCCTCTCTCTGTGACTCCCTCTACTCCTAACCCGCCTTTAATAAAATAAATAAAATAAAATAATTTCCCTTCCTTTTACCCCCCATCATCTACCTTCTCTAATTGGCCGTCACTGAGTGATTAAGACCGTTGACTACGTGCCAATAGCCAAATGGCCTGAGTGGTCTTTGTGGTGAGGCGCAACTTTTTATGCAGGGATCTTCCACTCTAAAAGCCCCATATATTCACACACTGTGCCCGTATTACTAATGGGGAAATGATTTAACACTGCAGTAGCTGAGCTGCTGAGGATTGTAGCACGTCGGCACAAGTACATTTTCCTCGCCATTAATCCACAGATTAATGTTGCCGTGATGAATTGGCTATGCTGTTTGTATTTGTCACCACACTCCCCAGCAGCCATTCACTTGGAAATGGCTTAGCTGCTACATGAACAGTTTGTCTTTTAACATACCATACGGTGGTAGGGTGGTGTGCTACTTTAAAGGCACATTGTGTGATCTAAATGTGGACACAAGAGTATAGCCAATATGGAAATGAAAACATTTGGGAAATGCATTAATTTGCTTTCGTGCTGAGAGTTTCACGCAAAGATCAGAACCACTTTAATCTTTGTACGCTATACATGAAGCCGGCAGCACTTCTGTGTGTTATTCATTGTCTTCTTCGGAAAGATGGACAGATGAGCCTGCAGCTGTTGCTACTTCAATCACATTTAACGAAAGACAATGTCTGCTCCCACTGAGGTGAAACTGTGGCGTGTTAAACACACTGTCAATGCTGAAAGCAAAGGATTTTCTTGCTGTAACAGATTCTTAGTATTTCAAAGGTCAGCCAGCTACACCACTGTGCTGACATCCTGGCAAAAGCTTACAGATCCAGGAGAGATTTTGTTGAGCTGGCTCACATTTCGCAGTGTTAATAGCTGTGTAGAGTACGTTTTTTAATAAAGACCTGCAACTTGCCAGAGCACAGTGTTGCTGGACTGTCTCAGACGAGCGTTAACACTTGCTGCGAGGCGAGCATCTATTTCAGAGGGCTTAAAGAGTGGAATTAAACAGCCTTGTCACTGTTCTCTCTCTGTTTAACCTACATGCTCATCTGCCAGACGCGCCTGACGGCACCAGAGCCTGGAAGAATCTCCCAGCAGGCCCGGCAGCACACGGGCCGCACCATATTTAGTCATCCAAAGTCCAGACACAGACCAATGCAGTCCTCCACCTTAATCTGTCTCCTCTCTCCGTTCCCCTCTCCCCCTCTCCCCCTCTCATATTTTACTTCCCTCCCTCGATCTCTGTCACTTTCCCTCTCTCTCCTACTGCTTCCATTCATATCTGTCCTCGCTCGCCCTCCCTCGAGTCATTTTTGCTTTATCACTGTCGTGCCCCTCGCTGTTTCTCTCCCCCTCGCATGTACCTCTTTTCCTTCCTATTTACTGTAACTCTTCTTTCCTTGTGCCTGTTCATCCTCTTTTTCAGTCTCTTAACTCTGTCAAGTAGTTTCCTGCCTTTTTTTTTTTTTTTACTTTTCTAACTTCCTCTTACTCCCTCAACAACATTCCCATCAAACACTAAGTCTGAATAATTCCCTCTCTCTGTCTTTTTTCTTTTTCCCCTCACCTGTCATAATTTCCTACCACCCCCCCCCCTTCCCTCTCAGAGCCTCCCTACTGTCTCTTTTCTTGGATGAACATGCTGCTGATGGAAGCTGGGCCTGGATGCTAATGAGTTGCTAATTCTATCAGCCCTCTCTCCATGCCCTCCCCAGTGGGTGTCGGGGCCGCCAGCTTTACCATGGCCAGCCTTTTGATGGAGTGCCTCGGCTGATGAACTCCCTCCTGCGTGCCCACTTTAACCTCCACGTCCTCAGACACATGTCATTGATCAATGTCCTTATCCGTCCTGGCAAGGCCCACTCTTACTCCAATCATGTATGAGCTGGCCCATTCCCTGCAATCCATTTTTCATATGTTAAATATTGTAATAGCAGGGGATGTTTTTTATTATAATGTTTTCATGTTCAGGTCTTCAAATGTCTCCAAGTGGCTACTTCAGAGCTTGACGTGACGGGAAATATACACTTATCTCTTTATCCCAAGTATAGTTCAAATCGAACCAGTCTGAAAAGACATTTTAAATTGTGTGTAATTATCTTACGTTTTCTAGGATTGACATAAGAAGCAGTTATTCTTCCACTTTGGGACATTTCCTTCCTCACTGTCTATTCTGCGCTGTATAATTCCCTCACACTATTTTCCTTTAACACCCAATCTGGGCTTGAGAAGAGGCCAAATGGCTGGGTTTAAGCACTTGAGCACAGAAGAGTGGTCCTATTTACCAGGCCACTGGGCCCTTTTCTGAGGGTTGCTAGCTCAGGACCCCTCACATAAGAAAAGAACGAAACTTTTGTTTTTCCGACTCCTCTTAAATCCGTCTGTCTGCCTTCCCCGCTTGACTGAAGTGGATACAGAGGCGGCCTTTTGTTCTACCAAGATGAAGAGGGATGCTGTAGTATAAGAGGGAGAGTGAGGGTAAGAGGAGGTGGGTGGGATTCATTGTAATTTAATAAATACCTCGCAAAGAGGGTTGGGGTGCCTTCTCAACCCCTCAGCTGTCTGTTTTGAAATGGGGCTCTTCTGGATTTGACACCCAGGGAAGTAAAAAGGGGATTAAGGAAGGAAAAGCCTCAGGCTATAAACATCTCTTTCTCTGTCTTATTCTTCGCCCCAAGGCCCCACCCCTCCCCCCCCCACCCCCGCCTCAATCCTCTCTCTTTGGGACCGAGAGGCCCCTCGCCTAGCTGTGAGCGTATGAATGATGTCATCCAGGTACCTATCTTGACCCAGAGATTTAGAAAGGCTTGAATGGAGTCTCATAGCCTCGGTTCTTCTAATGCAGAGAATAATCCTCAGTTTTTGGGGCATTTTCTGGTTCACTGAATGAACATAATGCTGCCTTCTCCAAGGTCAGCACTGTGTAACAATACTGTTGCTATGGTTGATTTCCTGTCAAATTCCCGCAAAAATCAGTAAGAGCTTAAAAGTAGAGCCATGTCTTCATATAAAGAAATGGCTCCCTTTTTCCTGGACTCTCTCAAAGCAGAGGTTGGACTGGGGGTCACACACGGTCCACTGCTTTGCAGCATGACCAGGGATTATGGGGTGACTTCTGCCATGCTGCTCAAGCATGACCAGAAGGCTTGGCCAGTTTTGACGTGAATGGAAGTACTGAATGAGAGGCCGGCATTAAAATTCAGGATGCAGTCACTTGCAGTCACTAATGTCTCTCTTTAAATGGTCACATCCTTTCTCTAGGGGCCCCTGTCTTGACTGTCTTATCCTTTGACAGGCTTTTAGTCGATGAAAACATTCACTTGCAATTGTACAGTACAAAAGATACAATGACATTTACTTTCTAAGGGAAAAAATAATTAGATTTTAAAGATGCACACTTGTTTTTATACAGTAGAATTATATCAGCATCACTTTCTATTTCATACCCTATTATGGTAAAAGTCTGTCTATGACATTGACCTTTTATGTTTGTTTCTCTCTCTTCCAGGAAGGACTCTGTTCAGCCTGAAGTGAAGGGTCACTGAGCTCAGACACTCTCCTTCCATTGACTCACAATTATACACACATAGGGGAAAGTCACACAGACGGACACATCTGAACGACACGTACAACTTCACGTTTACACACACAGACTCTTGGGTACACACACACACACACACACACACACACAAAGACCCATCCGTGCACAAACGCAGACACACACTCACACACACACACACAGGGCCTCTGAGCAGGATGAGGGGACCCTGGAGGTGCCTGCTGGGCCTGTGCCTCCTGGCATGCTCGGCTTCCACCCGCAGTGCCGCCAATCCCTTCGCAGGGCAGCAGACCCCGCCAGACCCTTGCTATGATGACACAGGCGCAGCCCGTCGTTGTATCCCCGAGTTTATTAATGCTGCCTTCGGCAAGGATGTGATGGTGTCCAGCGTCTGTGGCCGGCCTGCGTCCCGCTCCTGCAGTGTGGTGGAGCGGAGCGACGATCGGCCCTCTGTGCGCACGTGCCAAATCTGCGACGCGGCTGACCCTCGCCGTGCCCACCCTGCCTCCTACCTCACTGACCTAAACTCGGCGCACAACCTCACCTGCTGGCAGTCAGAGAATCTGAACACCTCACCGCACAACATGACCCTCACCCTTTCGCTCGGTAAAAAGTTTGAGATCACCTATGTCAGCCTGCAGTTCTGTTCCCCACGACCCGAGTCCCTGGCCATATACAAGAGCATGGACTACGGCAAGACCTGGGTGCCCTACCAGTTCTACTCCTCACAGTGCCGGCGCATGTACAATCGGCCAAACAAAGCATCCATTACCAAGCAGAACGAACAGGAGGCTCTCTGCACAGATGGCCACACTGACCTCTACCCGCTGTCTGGAGGACTCATTGCTTTCAGCACTCTGGATGGACGGCCCTCGGGCAAAGACTTTGACAACAGCCCCGTCCTTCAGGACTGGGTGACTGTCACTGACATCCGCGTGGTCTTCAGCCGGCCCCAGCTACCCCGGGAGCTGGGACTGGGGGCTGGAAGCAACAGCGGAGGGAGGGACGACGACCCCATGGCGGTGACAACAACGCTGCCTACTTATTTCTATGCAGTGGGAGACTTCCAGGTGGGCGGGAGGTGTAAATGCAACGGACACGGCTCACGCTGTCTGAAAGACAAGGAAGGCAAACTGGTGTGTGACTGCAAGCACAACACAGAGGGACCTGAATGTGACCGCTGCAAGCCCTTTCACTATGACCGACCGTGGCAGAGGGCCAATGCCCGCGAGGCCAATGAGTGTCTGCGTAAGTCTTTACCTCGATCTGTCATTCTTTATGTGCTTTTAACATTCAGTTAGTGTAATGTGGAACATACGATAGATTTCTCTTTACCTGCAAACAATACAGACAAATATAGCACAACAGATTTTCTGAGAGGACACACAATGGCTCTATAACTTTATGTGTTGCATTAGTGATTAACAAAACAAAATCATAGAAGTGACAAGATGAATTTATCGTTGTAGATCAAAACCCAGTCATTAGCGAAATATCCTTTGGCTGTTTTGACAACAGTTCAGTGACCACTATAAACAGAGCATGCAAATGTGATGGGAAACCCGCTCCTTCTTCAGCTGCACAATTCTTAGCTCAGTGAGTGCATGGAAATAAGAAATTATTTGACAATACAAGTTGTTTATTTTCTTTGTTGGATAGTGCCCGCTCTCAGGATTTGGACATTGATGTAAAACAAATAAAATGTATACACATTCACAGAGGGAAATAGAAGGAGTCAGAAGAGAAGAGATTTAACTGTGGTGACCTGTGTTTGACTGTCAGGGGTAATTAAGAGTCTTGCCAGAACACACCGGAGAGGTTTGTGTTTGTACAAGTGAGGAGTTCTGGTAGCAAATAGTGGTTGAGCTTGCAACTTTTGGCAACGTTTCTTAAAACCATGAGGCCCATCCTTTTCCTTGCATTTCCCATCAGCCCCTTGTGTTTACCCTTGCTCTACAGAGAAACAGCCCAATTCCTAACAAAATCATGATTTCTGGACTTGACTATGAAAAAAACCCCTCTTTTTCACAAGCAAGTCTAAACAGTGGGTGACAACAGCTCGAGTCGTTGGCACACCGCTACAGCTAAGCCATCCAAGAATGTTTTTTGGCAGTGTTTGCCTTCACCTCAAGACATGCTCTGTAAAAGTCATCCAGACATACTCTGACAGCTTGCCAAGTAAAATTATAGCAATTTCTCTGGCAATTTTTGTTAATGTAAATGGATTACATTTAGGCTTTAATGTGATATTTGGTCCGTATATTAATTTCATGGATGTACAAAGGTTTTAGACGCATGCCATGTTAGCCGTGTTTTTAGCAGGAATACGTTCTCTAATATGTGGATGTTTCTTTGGTGGTCATTTTAACAGCATTTCTATGTTCGTATAAATAGACATAGGTGGAACTTAATTCAGGTCAATTTTGCTTGTCATAAAAATTTGTTAGCGTAGGAAAATAAAACCATTTTAGAAACCACTGTCCCCGTTTCAACCTTTCGCCGTAATGAAATAAAATTACAGCCGGAGAGAAAAAAAAACAGGAGCGGAACATTGAAAAACAGTTTGTATTTTTCTAACATGTTATAATTGCCCTGTGAGCTGGCATGAGATCATATTTAGCATTGAACAGTGCCAGATCTGTTTAAAAGTGACAGAGAGTGACAGAGCCAGAGGAGCAAAGCCAGTTTAGCCTTAAACCGGCTGATGAAGCCAACATTCCCTCTCTCTGTCCTCTGAAACCTCTCAGGCCAACACTACCGAACTTTGACTTCCCTGTCCTTGACACCCTCACTTACTCAGCCCTCAGATACAAGCACACACTCACACACACACACCTAGCTCCTTCTACAACAATATCCTGTAAATCCCTCAGTGTTTTCTTGCTCATACTTTTTGCACACGCCCTCTTTCAAATGTCCCGTAGCTGTTTCCGAAATGTTACACCCGCTTCCCGTAGAGCGCTTCTCGGCGGGATTGATATGTCAATTCCATCCAGAATTCCTGGACTGAACAGCCCGGCTGCACTGGCCAACTCTGATGACCTAATCCCAGTGTTGATTCGGGGCAGTGAAAGCTTATTGCAAGTTGCACGCTATACCTGATCACACATCCGGACAAGCCAAAAAGTCAGTCCCAGATGTCCCCAATTTTATGTTCCGAAAGCCTCTTTACAGCTTATTCCGGTAGAACTGGATTCCAACATATCCTCAAAGTAGCAGGAGAGCCTTTAAATAAGTCTCCCCAGTGTATATTAAAACCCATTCTTAAAATGCATCCGTCCCTTGTTGATTTCTCCGCCTGCTTTTCTTTCTGATGCGGCGCAAAAAAAGGCGGCGGGCTGCCGTGGGAGCCACTGTGGTAGCGAAGTAGAAGTATTTAGCCTAGGCAAGTGCGTGAGAGTGGCAAGTTACAGATTCAAGGAGTCCCTTGAGTCCCTTGGGTTAGAGGTAGGGTCTGAGGGGGCCGGGCTGAGCTCATGATCCTTTGTGGGGTGGTGATGGGGTTAAGCTGACGGGGAGATGGTTTGTGGGTAATGAGGAATTCAGAGTGGGCAGATGTAGAGCCAAATCAATAGCTGTTTCACGGTCTAGCTCAGAGTCTGTCAGTCCTTGAGAAAGCATGTGCCTGGAAGCCGACTTCACCACTTATTCACACATTACTGTTAAGATGGTTTTAAGTTTTTGCTCCCACTCGGAGCAGTCTTGACTTTAATCTTTACCCTGCACTGCAAGAACATTGTTTCTAACAGGCTGGTTTGATTGTTTGCTGGTCTTACTAAATGTTTGACATGCACCGCACCAAGATTACTGTCTGCGCTCTTGGCAAGCTTGTGTACTGTCTCCAGACACAAGCCATGCACACACACGCCCCATCTGCCGCCTCCCTCGCTATGAATCCTGCCTCAAGACATCGGTTTACAAATCCCCGCTCTCGTCGTCGGAGAGAGCAGCCTCGTAAAGGAGCGTGTCTGTTTGTATTGAGGGAGACATGATGGAAAAAGCTGTGATTTATCTGCCCGGAGTTTGAGCCACGGGACAGAATGAGGAAACGGATGGATAAGAGCTATTTGGTTACTGGTTGTGATGGAGTATTGGCTTTTCTGCTGGCGTGGGTCGATGCTGAAATGTAAATACTTTTGTTGACTTAAAAATGCGAGACAGTGTGTCACGCTATAATACAGTCTGCCGAAGTCACTGCATAAGATGAAGTGGCCTCTTGTGGAGTCAACAACAATGTGACATCCTGAGTAGTTGATAATTGATGGCGGTGTAGGAGCTCTCTACTCTTGGCCGTGTCTGCAGTCACCATGGCCCTGTTGGGCTGAGGCACCAAGCCGTTCTATTCTTTATCCCTTCCTCTGCCTCGTTCGGACTTGGCCTGCAGAAAGTCCAGAGTGCAGCTCTGGAACGCTATACGAGCCCAGGGCCAGACACCATCCATCCCTAATGGACCAGTCAGGCCAGGTCTGCTCCCAGTGTTGCTCCAGGCACACTGGTATGCATTCATAGCATTAAACACAGAGGTCATACGAAGGCTGTTTGAATTGCCATTTGGGCTGATTTGCCAGAAATGCAGGTGAGCGGTTAGTCGCGGAGCTGGGTGTTCCTGCTCTGCTGCAACGACTGGGTGTGGTGTTGAATATTTTTAATAGTAGGTTTTGACATATTGAGTCCAATGGGGAATGAGTGATACGGTATTCTGTTTTTGCACAAGAAGAGGAGTTTCCTTTCAAATTAAATCAATCAACCAAATGAATATTCACTGTAGAACCTCATTTTACAACAGTCCATGTCATCACCTGAAGGAAATTCCCACAAATTAGGTTTTACGTCTAAAAAGTTATTGCCTGTTACATCATAGATGGTATTAGATCGTGTCTTCCACACTAATGAATGAGAAGCAGAACAGACAGATTTTGAATTCGAAAAGCCACGTCACAGCCCTCTCAAACCTTTGGTGGGGGCTCGTGGTCTTTGGTGGGCTCAGTCTCTGTTTTTGGAAACTATTAGCTGGAATTAGGGGGAATTTGACAGATGGGTTTCTTAGGGAGCGCAGTGCGGATCCAACAGAGGTGTGTGTGTGTGTGAATGTGTGTGTTCGAGGAAGAGGCCAGCCAGGAACAGGACTCAGAATAAGCCCTCAGATCTGTACAGAGCTGTGGAAACTCCGAAGACCACAGAAGCACAAACTCTCTCTTTTTTTGTTTTTCTCTCGTCATTTCCCTCACCGACGAGGGGCAGATGTTTTTTTTTTTAATGCTGATTAGAATTTCAAAATAGGCCTCCATCCTTTCACACTATTTTCCTCCCTCTACATCTCCTAGCTATGGCAAGCAGAGGTCAGGCCCGTGTTCCAGTCGTAGAACAGATTTGTCAAGACACTTTTTCGGCCCAGTGATCGAGAAATGACCTCATTCTCAAACTAACCACACCTGAAACCATGGCACAGTTTGTGAGTCTGCACGCTTCAATCGTGGCATGAAGAGGAGCAGGATTTGTGTCCTTTTGTTCCTGCAACACAAGGTTGTTGGGTCTCGGTTAGATCAAAGTTAACCTCACTGGATTGCTTTGAATTTCCACGTTGAACCCTTAGAATCCAGCACACAGCAGCCCGAAGTTTTCCTCCAAGGCCAGCTGAAATGTAGCTGTCTATCTCTAGAGGGCAACGCGATATGAAGCTCAGTGAAATGCCGAATATAGACGGGTAAGGATGAAAAAAGCCAAAGCTGCCTTGTTCCTAATTTCGCTAATTGACTTAAAGACCCTCCCACCTCCGTCGCCTGTTGCTGGAGGCTAACAAGGAACCGACACTTCAATTACCTACAGTGGGACACACAAATGAGAGGGGGGGGGCGCAAAAGAAAGTGATTTTTTAAAAAGGAAACCTCCTGTGCTTTTAAATAATTACACAGCCGAGGAATGTTGTTCTAAAATCAACAGCCCTATGAAATGATGCCTCTGGGGTGGTTAGCGTGAGACGCAGGGGCTGCTACAGAACAGCGAGGCCAACAAACATGAGATGTGTGTGTGTGTGTGTGCGTGTATGTTTGAAACAAGAGTAACCTCCCTTATCTGGCTTAGCCAACAGGGTTTGGTCCCTTTGATTGGTCTGTACTGTAGCTTTGCTCGTTGCTTTTATTCCATCTGTCAGTATTGCAACTTTGGTCGTCGGCCAATCCACAAGAGATTGATGCTTTTCTCGTTCCATGAAGCCACCCGTAAAGGCCCTCTGGCAAGCAGGGAACACGGTGAAACAAATGTTAAGGACAGCACAGTGTCAAATAACAACGTAAATGTCAGCCGGGTTAAAGCGCTGGATCCCTCGGAAATGCTCTGCGGCTGCCTTGAGGCCGTGTGTCTGTCTGTCTGTCTGTCTGTCTGTCTGTCTGTCTGTCTGTGTGTGTGTGTGTGCGCGCGCATGGGCATCTCCTTGTGCATTAGCGAGAGACGCATGTAACCTAGTAGTGCGATGTGGCGTTTCATCCCTGTGCCAAAGCAAACTGGTGGAGCTGCAGCGTGCCCACCCTGCTCTCCCTGCAGGCCCCCATCGACTCTCCCCCACAGATGGTAGCAATCACCTCCTGAGGTGCCCGTCACCGCGGCACTCTCTTCCCCTCTATCCTTGTGTAACTGACTCTTGTCAAAGACGAAACCCTCTGCCTGGACTAACCCTTCTGCTACCTCTTCTTTTATTTCATATATATTTCTCTTTTTGTTGAAATCAGCCTTTTTTTCTTCTCTCGTCGAATTCTCTGTTTTTGGTAACAGTTTGCTTCTTTTTTTTATGCTGTCGCAGGCCTCTGTGCTCTATTGCCTGAGAAAACATGTGGTTTTTGGCTGCCAGCCGGCGTTGCTGGTGGCAGCACGATTCAGAGGCTGTTAGGAGAAAATATATCTGCTTTTTTTTTTTTTTTAACAATGAGTGTGTGATAATCGCTTGGCATCCTTCTTTAACTGTGGTTTGTCTGACTGTGGCTGACATGGTTGCGGTCATTGTATTTCAAATCATATGTATGTGTCTCAGCACACATTCAGGTATTTGAAATGTTACTCAGTTTTCGGGGGCAGTATGAGTCAAAGTAGAATGAATAACGGCTAAATGAATCCCTGACAAAGTAAATGTGCACTCCTTCGGTTTTCACAGATAAAGATTAGTTTACTTGTAAAAACAGAGAGTACTGCTCAGCCAATATTTTGCGCTCTGAGAAAAAGACCCTTATGATGTCATCAGGGTAATCTCAAATTGGGCTCATTTCAAATAAAAAAATGACATGGTGTTCGTTACTGTAGAGACCAGCTTCTTATCTTAATATTTTCCTCCTCATCATTTGACCTTCCATGTTATTGCTCTGGGTTGCCCGTCGTCAGTCAGGACTCTTCTGCTTTCTGTGCATTCACATACAAGCTTACGTCACAAGCTGAACAGAGGCAAACATTATAGGTTTTCCCTCAACAATTCTACTTTCATCTCTGGCCGCAGAGGTACATTTACACAGTAGGTTCCATCTGTCACTTCTATTTCTAAACCAGGCATTGCATGCATCGCCCAGACTGGACCTCATGGTTGTGTATGCCAAGAGTCATGGCAAAAGTACACCTGATTTACCTCGGTTTCCACTGATTCACCGTGATAATTTGATTCCACAACAGTCGTCTACTTCTGCCCCTTTTGCTCAGGACTGCAGGAAAAAGAGCAACCGAGGCAGACAGACAGGGAAGGCAAAGAAGGGAGACGGATAACACTGTTTAGATGTGGGGAAGTAAAGTGGACCAGAGAGAGGGAACAGAGCTAAAAACTCAACTCACCACTGACACCAGCCCCACCCCCCCCAACATGGCAACCCTCCAGGCTAATCTCGTTAAAATCTTTCTTTGCCTGATGCCATCCAGAGAGAGAAACGGGAGATGTAGAAAAGGATGGACAAGAGAAAGGGTTGGGGAAGGAAACGAGCAAAAGGAGGGAGAGGCAACCAGTGAGAGTATTCAAGATGGGGTCTCATGAAAGTAAGAGGAGAGAGGGGGGGAGGGAGGCTTAGGGAAGGGGTGGGAGAGGAATTAAGGGGACTCTTAGTTCAAAAGGGCTCCCAAGTGCCGGCTCTTAAGCCCACGGCGTGATGCTAACTGCAGAAACCAGTGGAGGGCGGGGAGGGTCGAGACGCGGTGTCAAAGCTAGAAGTAAAAGATGTCTGTGAGGAAGAGAACCAAAGAGCAACTGGTTCTGAAGGGGCTTTGTTCCAAAGAGGTAGGAGCTCCTGCGTGCCCACGTAATGCACACAGCAGGACTAGTTGTAGTTTCCTGTTAGTCTTCAACTCGGAGTTCTTAAATCTTTGTCTCAGCTTGTTGTCCACAGCTCATTAGAGCCAGCGGTGTTTAAGTCTCACTTTTGTTTTGTTTTTTTTGCATCTTTGTTATTTGATCCATGTCATTTTGTGAGCAGTTACTAGAAGAAGTGTGTGTGTGTGTGTGTGTGTGTGTGTGGTTCTGTGTTTTTGTGTGTGTGTGTCCACACTGTACACTGCCTTGGCTCTAATGAGGAGCTAATTAACCGGGTGTTCCCCCCCCCCCCCCCCCCCGGCGCCCTGAGCAGGTGGCTGGAGCAGCCAGGCGGAACTCAGCCCAAACACACAGACTCACAGTGAACACACACACACACACACACATGATGGAAGGAGCCCGTATAGCAGAGCCTGTTTGGCCAGGCGGAGAGGGCACCCAAGGGGGGCTGCAGCAGGTCTGGACAGCAGCCTGGGCCAAGAGGGGAGAGGTGGTGGTGGGCGAGCGGCCCCTTCGATTTTCAAGAACCAATTTTAGCCATGGGATCTGGGTTTTGCACAGGCATCCAAAATCAATTGGCTGTGCATACTGGCTTGGCTTTGGAGCTGAAGGAAAAATGAGGTTAGATTTATCCCTGACATATGGAGGAGAGCCGAGAGGTGGTGCACTCCACAAACACACTTGCATTTTATTTGTTGAGTGCAGTCTTTACGGGCCAATTTGTCATAGCCGACATGACAGACCAGTCCGTGAGCTTGTTAAGAGCATGTTTACTTGTTAAGGAACCTGTTCTGCAAGCTGAGATAGAACAGTGGTGTGTTCTTCTGTCAGTCTACCTTACCTGTAATATTCCCTAATTTTACCTGTACTTAAAGAAGTAAGCAGAAGTAAGATCACAAACTGAGATGTGTGCAAACTGTGTAAAGGAAGACATCGGATAAAAACAAGACATTTACTCCAGCAGTTATTCCTCCAACGTTTGCATTTGCCGCTGTTCATTTTGATGACAAAGTGGTGCAACTGTTCTCTACTCTAATATTTTCCGAGGGGTTTCTTGCCATCCCCTCATTTATTTTTGCTGCAGCATCCGTCTGTTTGCCAAGCCCGTTGCTTGTGTTTTTGTTTGATTTCCACGACAACGCGACGATCCAGATTCACGCATCCTCAAATTGGACACTGACCCATAAAGGAGCCGCGCTTACTGGACGACTCTCCACCACCCACAGAACACTGAAGTGTCAGATTTTTTTTTTCTCCAACAGATAAGAATTAGTGAGTTTTCTTTCTTTCTTGCAGCGCACTAGTGAGGCCTTGATGCGTTAATGAATTGAAAAATGGCCTTCAACAGTGTTTAGTTATCCCTGCTGAGCCTAATTTGGGTGAGGGGGGGTGCTGCGGTGGTGGGGGTATCAGATGGGGGGGGGGGGGGGTGTCGGCGTGTGTGTGTGTGTGTGTGTTCACAAGCACTTCAAAACAAACCCATAAACATTCCAGGATCCTTGGGCAGCTGCAGCTCCGAGCTGAAGTTAACTGCACACAGTATGTACAACATAGAAAACACACGGAAGCTACTCGAGTGCTTTTTGCTTATTTATTTTTCTCAGTCAAGCTTAGATCACATTTTCATTCATGTTTTTTTTCAGTTTTTTTTCCTTGTCAAAGAAATACCAAACTACTATTTCTGTCACTAATTCTTCCTGCCTGTCACAGAAAGTCTGGCTGTTGTTAAAGCCATCACTGCTACACATGTTAAATGATTTAAAGCTTTGATTCTGGAGCTTTCTCTACATTCTCCACACTTGAACATATCCTCCCTGCTTCAGACTTTGTTGGCCGATCTTGTTGCAAAGCGGCGAATCGAAAAGATGCCATAAGAGGTACCGTCGGCACTTCAGCCGGGGGGAAAATGTGATCCATCGCTTTCATGTTCTGCTGCGAGGTGTTAATGGACCCAAGTGCTCACAGCTGTGTGTGTGTTTGAGACGCTTGATCATAATCACAGTCCCCCCACCTCGTTCTTGCCCCGGCCGCTCACCGGAGCCGGTGTGTTCTTTGTCACATTCCCTTCAGAAGAAGTCGGGCAGGCTCTTAAGTTGTTCACATGCTAACACACTAGATACACAACACACAACACACAACACACACACACATGCACATAGATTCTCATCAGTTTGATGTGTTTTTTTTAGTTAACACATGGACTACTTAAGATAAGAAGCTTTGTGAAATATGTAAGCATCCTTCGGTATCCTACACATCTATAGTTTTCTCCAGGGTCAAAGGTCAATCCTCCTCTTGAGTTTACCAGTTCACGAGAGCACACCAAAACATCCAGCGGTGTCTTCACACAAACGGCGCAGCCTCGATATAGATCCATACATGAAACGGTGTTTCATTAACTGCAGAATTCCATACAAATTGGGCCGAGTAATAACCAGATGGAATTGGGAAACGGTCTGGGAATGTGCTCCCCCCTTTTTTTTTTTTTCCAGGGTCTGAAACCAGGGAAAACTGGACCTCTCCCAACCTGGTGCCCCTTCAGTGTGGATGGAGGTTACATAGCGTTCACTGCTCGCATATTACTTGACATATAAGTCATTCTCCTCCTGCGAGAGAGCCATGAGTCATTAACAGTCATTTTCAATCAACTGCAAGGAGCTCATCTAACGTTCTACAGATCATTGAGCTCAGTGTAACTGCAGAACTGACCTTGACTGCAGCAGGATGTGTCGGCTGGTGACGACGAGGAAAGAGAATTATTTTTGCTGCCTTTTCTCATGAAAGATCTTCTATTTCTCTAACGGCCACAGTATTGTACACAAAGTCAACTTGCATAAAAGCCTCCCAGTCCCTCAGCCAGTCTGTCTTTACTTATTCCCCATTATTGTGTCTTATTCTCTTCTAAACATCCATTGTTGTAGCATTTTTCTCAATAACACTCCCACCAGAATAATTAATATCACCTTCTGTTGTGAAGCCCTAATAATCCTTTTTTTTTGCCATTCTTTGAAAAGCAGCTTTGCTGTTGTTTACCCCTTCCTAATTTATCTGCGGATAACTTTAAGATCTGCAGCAGGCGTCTTTGAAGCCACGGCCAAGACTTCAGGTCCCAGGTCTGACTCTGATTTAACCAGCAGAGGGTCTGGATCAAACTTTGTTACACAAACAAGAAGGGCAGGTTTCTCATTAGGCCTCTCAAATGCAAACCCAGAATCTAGAGAGTGAACAGAGTTCATGAATAATGTCAGAGCTGGTGAATGTGGTCTAACGGGGAGGAATCAATGAAAAAACTTGTGAGGCGAAGAGACTTACAGAAACCGGCTGGATTTCAAGTGGAACTGGGAGGGACTGCGAAGAGATATAACCTCACTTCCCATGTCATATATTGCGGCTCGCCTCATTTAGAAGACAGCCAGCTCGAGTCCATTCCTCATCTGAATCGCTCTCGCTTTTAATAGATCTTATAGGAGTCTTTGCTCATCAGTGATTCATGGAATTAATGTCTCTCGATCCAGTGATTAATTTACTAACGGGCTGAGAGAAGCAGAATTCATTAATTATGAAATGGAGAAAATGAGCTCTGCAAATATCACTTTTGATTGATGAGTTCTGGAATAGCAGCCAAGCACAGAGGTTATAGTGTAGGTTATACACCACTCTCTATGATACTGCCTCACTGGAAAATCTCTGCCAGCTCTCTTGTGATATACTGTATAGTAAGCATACGTTTTACTGCAATGCACACTTTCATGTGAACGTTTCATCTACGCTGACTCACATTTAGACTCTATAAACATGAATACTGTGAAGATACTTTTACATTTACTCACCTTCGATCCCACCACTTGACAACTTTCCTCTTCCCTCTGCAGCGTGCAACTGCAACCTCCACGCCCGTCGCTGTCGATTCAACATGGAGTTGTATAAGCTGTCGGGGAGGAAGAGCGGAGGGGTCTGCATGAACTGCCGCCACAACACCGCAGGCCGCCACTGCCACTACTGCAAGGAGGGCTTTTACAGAGACCTGGCCAGACCCATCACCCACCGCCGAGCCTGCAAAGGTAAAAGTCCATTAGTTAATGCAATGAGTTAATTTTTTATTACTTTGATTAATTGTTATTTTCCAAGGTGGTAATCATGATATTTTCTATGGTGCTGTTTGCTGTACTGTTTTTAAAATCATACGTACACGGTGGTGATCACTGCTCATGCAGCACTAAATACCCAGTTCTTCTTCTGCTGTCAGAATTTAAAAAAACGTATGTATTTTAGCTGGGAATGAATTACCAACCACTCTATGTTTACAACAACTAATGGAAACATTTTTTGTGAACAAGGATCACTTTTTTTGTCGCTTCAATCAGTAAGAGATTAGCAAAAATGTATATTTATTCATATGGAAATGTCACGGGTTATTACTTTAAGCTCCGTTTGACTTTTCATTTGGCAATGTGCTGCGCTAAAAGTTTACAAAATGTTCAAACAAAAGCTGATTGAGACATTCTAACCCTGCTTGTACTCATGTAAATATGTCTGAAAAAACTTTAAAAAGTTATGATTGGAAACATACAGGGTCATGGTAAATTTTAATAGAAAAATATCAGCATGTCTAACTTGCCATACCATAGCAGAGAGAAATGAATTGATACTGTGCCCGAAGCTTTTCTGGCTGTCGCACCGAATGTTTCCCTATACCACACACCACGTAATATTATCTCTTGACCAAGGCATTTCTCCTGGAAAAATGTTTTTACCCGTTCATTAATTCCCATTTTGCAGAGAATATCTTTCAGCCTAATAATATGCTGGAAGCATTTCTCTCCTCCCACTGGACCCATTGCAAAAATAGCACCAGTTTCCACTACTTGTTGCTCAGGAAAGTATTCAAATCAATAGCAGAGAGAAAGTGTTTTTTTATCCTGTTGATCCTGATGAAGGTAAAGAATTACTTCCAGAAAATGAGAAACAGCATTAGCGAGAGCAGCCAACGCTCATAGATCTTTCGGTTGAAAGTCTCCCACTGGCTTCCGCTCAGTTTTCCTTCTGTAGCCGACCCAAGCTGCTGCAACCGAAAACCACGAGGTTAGAAATGGCACGATATCAGGCCGCACTTGCCCGTGTTAGTTGCGCTGAGATGTCGTGCCATTCGTCATGTAATGGCAAAAACTCCACAGTTACTTAAATCGCATGCCTTAAAGCTGAAGTCATTTGACCTGTCGCTGCACCAAAGCACTGCCAGAAATGCCTCAATCCTGACAGGAGATCAGCCCTGAGATGTGCCCCCCCCCCCCCCGTGCTAATTGTTCCCTCTTCCTTCATTTCCTGCAATACCTAGGAGTGTGACGCTCTCACACGTACGCAAGCCCCCCCTGACACTGCAATTTGTCCTTATCAAAGCCTTATGATCGGGTGGTAAACAGCTTATCTCCCCTGCCCCCCCGAAAAAAGGCCCCAGATGCGACGGAAATGAAAGTTAACGTCTGAAAAGCCTCTGCTGAGCGTCTGGCTCCATGATTGAGCAGAGCAATTCCGCAGCCTTCTAGGAGCTGTCATTTTCCTCTACCTTGGCCCCTTGTTCTGTTCTTTCATAGCCCATGATTGTGTATAACCATCATCTCCTCTTCCTCCCCAACTTGTGATTTCTTTCACCATGACTCACTACAAGCCTGTAAAACCATTGTCTTTTTCCTTGGTTTAATTTTTCAGCTCAGATTTGTTTGCTCTCCCTCATGTTTTATTCCCATGTGTCAGGGTCAGAGTTGCGGTATGGCTGAAGGGGGTCACGTCTGAAATGGATTTACAACAATAAAACACAGGTGTTTTCTAAAGTCGAGACAGGAGTTGGGAGGGCTCTGAGAGGACACACAGGCCGTGTCTGTTTCTAATGATACCTGCTTTGTAGATGAGTGTCCATACACAATGTGCGGAGAATATGAGGTTGGGGTAACCACCCCTCTCCTGCCTTCATCACCACCACTTCTTACCTCCCACGCACACAAAACTGTAGGACTCCTGCTCTCTCTAGTTCAAATGCCCAGGCACCAGCCTCTCCACGAGCCCTTTACTGTGTCACAAGCATTACAACAGCCAGCACAGTGAAAGAAACATGGCAATCACCCCATGGCCTGGCTGCAGTATATGAGCTCTTCACAAGGTTTTTATGTGAATCCAAGCCATGCAGCTGGTATCCGTTGACCACAAGGAACATTGATAAAATGCATTAAAACTGAGGCCTCGTGAAGAAACGCCGGCCAACATAAACCACATTGACCGTACGGCTCAAATATCTTTCTGAAGCAGGGCATGAGGATCTGTGGACAGGAAATGTGTTATGCAACCTAATTCTGAGGGTAATGTTAGGTTAGTAATGTATAGGACCTGGCTGAATAACACCAATTCTCTAAGATTAGTATCAAGGTTAGCCAGTACATGTGACCACAAGATCTTAATCTCAGGTGTCACTGAGAGGGAGGAGCTGTTCAATTGATCTTCTGTTTATCAATCCTTCAACATAGCGTTATTATTTCAAACGCTATCTATTCACGATTTATTTGTGCCTTTAGAATTACTTAATTCAATCTCTTGATTTAATGCTACGTGAACTCATGGGATGGTTTATAAATAGCACGGCACTTTTAAGGACATTTCATCATGTCATGTCAAACATTTTAAGCTTTTCAGGTGTCATTTAACAGACTTTTCATTCCCAACTTGACGCACGGTTGCAGTTTCAAACACATTGTTAAAATTCTGAATTCAAACAAAACTACTTGGTTAGGTTGAGGAAAAGATCGTGATAGGGTTGAAATAAGGATGTTTGTTACGTAAATTTAGTACAATGTAAATAAATCAACGGTGGCGGTGTCCTGGGTGAAAGTCCTGTGTTTGTTTCATCCAACCTCCTCCCTACCCGGACTTTCTATTGCCGCGGCATGAAATGACACCCAAAAATCAAAAAATGAAAAGCAATAACACACTTAATGACTTAAGAAAGTGGCATGTTATCAAGTTGTCATTTTGTGAGACCAGGCTTTTTAATAACTAAGAAATGCACATATTTTAATAAGACCTTTATTTTCACAATGTCAATAACTGCAGACAAAAAGCAGGCCTCACAAGTACTTCAGCCCATATGCATGCACACATGCACTGAGCAGCACGAATCCGTTAAACTGAGCCTGTCAAAGGACTACAAATCCCAACGCAGTGCCTGTCACGTCTGCAGTCACAAAGGCTTGAAAAGTCATCAACCTCTGAGGACGTTTTTACTGCTTCTTAACTGGCCCGAGCCCC
The DNA here is from genome assembly GCF_004355925.1 of Anarrhichthys ocellatus. Classification (NCBI taxonomy): domain Eukaryota; kingdom Metazoa; phylum Chordata; class Actinopteri; order Perciformes; family Anarhichadidae; genus Anarrhichthys; species Anarrhichthys ocellatus. The sequence continues at coordinate 10,237,011 of NW_022280034.1, forward strand.
TGCACATAAAACTTCAGAAAAGCAGTTCAAGGAGGAGAGCTGGGGGTGGAGATTGACACCACCACCCCCATACCCAGCCCGTTCAGATCTGGCAGTTGCTGTTTTTTTGTTTTTTTTACCGAACAATGTGGACTCTGACAGTAAAGTCAAATGTCTTAACAGCCTATGATTGTTTATAAGGGAAGTGAGAATGTTACTCACATCTTGTTCATACTGACGGGACTGAGTCGGTATAGCTCGTGCTGTTCAGTGATCAGCCGGGAAACAATGGCCACATGTCTCTGCAGGCATGACAGACCAACTCCAGACTTGTATCAGACAGATCAAATAACGGGGGGTTTATCCCACATGTGCTTTGGACAAATCATTTCACAGGAACAAAAGGGGGGGGGCACAAACTCCAGGAATGACAAGGGTTTCTCAAATAATCCTATAGTTCCTGGTAACAGTGGCAGGAGTGCTGACTGATGAGGGTGGGTATGGGGGGTGAGGATTTAGGTTACGTGGTTGGTACAGAGCATCAGACACGCAGTGGGGAGACCCTTGTTGACTTGACCTCTGACATCCTGCCATATGCAGATGTGTATTCCCTTTAGGTCAGTCAGGAACACTTGCCAACTGTCATCAAAGCTTGAGTTTCCATGTTGGGCCTACGTGTCTCAAACGGTGGGGATTTTGCACGGACACTGGAGCATTAGATTTACGTCTCTGTGCACAGCTTCAAACGGAGCGCAGCCACTTTGACACCTGTGGACCGGTTGGCCTTTGCCGGGGAAAAAAAGGCAAACGTGTTTCTGAAGATCTGAGCTGCAGTTAATCCCTCTCCGCCCCGCAACCAGACACAGATGATCACTCTTGGGTCAGTTTCTGCCTTTCAAACCCTCCCTTTGCCCAGTCAACAGGTGGTAGGGTCCTCAGGCTCTCCTCTCTTGTAGCAGCTAAAATATGTCCAGCGCAAATAAACACATTCACAGTTCCGTCAAGTGGTGGGAAGAAACCGTGGCATGTTAGCAGCTGCCTTCTCTGGCAAACCCTGTAAAACACTGTTGGGTTACCGGGGTTTTTCCCTAAAGTGTAATTCTTGTCTTTTCTTGATAAGCCTGGACAATTACAGCTATCTTGTTACAGTCGAGTCACTCTATTTGCTTAAGTCATTTTGCACTAGCCTGCGCCTGTTTTTCAAAGAAGTGCATCGAAAATAAGGAAAAGGAACAGAACGTTCACCTCGCAGTTTCATGGTTTGTGGTATTTTTGGCAGCATGTCAGTAGATGAGACAGGAAATTAAACTTTTTCTGCACTCAGAATTGTTTTGTTCTGGACAGAGAATGTCCAATTTGACGCGAAACCAATCATTCACAACCCGGAGGACTGCTCAAGAAGATGTAAAAGTCTTACATTTGTTTTGATATGCCACTGATGTGTTTGTCTGGCTGGATTGCTGTGAAATGTTAAGTATGTGTTTATTACTCAAAGAACAAATGTGTGTTTATTTAGTAGCCACAGTTTGGTTAGATTCACTGTTGTTTATGCTGTTGAGCCGGAGGCTGTGTTTGGACTACACTGACGCACTGTGCCTCTCACTCACTACCCGTTTCCCTCAAATCCTCCACTTCACTTCTCACTCTCTGATATCTTGCCCTCTCCCTGTCATCCTCTTTAACGTCTTGTAAAGCTCTCTCAGAAGGCTTTGGACTGACACGCCAGCTCTTGTATTAAACAGCTCTTTAAACCAAAAAGAAAAAAAGAAAAAAGCCTCGCGTTGTTTAAGGGGGCTTGAATAAATTGCCTAGAACCAGCAAAAGTCGTAAAGCCTTGCCAAAGCGAGGTGACCGGAGCATTGCTTATTGCTGTTGGCATTTGTTGGTGGGAATCAACTGAACTTTTGGGAAGTGATGATGAAACAGCAGAGCGTGTGTCACCAGACAGGCACCGAGCAGAGCCGAGAGAGAAGGACACAGTGTGCCTTTCTGGGTCTCCCGACAGTCTTGCACCAAATGCATTACCCCATCCCCTACTTGTCACCTGGCGCCTTCACATTATTTCTCTCATTCACACAAGTTATTTCTCTCGTTCACACAAACATACAGTGTTTCTCCTTGCGGTGTTCGGGGAATCCGAAGCACAGAAGCCGAACAGGAAAGGGCCACCTCACACCCCCGAAGTCTTTAGCCAGACATTCAGACCTAATGCATATCTGTTCATATTACAAGATGTAATCCAGTACCCTGCGGAGACTCATTATATCTGAGGAATCAGCCAGTGTCTTATGTGTGTGTGTGCCATTTTGGCAAACATGTTAAATGAATCAACATTTAATAAACTTTCTCCCTCCCTTCTTTCTGATATCACAACCCTCCCTGCACCCCCCTTCACACCTGTCCCCCACCCCCAGCCTGTGACTGCCACCCTGTGGGCGCAGCAGGCAAGACGTGCAACCAGACCACAGGCCAGTGCCCCTGCAAGGACGGCGTCACCGGCATCACCTGCAACCGCTGCGCCAAGGGCTACCAGCAGAGCCGCTCCCCCGTGGCCCCCTGCATCAGTGAGTGACTCAACTGCACACACATCTAGCAGTCACTGCATGACACTGTCTTCAGCTTGGTAATTTAATCATCTTGGCAGTGATTCACTGCACAAAATTGTTAAACAATGACAAGGCTTAATACATACAATAAAGAAGTGAACTACACTAAAAGCAGCACATACTCAAACCAGTGAGATTACAGAGTATAATTGAAAGCACACTTCCCTATAGCCTAAAGTCATTCTGGCCCTCTGACAGGCACACCCAACCCAGACTCTGCACTGCATATATACAGGACATGTGTTCTCTGGGTTTGCATTGCCACCGAAAATGCAATGATCATTTTTTATAGAGAACAGCCCAAAACATGTGTGCAAACAAGTGCCCAGATGTAAAGTCAGGCAAAACTCAAACGTGATCTTTTTACGAGAGCTGGTGTGAGAACTCAAGAAATGTTTTTTGTTGTTCCACTTGCTGTCAATGATGTATAGTGTGTGTGTGTGTGTGTGTGTGTGTGTGTGTGTGTGTGTGTGTGTGTGTGTAATCTAGTTGCAGTAGTTTGCATGTCGACTACATCAGGTTTTTAATTTCCTGTGACAAACGTGTGCCTGTGGGTTATGAAATTTGCCAGCGGTCCCGGTACATGCAGGCGTGCGTAATAGAGGGCAACTTTCCACCGCACTGTGTGCCAAGGCAGTACGATCGCACATTGCACACACTCACGAGACAACCTCCACCAAAGCAAACCGTGCCGCCCAGTGCCGTACCCGAGCCCCGCCACACTGTGCCACATGGTGCCGTGTTGTTTTCCCTCACATGCAGCTCCAGTAGCAGATGGCGGATGGGCGAGAAGGAGAAAACAACTGTGGTCATGGATGGCAGACCCCATTTATTTGAGTGGCACTGAACCATCCCAGTGAGAACAAGTAGAATTGCGTATGTGCATTTAAGTACATGCGCTCATTTGGATCCCATTACGAATAGCATTAATGCCAACTGTGTGTGTCAATATGGCCTCATGGTGGGCATCGTACCTCCTATTGAGGCTCCTGGATCCTGAGACAGAACTAAGCCCATTAAGCAGCCAATTAGTATGATGGCAGCAACCCTCATCTGAATGATCCTTTCATCATCTGTCTGTCTTCACAAGATGTGGCCATGAGGGCACACAGGCTCAAAGTGGCTTCTAGCAGCTGCGCCTGCCTCCGCAAAGCCCAGTGCCCTTGTTTGTTTTTGTTGGCGGGGTGTCCATAATTTCAGAGACAACTGCAGCCTCCTCCCCTCCCCCGTTCCCTGCCGCCAACACACTCCCACTCGCTTGGTTCAAACCCTCAACCTCCAAATCCAATCAAAAGCAGATCCTCCGGGTGGATTCTAAGCCTGCGTCCCAGTAACTCTGTTTACGGTAAAAGCAGAGGGCCCGTTGTTAGCATTAGCATTTGTATTGGAAAGTTGAATACGGTTAGAAGAGAAGTCCTGGAGGAATTCCATGAGGCACTTTTTAGAGTAGCCAGCGGGCACAGCGAGGGTGGGCTGCATCTGTCTCAAGACGATCCAACCAAGATTGCCCCCTTGCCATCTGTCCATCTGTCTGTACATGCTTGCATGGGGATTACACAGCAGCGTTAACCCAGCATCTGTTATGGGAGGACGAGGACTAATCTAGTGCAGCCACCTTTCCATTTTAATCAGTGTGCCTCAGATGTATCAAGTGTGCCGACTGTGAATGGATTGACTTCTCCAAACTGGATTACTGGGTGCAGTTGTGGTGCGTCTGCTGAGTTTGGCTCAGACTTGGTACTCTGACCTCCATTTTTTTCAAACGTCTCAGGATCTTTCAATGTATTCCTTAAACATGACAGTGAAACCACCACATTAGTCCGTGGACTGCACGGTTTATTTGAGCCCGTCTTCCCTCACACCACCAATAACTTACAAGTATCTCTCTCAGTGTTCATCTAGCATGTCTGTCTGCAATGTCTTGTGTGTTTTTATGTGTGTACTTGACAAATGTCACAAGCCTGCAGTAAGACAAACCGTGTTCTACTTCTCAATACTAAGCTTACCCTCTTCATTTTGTTGTGGGTTTATCTATTTATTCACAAAACTTCCCATACCAACCCTTTTACTAATGAATTCAGACATACTTTGTTTCTTTGACCACACATGCACTCTCAGCGGGCATACGGCCAAATCATTTGACCGTAACTAATATATGGATTTACATTTAACCAGCAAAATAAGTTTGTATTTCTTGTGCGTTTCAGAAATCCCAGTGGTCAACCCCACAGCTGCGGTGAGCAGCACAGAGGAACCAGCAGGTTAGTATTCGCCCTCGCCCATAAGCACCACTGCTTTATGGGAGGAACAAAAACATGTTTTTTAATATTCCTGGACTTGAGTTTTAACGTGTGGAATAAATATTAATGAAGGGTGGGTCCGCTCTTTTGAAGTTCGGCAAATAAAAGGAGTGCACTGGGACCTGCAGAATTTTTCCATTGTCTTAAAAAAAACCTGTGTCCTTGGCACGGTTTTCCCCCCAACCGCTAACCTTAAGTTGGTGGAGCCTCACTGTGCTCAAAGTATAGCTGCAGCTGAGAGCCAAGGCCAGCAGATAGGCAGCAGAAGTGATTAGTTAAAGTTTTAGCCGGGAGATTTAGTGGAAGGGAGAGTTTTGAGGCGTGAAAAGAGTTGTTGGCAAGTGGCTGGGGGGAAATTTGTTCAGTCTCTCCCTCTAACTGTCCAATTTACGCTCCGGTCAATTACCCTCCCTTTATTTTTCATTCTGCGGCTGTTTGATTTGAATGGTGGTGTTGATTTGGAAACGTTGATTCATTGGTGGGTTTATAACATATATCATCACTCAGGCGGCAGATCACGCCCCCCACGTTGCCACAGATACTTTACTGAGCTAGTCAAAGCATATCGTTGTATTGTTCAAAAACAGTTTGAGGGCTAATGATGTCTTTAATGGCTGATGCTGACTTCATTTCACAGGAAAATATTCAAGCTGAAGGCAGTCAATGAACATTGCATACAGTTACTATACCTATTAAATCAAATGTTATAGATTAAATGGTTTTTATTAAAGGAAAGGTTTGACTTTTGGGAATTAACTTATTTGCTTTCTTGCCAAAAGTTAAATGAGAAGGTCTATACCACTCATGTTTATGCGGAGGATGTTGTAAATTAGGTTAGTTAAGCACAAAGACTGGAAGCCGATATAATCCAAAAGATTGTTTGTACAAATTAGTGTTAGTCAGATATTTTTCTTTTATTTAGTTTTAGTCCTGCGTCAAATGTCCTTTTCAGTTTTTATCATATCAACCAAATCCTGTTTGTCTTTTTGTAAAGTTTTATTTGACTAAAAGTCTGTGCATTTAAGCTTTAATTTAGTCAATGAAAACTGTTTACATTTGAGTCTTTTTTTAATTATCGGTTTCTATTCTCGCCAAAATATCACCTTGTCTCTTTCTCCCAAGCCCCGTTGTTGTCGTTGATAACGTTAAGTGAGCAAGCCAGTTACTCTGAGTCCTCCTGAACATGCTCAGTGTGCTCTGCCACTGTAGTCCTCATATGGCTCACAAAGAACAGGAAACAGAACTATAACTATAGTTTTCGTTAACAAAATGAACACGTATTAAACAAAGGAGAGACAACAGATTGGTACATTTGGACAAAGCCAGGTGAGCTGCTAAGCCAGCTGGGCCCGCTGGCTCCAGCTGCATGTTTAACGCACATGAAAGCAATTCTGATCCTCTCCTCAGACTCTCAAGGAATATGTCTAAATATTTCCTTAAAGGTGAATATAAATCAATAATCATAATTTCCTCACATTTGCAGCTTCTTTTCTCATTTGCGACTCGTATTACTTGGGCCTTTGAGCCTTTTTGAAAAACAAAAAAATGCACAGTCCAGCTCTTTCTTGTTTTTACTTTCTTGTGTCTACTTCCCTGGGAAAATGTTTCGGGGTCTCAGAACAAAAGAGTTGTTGATCGGCAATTCACCTCAGGCTCTATACCAAGCACACCAGAGCATTTCCCCCCCCCCGCCATCTTTCTCCTTCCTAAACTACCATAGAACGAGCTTCAACATCAGAAACCCAAGGCCCCAGAAAGTTTTTGTGTAAGGGGCGGTGGGTGCAATTTGTCCTTGTCATGGCACAGTGAGCGGGGCTCAAAGGAACGAGGGCATCGAGAGCCCCGGAGCCAATTGTGAGTATTTTCAGTGGGCCGGTCTTCTGGGTCAGTGGCCGTTTCACCGAGAGCTTTTCCAGGTGAACAGCCAGCAGTGAGTGACTCTTCATGGGAAAACACACACTGTCTCCCAGCCAGCGTTTTACCAATGATACCTTTAGGCCAGCCACTGTATACCACACACACACACACACACACACACACGCGCACAATGGCAGTGATCTAATGAAATCCATGCACAGCTCATACGAAAGCTTGCCTGTCACAGTTGCATGCACACTTACATGATAATGATCTGCACATGAAACCAGACGCTCACATATAATGAAAAAGACCTTAAGCAAGCTATGATATTTATCATCATTTATTTAAAGTATGTGAGAAATGTACTATACACACACACACACACACACACACAAAATCACACACAAATCCATCCACACGTACACCTCTGCACCCGTCCACATCTACACCTTCACTCATCGTTTTTTTAAATCACCCTGTATGGAGGTTATTGGAAGCTGCCATCTGCTCCCTCTTTCTCCCTTTCCTTCCTTGTTTCTCCTCTTTCTGGCTAATAAAATCTCCAGCACTCTGATATACAGCCAAGCCTCCTGGACATTTTTATGGGCTCCTTGGTTCCCCCGTTTCTTTCTCCTCCTTCCATTGCTCCATCCGTCCTTCCTTAAAAAACGAACGACGCAACACCCCTTCTCTCATGCAACCCCAGAAAGCGTAATTTCTCTCTCTCACGACCGTTTTCTTTAATTGGCGCATTTTACGTCCGGCAATTTTATTTGGTTTGCTTTGGGAAGCAACACGACTGAATGGTTTTCCTGTTGAAGGCAATGAGACGCCCGACCGCGGATACCAGTCCAGTCACCAGCATGTGGTTTTTCAGTTTCATTGAAACAAGTGAGCAGCATGGTCAGCTGTTCGTGTCCCCTCACTAAAACTGACCGGAACTATATGTTGAGATATGACCCTTCTGGCATTCTCCACATTTTCAGTCTATCATTTTCATTTTTTCTTTTAACTTTGTGATCTTCTCATAGTTTTGTAATTGAAATAAGTGGATTCAAAATCCGACGGTTCATTAAATCCAGTGGCATCCAGTCCCGTACAGCAGAGCGTTGCTAATGATCAACAGTGTCTCTTTCTTTCTTGTCACCGCTCCAGTAGCAGTAGTTACCATGAGAACAATTTAAAAACACAACACAGAGCTATACATTGTATCAAGGATACTTGTTATTGATTGCTAAAATGAGCACTTTTGAAAGTTAATTTAGTTCAGCCTGTCTTTGTTCTCCATTCCCCTCTGCTCTCAGCTCATGGAAAACACATTTCGTGATCACAGAGAAGCAAAGCTTTTAACGTCGAGATGACAAAATATATATTTCAAGATCGCAAAAGAAACAAACTAGGAGAAATAATAACATGCATGTGTTCTATCTGATTATCTCCAACTCTCTCGGGGCATAGACGGTGTTGTACAGAGTCATTTTTCAACATCAATTTATAAATAAATTCAAAAATGATTGTCATTTGTTATTCACGTTGAAGGTAAAGTTTGTGCGATAGAGTGTAGAGATGTGAGGCTGCAGCCAGAGACAATGTTGCTTCAAGTCCCATACTGAGATAGGTCACTGAGGTCCATTTTAACTGTCACAATCTTAATTATAACACCTCATCCCTGGTGCTATGAATGGTCAATGGAGGTCATCGGTCCAATGTGTGGTCTCAGTCGTCACACTGGCAGCCAAGGTCTATTCACATCCATCCAACCATGACCTGCTTCCACCTCGCTCTGTCTTTACTCAAGACCCCCGAAAACATGTCAAACTAAACACTTTTACTACTCTGGTATGTTTCAACCGGCTGTTGCAGCGGTTTGATGTGGGATTTGTCAGAAGTAGTATTTTAGCACACAAAAACCAAACCAAGCCCAATGTTATCCAACCTGCTCCAGTCTCTCCGTCCAGTCGGTGAATGTAGGTTCAAATATGATCCAAAAAACGTAGATGTGCATGTGCAGAATCGAGCACAGAGGGGTTTATTTTGATGATTTTCAGTGTGCGTATTGGCGGTTTCACAGCACATTACAGTTTAGGGGGTTTTGTCACACTAACTTTGCATTGCAGATGTGGTGGTGCTGCCCCAAAAGCACCACATAATACACTATGAAACCTACATTGCAAGACTATGACGATTCAAATTTCAAGTGTGTAAGTGTCCCATTATGTGTGTGTAATATGAGTGTCAGTAAGTGTTGTGAAGTTGCAGCCTGAGTTAAAGGAGTGAGTGACGGTTGCCCATGTCTTTTAGCAGATTGTGAGTCCTATTGTAAACCAGTGAAGGGCAACCTGAAGATCAACATGAAAAAATACTGCAAAAAGGATTATGGTAAGAGAGGAGGATTAAATATCAACCATAATTAATAAATGTGCTGTGTTTGGAGTATTGGCCTGACTGTGTTTTCATGAATGTGTCCTCAGCGGTGCAAGTGAACGTGCTGGACATGGAGACTGTTGGGGACTGGGCGAAGTTCTCGGTTAATTTGGTGTCTGTGTACAAGAGCCGCGGCGAGCCCTTGAAGCGAGGCGACAACATCCTGTGGGTGCACATGAAGGACCTGGCCTGCAAATGTCCCAAGATCCAGATGAGCAAGCGATTCTTGGTGATGGGCGGCAGCGACGGCGGAACGGGCACAGGGACGGGTCCGGGGGTTGGTCCTGGCGGTGGAGCCACCAGTCCAGGGGCGGAGCACGTGGGCCTAATGGCTGATAAGAACAGCCTGGTGATCCAGTGGAGGGACGTTTGGACGAGACGCCTGAGGAAGTTCCAGCGCAAAGAGAAGAAGGGGAAGTGCAGCAAAGCGTGATTGGAAAGCGGCGTTCCTCCCCACCGCTCCCTCCATCGCCCACCTTCATGAACCCTTTACCCCACCATCTCCCTCTCCTCCCCCTGTCGTCCCCCATCACGGGAACACTGCACATTAGAAAGACTGCATGTACCCTACCTGTTTTAAGGACCACGTTTTGTGTATATTGTATAATTATTTTCCTTTTTTTATTTTTCAAGGTGTGTCTTTGTTATGTCAGTTGTCTTTTTTTTGTCTAATTGGTTTGCCTTAAAAAGGGACCATTAAAAAGGGTATGAAGTGTAGACAAAAGCAGACGCCATTCCCTCCCTCGATGACGACGGCAGAAATGTCCACTCGTCCCCTGACTACGACCCCCTAACCCTCGGCCTCCTCTTACCGTCAACACTGACTGTCTTCTGCCACTTTGTTTGACATTTACCACACTTCACACACTTCTCTGAGGATTTTATTCAACAGTGTTTGTCACTGACGGATTTCAGTAACAAGACAAGCTGCACATCCTCAGCTTGTCCTCCTCACGTTTCATTGTTGAAACGACTTGGATCAGCAATTCAATCAACTTTTGCTGTTAAAATGTTCCTAAAAAAATGGGGCCTACTTGCTTTAGGTCTCAGCAGTAACTTCTACGGACTGTACCTATGAAACTCTTGTCCCGTGAGGAACCAAGGGCTCCCTTTGCCGGGACATTTTCCACAGCAAACCTCAGTCTCAACACCACTGCTGTTGCCATCAGACAGCCCTCACAGAACAAACTGCGCTGGTGTAAGCTCTTATATCTGCAAGTGTTTGATGCCACTGCTCATAGTAGAGTTTATATTCTTTGTGTGGCTACTTTTATCTCATCCATCCATATCCCAGCCCTGTCCTTATTTGAGATATATCTTTTTGTTTCATTTTAGGCAGAACAAACCCTGTTAGCATGTGTGAGTCACATTCCAGGCCCCCGGGACTGTGCCTCTTCACCACTAGTCCCTCTCATGAGTGATTCATAAAGTCATGCATCACCATCATGACTCATTGCTTGTCACTTTTTCTGGAAGAAAGATTAAATGGTGTGGACAAATGGCTGGAATTTCAGAACAATACCAATATTTCCAAGGAGACCTTTTTGCTTTATGGATAATGTCTTCCCCGAGGCGATGTCCTTCCAGATGTTGCTGTGTGGCCAGTCTCATTTGTTTGTATTTAAATGTCTGAACACTTTTCGGATGCGTCCAGTGACTGGCAGACTTTTGTTTGTCGAAATAAGAGATTGAAACAAGAGTTCCTTTTCATGCAGTAAAAAGAAAACAAAGTGGGATAAACAACATAATCGTGTTTTTCTCTAGTGTATTTTGACAAAATGAATGAGCCTGGAACGTTTTTAGTGCTCACTGATTGTATTATGACATGAGAGGATCATATTTCATTCCTCATGTGCTTTGTTATGTTTGTGGTTTTTGCTGGTCCATCAAAAACCTTACAGTGAGCAGTGAAGAACTAAACTAAAATGAACATTGAGATCCAAAGGAAAACTTCCCAAGTTATCTTCCCCCACTTGCCTACCCTGACACAGTCCCTGTCATCCTTTGCCAAATAAGCATAGTCCGTTTTTAAATTCAATTAAGAGACTATGGAATTCAGGACCAACAAAAACCACAGAGAGAGCCGTCTGGTTGCTCTCAAGCTTTTTATCTGCCTCTTGCTGTTATTTCATTTTGTAAAGCACATTACAATGTATTTAAATAGAGTACAAGATAAACACACAGATTCAAGGGGCACGTCAAGCTAGCGCAGCGGTGAGTGTGCGGACAGGCATGTCATGCTAGCGAGTGGTTACGCTCCTCTGGCTGCGGCGGTATGTTTGGTTTGTCATCCTTCCAAAAGTGTCTCTCCTCTGCTCTCTTCTCTGTGTCAGCCACCACCCTCCCCAAACTCCCTTTTTAACCCATTTTGCATGTTGTGTATTCGGTGTCTTAGATAAGTGACGGCACAGAACGAGGCTGCCAAAGCTCCTCAGTGGTGTACTGTACTGCACTGTAGCTCTTGTTTTCACGTCTTCCGGGAATGTACGTCAAACTGTGAAGAACAACACTTGCACAGGTGTATGGTCTGATTGTAAGTGTTTATGAAATAATGTCACCAAGCTTAAGAATGTGGACACCATGACAGTTGATGCCATTATAAACTCTGAAGGATGTTGTGGATATTCATGCTTATCTGTCTGTCTCATTGTGATATTTTGATTTTTTAATCCGAAAAAGAAAAAAGACATAACCAATGTGAGATATCATCGTGTTTTCTGGTGTGAGACAAAAGAGCAAAGGTGGTCAAAAAGAGGATGGCGCCATGCCCAGGACCCAATTCCCACCGTTGGAATTTAGCAAAAATGCAGAACCAAACAGTCAATTATTTGTGTGTTGGCTGTCCGCGGCGGCCCGTCAGACAGGTGGTGTTACAGTAGCACCAGTCTCCTCGTCGCGGTATGCGAGTACGGTGTGACACTTTATGATTGATGGTCAACGTACGTGCCAGTGAGGCCTCTTTGGTGCTGAACTCCTTAAGCGACCAACACGCATTCGGAGGAATTGTGGTGTCCTTAAATCTGGACTTTCTCCCGCGTAGAATCGCACAAAAAAAGAAATCCTCCTTTCCATGGCTCTCCTTTTCTCAAGTGCCCACCCTGATTGTTGGGATAAAGATGAGAGGTAAGAGTGGCCAGATGTTGTTTGGGGGGTGGAAGCATAGTCTTGTGAAAGCTATTTAGTGAGCCTCATAGGGAGAGCCGTCCTGTTGTTTTACGTTAACAAGCCCAGCAGATTGGCAGTGGATCTGAGGCCATAACTGCTTTGCTTTGTTTCCCCCCCCCCCTTCACAGCATTTATAGCATTCACAGGTGTGTGTATATGTGAGTTTGTGTGTGTGTGTGTGTGTGTGTGTGTGTGTCTAATTAACCTTACCCATGTAAACAAGTGACGCGCACATGAAACGAAGGTGCAGAGCGGTGAGAGAGCTCTCATTTGAAGTCGAAACCTTTTTGGGGGCACACAGCTTCTCAGTTTTGCCACTTTTTAATGTTTGTATTGACGAGTGTGAACAGCCTATGATGAAGAGTTTTCACCTACTTTTCCCATTTCTTCCCTGGTTCACTTCCATCTTGTTCAATAAGTCTTGACACATTTTTTTGATGTTGTAAATATGTACCGAACGGCCTCTGCCGATCATGTTGTCTTTTGTGAAGCGTCACTTGGCCTTGGATGACTCACGTGTATGGATGTACAAACCAGATGATGTTATATGGATGTGGAAACCAGAAACATATGCTTTTGTGATCACGGCCAGAAGATATGGTTCAGATATTACACAGAATGTATTCCTTTTTTTTCGGTTTTATGTTTGTTTCCAGATAACCGCCCAATTGTAAATGACTTTGAGGAGAATGGAGTGCAAATGTGACGCGGGCTGATCGGACGCTCTCCGTTTCCCATGAGAGGCACAGACACAACAACCCACCACTCTCGGTCACATTCATTTCCTGGGAATAATGGTTCACTCACGCAGAAATTGTCAACCTACCTTTTCTTGGTGAACTGGTGATTCTTCCCTCAGTTCAGTCCTGCTCTTCACTTCTGTTTTATCAAAGTCTTCCTTGTACATTTTTCCTCTGAGGCAATGAACCACTGACTTTTTAATCTAAATGATAAAAAATAAATTATTAGTTAATGAGCTGTGTGTTGTGCTGATCATCTGTCTCTTTAATTACAGTCATTAGCCTGAGCTGCGTAAATGATGTCAAATTGATATGCGTTTGTGTGTGTTTCCCACTGGAAAGTATGCTCGCATACAGTGGGCACTGCACTGGTGTGTTTCCACTCACACCGGGGTCTGAAGGGGGAGACGACTGGGGAGAGCGGCTCCCCTCCTCTACGAACATAGCAAGAGCTAAAGCTCTGTAAATAAACAGGCAGGCACACACACACACACACACACACACACACACACACACACACACACACACACACACACTCACTTGAATGTGTACCTTACCTCTGAGGAAACCCAACTCCAGAGTCAGATCCAAAGCAGGAAACTCCTTACTCTCTTTCTCTCCCCCACTCTCTCACCTACAGTCTCCTCTCTCCTGGTCTCCCCGCCCTCTAACCAAACAGGCCAGCTCCATCCATCCTCCTGAAGGTAAATTACAGGAAAGCGACCATTTATCATCACTCTCCCCAGGCGTGGCCATCGAGGCTTTGAGAATAGCGGTAGCTGAGATGGTCTGGACACACACACACACCAAAACCATGACACATGTCTCTGCATCAAGCACATCCATCCAGGACATCCTGGCCTGCGGTCAGCTTGCTTGCCTTTCTATCTTCCTTTGTCTCCGTCGTTCACTCAGTGTGTGTTAGAACTGCACCTTTTCTGCTTATTTTGCCACAAACTGAACTTTTGAACTGGTCTTTCCATCCCCAAAGTCTCTCAAGCCAGTAGGCCACCTTCCTATCCCTTAAATGTATAAAAAGGATGTGTAAGACAGCGTACTGTTTCGGTTGTGAGTATGCCTCTGCACTAGTATATCAAAATCAACAACGAGATTTTAAACCAAGTTTAAAAATAATAGAATTGAACGGTATCCCTTCCAATGTTATGCCCTGCACCACGTTTGTTATTCATTGTTCTGCTTGTGTTTCCTGAAGTTGCAATGCATTGTGCATATTACACCTTGATAAATGTACATTTGCACACTGTATAAAGAGTTGAGGGACTTTCTCAGTTATAGCTATAATGAAATGGATAAAGACAGGGTCATAGTGATTATTGTCACTTACCTACACTGTGTAGAATGATAACTCAGAGATGAGATCTTCAAGTGTGTTTGGGGAAACCACTTGCGGAGCAAACTGGAGCTCTAGGGAGTGACTGGTCTGAGAGAGAGAGAGAGAGAGAGAGAGAGAGAGAGAGAGAGAGAGAGAGATGCTGCTTAGAGCGCTGGAAAAGAGCAAAGAGGATCTGGCCAAATACTGTCCGTTCTTCCCCCTCCCTATCCTAATATACACTCGCACACACATCCATCCCCACAAACACACACCACCCAGCGGTAGACGAGGGGGGCTTACCAATTGTGCTTTCATAAGCTGCCAAAGCGGCTTCATTGGCTTTAAATGGAGCCTCATTACCACTGTGCTTCAAAGCTCAACAACGGCATTTTCCAGCATGGGGTCTGTTTCCTAAATCTCCCTAATGCTTTACTTTTTGCCACATTCACGACTTTCCATTCTAATGATCTCTATGACTTATTTCCCCCCTTTTTTTTAATTTCCCCCCAATCTCGGTGCCCTTGGAGACAGCGAAAGCATGTGTGAATATCTGAATGTATCTGTGAACACTCATGTAGGCTTGTCTGGGAGTGTGTGTGTGTGTGGGGGGGGTCACCAAGCACTAACCCCCACTGAAAACCGCAAAAGAAATGTGGCGAGAAATCTGTGTGGACCAAGATCATAAATATTCAGTGGTGAAGGTCCGATCTCTTTCTCTCGCTCTCTGCTGCATGTCTTTTCTCTGAGTGAAACCAGCTGTCGACTGAAGAGACACCACTCCCTCTGGATCTGACAACATGCGTGACAATGACCACACCGCCGCTCGCACATCTGTCACCCTTCAATCTCTCCATCACTCCATTTTCCATTTCAATTCAAAAAGAGCACATTTCATATGCCTCCAAAAGGGAAATGTCTTCTTCTCACTTAACTCTTAAATGGGCCAATCGCATCCATGATACTCGTGGACAGTTTTCCACACACAGAAGCACACTGTCGAGGATTGTTAGGGACTGCTGTCGCACAAAACTGGGATTCAGGGTTCCTTTGTTGGCCTTTTTTATTGGAGAAACAAACTTTATTGGGCCAGTGAGTGATTGAAAATGAGTGAGGAATAGGGGGTAATTTAAAACCAGTGTGGTCCCTGATAGGAGCATTGTGCAGCACAAGCCTGCTCCTAATCCGCCCCTCAGCTTTGTGTTTGATTGGGTACTGTTGAAAGTGGGGATGAGTCTGCCTCTTCAAAGCCTGTAACATAAGAGGAATGTGTGTGTATGTGTGTGTGTGTGTGTGTGTGTGCTGCCCATGTATTAAGGTGATCACAAAAAGCGGATTGTGTGCAGATGGACAAATAGAAATTACACTGGTACATTTTGTGTAAGCTCTTTGTGAGTCGCCTCACTTATTACGGCACATTTTAATAGCTTTGCTTCAAGAATTACAATCCATGGCTTTAGGGCTGAGTAATTATCAAGCTTTTTACTTCAATGTGAGCACGAACACTTTTAATGATGTATAATAAAACACTTTCAATATGCTGCAGTGTTGTGTTTGGCCCGAGAACGCTCTATCGCTTCGTGGTGGGCTACTTCGGGATCAAGGCTGGCTCAGGCATTTGGCTTTGGGATGAAAGTTGGATACAAAAATCAGAGAGCATCGTGGCTTTGATTTTGCCATGGTTTTATGAGAGTGGAATGTCAAAAAGATAATTCTCATCGTCGCACTCTTTAAAAGTTGGACTGCGTGACAGATGGAGAGGACTTTGCGCCCACTGGGTTAGATCCATTGTAAAGGGTCAATTAATCATCTTTACAGGATGTACGCTCCATCAAACCAGATTAACTCAAATATAAAAATGAGAAAAATACTCACAGAGCAGCGCATGTGATGAGTCCCACATTCTGTCAGAGAAATGTATTCTGAATTAATAGATTTCAGAGAGCGTTATTCATTCGTATATTACAAGTGATGACAGACTGATCGGTAGAAATGTGGCATTCGAGGAGTATCCGTGCTGAATTGGCTTTGAGTCCCATCAGCCATCTCAGCCAAACACTTGATTAAATAGGCATAACTCAGTGGTGAACTAGGGGGCAAGCTGTGTTTGAAATAAATCTGACTCATTTTTTGGAATGCATATACACGGTTTCTTTGTAAATGGACAGAGAGTAACACGTTTTGTTACAGAGACTATAGAGCAAGGGAGGAATGTCTTAAAGCGTTTTCCAAAAGACTCTGGTTCGTGGACCTCATTTCAATTCAGATAAGACCCGGGTTCACTTTTCCAATAAAATGATAGTCCTTTTTAGACTGAAATTAGCTTTAAATTTGTCTTCTTCTCTCTCTCTCCATCTTTCCATGCTCTGGACTCTTCCATTTCTCGCTAATAAAAAAACTAGATTTAGTACGAATGCTCCTCTTTCCTCTAGGCTCAGCCCCTCTCAGCTCTACACCCAAGGCTATACTGTACCGTACTGCGTTAGGCCCATCCACTTCAGGCCCCATCTGTTGGCATTTAGCACCAGCTTCCCCGCCTCTGCACTGATCTCCGGTCTACATTAACTGCCCTAATTTGTCTGCCAAAGCCCACTCTGATTGCTACCATGTGATGTTATGTGAAAGGTGAGGGATGCCTACTTATCTGTGAAGACGGACAGAGAGTAAGAGAAAAGGGGGAGGGTTCAAAACAAGAGAGGGCAAGCCGGGTCAGGAGGAAAAAAAGGTTGAGAGAGGAAAGGAAAGTGATTAGAGAATGACATGGACAATAGAGACCGCATGACAGGATGGGAAGAATGGACAGCGTGAATGTGTAGAAAGTGATCCATGTGGTTTTGATGGTTTTGTGAAGACAGGGGCCTTTCCCTTGAGACAAAACAAAGACAGTGAT
The DNA here is from genome assembly GCF_004355925.1 of Anarrhichthys ocellatus. Classification (NCBI taxonomy): domain Eukaryota; kingdom Metazoa; phylum Chordata; class Actinopteri; order Perciformes; family Anarhichadidae; genus Anarrhichthys; species Anarrhichthys ocellatus. Next base: position 10,254,305 of record NW_022280034.1, read on the forward strand.
GAGTCCGGACTGAGATGTCATCAGGCTCCACAGTCCACCAGGACTTTTTTCAGTCACGCTTCGAAGTCTGCAGGCTAACACAACCCACCCACCCCCCTCAGAAGTTTGTATTCTAAGACATTTTTCTCTTCCTCTGTGTCCACTTCTTACAAAAAAGACCTGGAAGCTTTTTCCAGCGGGAATTGGGATCTTTAAGTTTGTGACAATCAGACAAGTGGAGAACTGGCGCAAAGAAGAGCCTCAGCTCATGCTGTCCTCCATCACATCTACTTCATTTGGTAATGAAACTCCCATTGCTGTAACTGTAAGTGGGTTTCTTGTGTGTGTATGGGCTACTGTTCAAGTACTATTGGCTACTTTGCTACATTTCTTTTGTATAATTATTTTTATTTAATTTCATGCTTTTCTGCCCAATCATTTTTGCTCACAATCTAATTCCAACAAAAATATATAATACCTTCATGTATAAGATACTATTTGGTATGCTATCCAAGGATGTGTCATTAAAACATTAATACATTAATATACACAAGACACAAGTACACTTCACTACATTTTAATCCGTTACAGAGTTAAAACAAAAGTCACATGAAAAAGTCCCGATAAACTGTGTGAGAATGAAATAGGGTGTTCAGACAATCTTCAAAGATCCAACAAGTTCTTCATTTGACTTAAATTTTATAACTCTTACCAGAGTTAAATTAAGCTATGGCTAGTCAACGTCTTCTCCCCATGTCACATAGCCAACAAAACATCTACATCTGACCCCAGATCGACATCAGCAGGCGTGTGACAGACCTCCCCCTACTATCACAGCCTCAGCCCAGCTGTGGCGTGACTTGACAGCAGGATGTGGTTCTGCCAGGCGGACTCTAGCCAGAGACTCATCACAGCCAATGACGGCTCCCGGACCATTATTATTCCACCATGTCCGCCATGGATATTTGCACTTAAATATGTTGATGTAGTGTTAAAAAATAATCAGAGAGCAAGCAGAGGACTTGATCCATGGTGCTCTTTCTGTTGCTTTTTGAAAGTCTTCACATTCAATCACTCACTGGCCCAGTAAAGTCTTGTCATTTACAGACTTGGTAACTTTTAAAAAAACAGTGTCAAACTGTGCAGCTGTATCTTACAAAATGAGTGCACCGTGACTCTCCAGAGCAGCATCGCAGAAGTGGCATCAATCCGACCCAAATACTTCCTCTCATTAACACAAATCATGTTCACTTACAGACACATTAATTCAAGCTCCAAATGATCGATTAAGGGAGAGAGGGTGGTGGGATTTTGAGGGAGGACCATTTTCAAGGGGAATGCTTCTTAAGGGAGCAGAGGGGCACACCCGCCCCCCCTCCTCCACCTCCACCAGAGGAAGTTCTGTACAACCAGGGCCTTGTGTCTGCCAGGGAAAGCAGGAATCAGGCTCTTGGTTCAACAACACAGGCACCTGTGAAAATATGGGCAGCACACCACGTATCAAACCAAATAAACTCACCTTGGCGTGGAGCGAGGGCACGCTCTGATGACAGATGCCACTCGGCAGCCACGCCCGCAGGCCAATAAAACACCTCACTAGGGGGATGGGAGAGCTAAGGACCAGATCTGGTTTTTGTGGCATAGAGGCTTCATTTGTGTAATAGTGTCTGTATTCAGATTCTGATAGAAGCACAAATGGACGGCAAAAAACGTTTGAACTGTATGGAGGGTTCTGGACTGTAAAAATAAAAACTGACTGCCGGCTATTACATGGTTGTAGAAATAACAACCAAAGCAGTTGAGAAACACCAAAATACACATAAACTGAGTGATTGAGGCTGCAATCAGTCATTTTTTAATAAAGGCAAATTCCTATGAGTGTGTGTCACAGTTCAGTGGCTTGCTGGGCTGTTGCAGGACCCAAGGCTTGACATGGTGCTGTAAAACCAGAGGAAACCACACTTCCTGTCCTCTACTCCTGTTTCTCGAGCGGTAATGGCTGAAGCCAAGCTACGGCCACAGCAACACAAGCAGCGGCTGCGTGTAGTCGAACCAGGCCACAAAATAAGAAAGCCGTCACAGTTTACTTTGGCACCCTAACCTCAGGCCAGTGGTACCAGCACTGACTGAGACCGCCAGGCGCTCAAAAACACACAGGACATGCTATATACGGGTATCCAGACACAGGCGAAAACCGTCCTGGCATCTTTCGTTCCTGTTTCCTTTTCATCCCGACGGGCCTAACGAAAGACTCATGCTTGGCAGGATGTTGACGAGCTTTGGAGTGGTGCGGCGTGTTGGTAAATCGTTACTTTTTCGTGGTCTCGGGGAAGAAAAGGTACATCATTGTGCAAACAGTGACTGGAAAAAGCATCCATACCAGCGCCATAGGCCAGAAACTCATAACCACTGGCTGCATAACTATACTTTTTAAAAATACGGCAGACTTCAGGCCTGCATCCACACAAATTATTTCCATCATGATGTTCAGTGAACCTGTTCAAATCACTTGTTACACTGAATATGGTTCGTGGTTATGCTTACCTCATGGTTTCCACTGTGTAAGGAATGTCATATTGGATCATTTTACCATGTGGCGCTGCTAATGAATTTGTCTTGATGAAGGTTCAGCTTGGAATATGAAACCTGCAGAATTCAGCCTCACTAAAGCAATTCATAAGGGACGTGAAGATGGGATGACAATGTTTGCTTTGAAGTTATCTTCCAAAGGACCTACACTTGGAGAAAAAAAAAAACGATGCAGGTGTACAAACCTTACCTCACAATACAAGAGCAATGATATTCTGAGATATGGGACTGTCAGTAAGGAGCAATAGAGAGGATCTGTACTGCTCCACCTGAATGTGCACCTGTCCTAGCATTCCCAGAAACCCGAGATAGGAATGGGGGCAGGGAAAATCCCATCCAAGCGATTGAGACAGAGGCAGATGCTCTACTTTTTTTTTAAAGAATTTCAGCAGACGTTAGTGTGGTTTGTGTATGCTAAAGGAGACCATCTTATAAGCAACAGGACATCGGTATTCTACATGAAATCTACGTAAAATAAAGACGCTTCTTTTAATGCTTTACAATCCTCCTCTCTCCTTGAACCAGCATGCCCTCTCATGTGACCTCTAGGTTCTCTATATATTTTCTCTCGTGCTTTGAAAAGTCAACACTGATGTTCATATATGAAGGCTCTGTGTTTACATAGCCCACTGACACAAGCGGGCCCATTTCGCAGAGAGATGAGGCAGCTTTGCGCATAATCCAAAACCCAGCAGCCCTGAATGCAGCATCATGAAGAAGCACTTAACTCCAGAATCCAGTTAAATCCCCTCTGCTGCAGCGCAAGAAACCTACAAATGACCGTTATCTTTGGGGTCCAAGTTCAGAGGCAGAGGGCTATGTGTGTCAGGGTGCCATGATGACAAAGTTATGATTATTATTTCAAGGCAGAGGTTAGGAGAGGGTTATTGGGGGGAGGGGGGGAGGCGGCTGTACCACACAAAAAACATGCATAATAACAACCAGGTGAGAGGGCTTCATAACCTCACTGGAATGCAACAGTCTCCTGAAGCTCTGTCTAATTTGCAAAAATAAAAACTATAAAAAAAACAAGTCAGAATTGAAATGAAGAAAGCACAAACCAGCGAAAGAGCGATTTTGTTTGTCTTCCTTGTCAAAAACACCATACTTGACCTTCACAAATTGGCAAGCTTGTGATCACAATCCTAATAGAGTTAAGTGCAGACGGCACAAGCCAAACTTGCTTTTATGGTACAAAATGTGTTTATTTTGTGGCAGAAAACACCATAAGTGTCTGGCAGCTCTCGTCCGTTTTATTCTCCAACCAGCACTCCTCTTCATTGGTTATTTATCTTTCAACAAATCTAACTACTCAGTCAGTCAGTTAAGGGCGGCTTTCAGTGGGAGTCAATTACAAGACACCTTTTGAGAAGTCCCCGAAGACCTGTTGGTTTGTGGTGTGAACAGCGGTATCAGATTACACATCTAAAGTGAGCCGCAATAGGCTGACGGTCATTAGAAGGTGTTGAGCTACAATATGGCTAACACCAGCCCTACAATAACCGCTGTGGTTGTGACTTTTCAGCGGCGGTTAGCGCGGCCTACTGTGGAGTTTGATCGACTCAAGCGCTTTGGAGAGAATTAATGTTGACTTGCAGCCATTAGCGTTTTACCTCAGAAATATATGGACCCGTGTGGTTATTTGTGGGTACATAATTTGAAGCATATTCGTGACATGTGTTATCTGAAAAATTCTCTTTCGACGGGCAGGTTTGTTTTGCTGGGAGGTTCAGACAAATCAAGAGTTTAGAGAAGGGGACATTTTTACTTTCATTACAGTTTCAAGGCAAACAATATTTCATGGTGTAAAATAGTGAAATACTGAGGAGACATGACTAAACTTCTATGCATAATTAATGAGGACCCTAGAAGAATAGAGTGCTGAAGTACTCCCTGCTTTCTTATGTTAAACTTTGTCATTACGTCTTTCTGTCTTTTATTGTTACCCACTTGTGATTTCCCACAAACAAAAGATGAGCTGTATCATCACATGCCATTATCCAGGTCATATATTTCTCAGTGTAATACATGAATCCTTTCATTTGTCCCATTCATTTTTTTTCCCCCCCTGCCCCCATCTGGTTTTAATTAAGGGGCCATCTGGACACCCCCACCACATACGCCCCACCCTCCCCCCAGCCCCAAAAGATGGAAAGTTACATGCAGTGCTCACTTTTATACCTGAGAGCTGAGCTCTTTCCAAGAAGGCCGGTGGCTTGACAGTGAAGAATTTGGCAAAATGAATAAGGATTTTAAGAACGTGATATGCAGGCTACTGTTGTTAAAGTCAGAGTCAAGCTTTTATCTTTCACAGATGCATGTGACCTTAGCAAACCAGCAAAATAGTGAAAAAGCTCTAACAGTCCACTGCACACTATACCTGCTTGGCACCAAACGGCAGAGAGATAAAGTTAGCGACGAGCTGGTGAACATTGTGGGGCATTTAGCAGCTAAACAGGCAGATATTTCCCTCAGGAGTTGGTAGAGACCAAAAACAGAGCTTAGAAACACAACTCCAATGGATTGTAATGTTGCTCTGTAACTGTAAATAATAACTGTTGACAAGGAAGTTCAAGCTAAATTATAATCCAGCGAATGTCACCTCCTGCATAGCACAATAGACTATCTTCTCAAATTTGGTGTGTCTTTAACATGTTGTTTTTTTCATTCATTATGTAATTACCAACAAGTTTACCATATCAATTTAGAAGGTGATGCTATGTTACTATTGTGTTCACAACTTGCTACTGCTGCCCCCTAGTGGCCATACTAATCTGTTATTGCAGGTTTAAGTTAAGTAAGTTTAACCAACTTCTTCACCTCTCAATTAGATTGTACATTTCTGAATTAGTCTCTGTCAGCAATTGTGCAGATGACAGTTTTAGTGTTACTGTCAACACCGAAAGTCAGTCCTTCATGTTGTCTGCCAACCCCTAAAGCTAGCCTACATGCCTAACAGCTGCCTCCATCCACTCAGCCTTGGTGCAGCACAAGGATTCCCCTCACTCTCTCCCTCTGTCTATTTGTCTTGACATCTTTTACCACCGTGCTAGCTGCTTCGTCTGTCCTTCAGCTTTTCTCCCACGGTACGGCGTGCAGATGGCATGGACCGCCGCCCACTCTGAGTATTCCACCTCACAGCCTCATACATACCTGTGGCCAAGCCCAGCTGCAGCAGCACAAACATACTGAAAGCCTGCATTCCTATACACCCGGGGTCTGCCAGTCTGCTTACCATCAGCCTCTGACTTCTACAATGTTGTGGCAATGTTAGCATAATGTTGGATGACGTTGAAAGTGAAGAGAGCTCAGCTGCTGCAGCCAAAGCAGCATGCAGAGAGCAGAGTGTAAGAGGACGTAGTCACCCTTGACGTCACCCGTTGGTTTGTGGACTGCAGTTTTGAAGCCTCAAGTTTGACATTTTTGCTGTCGCCATCTTGGTTTTTGGAACCAGAAGTGACATGAGAGGGTGGAGCTAAGTACAACCGAACGCTGAATAAGCCATTTTTAGGCAACCAAAATGTTACAATTAGCTTTCATGAACTGAAAAAAACACGGTGAAAGGGTTAAAGCTGAAAGACAACTTCCAGACAGGACAATGCCGTTGTAGCGACCCTTCAATCACATAGTCACACCTTAAAGCATACCCTGCTTTATCGTCTGTTATACTCCAAATAGGATCCCAATTTACTGAATGAACATCATGCTGTATTGAAGAAGACTAGTGATTGAGACCATTAAGTCATGTTTACAATATTTACTGAGGTGATAAAACAAGTCAGAAGAAGGGTCATTTTCTCATAGACTTCTATCTGACTTCTGTTTGGGACCAGAGTCGCCCCCTACTGGCCATTAGAAAGAATGCAAGTTGAAGGCACGTCCGCATTGTCTTCACTTTTCAGAAGCAGAGGTTGCTGCCTGGCTGCCTGGATGCAGTGAATCCTGATGCATTGGGCTGACTACAGTCTAGAAAAGGTACATCACATCAACCTCCTACATATCAGTATGAGCCTATTTCTAAGCATACCTAAACTTTTCATATCATAAATTGTATTTTTACACAGAGATTTTTGTACGTACTGCACAAAAGTGCTGCAATATATTTTGAGTTTAAGAAACTACACAACTATTTTTCCTGAAGTAAAAACATTACTTGGAGCTTTTCTATCGGACCCTATTTCTGACTCAACCTGTAAACCAAAGTTAATTCAATTTAGCAGTGAGTGAATGTTGCATCCATCGAACAAACAAAGCTCTTCACGGGATTCATCATTTGCCTAAACAGAAAGCATCAGGAGTGGATCTCAGCTGGGTAAAATAGAGGAGACTTATTGTGGAAACACTGCTCATGTTAAAAAGTAATCTCTGTGATTTCATTTTGTTATTATAGGGACTTGAGGCCCTTTTAACATTTTTTTTAAATCCTAATGTTGATGAATCTGTCTGAAACATAACTAACTATAGATTTAGCCCTGAGTATTCGGAGTGTCAGACTCCAACGCCTACGATAACAGTAGATTTAGTGCCATATTTTCTTTTAGTTAAAATAGTTTATAGTGAAATGTTTTTTCATGCTTTTGGAAATAAACATCCTGAACCAGGTTGTAAAGTTATCTTGCATAGTTTCTGTGTTTTGCAGTAGCTTAATCAGATTGACAGCAGGTTTCCTGCCACAACAACACTGGCATGTTTTCTATAGCTGAAGCTCTTTTTAGTGAGCACCATTATGTGCTTAAAGTCAAGTATTTCAGCTTTAGCAGGTTAATGTATGTTGTTAAAGGCATCAATCATGCTCAGTTATGCTATCCAGCTCAACCTGTAACCCTATTGGGGCTCTATATACTCTACAAATTAAATAGTAGTTGTAGAAATACGCTTGCTTTCTTGGCGAGAGTTAGATTAGAAGATCAATATCACTCTCATGCCTGTATGCTAAATATATATTACAGCCAAAAGCTGGTTAAGTTAGCTCAGCATAAAGCTTAGCTTAGCATCTATGGCTGCGATTACTTTGGTTAATCGCTGAATCTTGTGATTGGTTGATTGATTGTCTCTATTAAAACAAAAATGATTGTTTCATATGTCTGTGTGAATATGCGTAAGTGTGCATGAGCATATGTCAGACCCAGCCAGTCTCATTAAATGCATCCTCAGGCTTGTAAAGGCCCTTTCTGAGACGCACACCTGAGTCGACTCGTAAAGCTTCCGGCCACAGAGACCTACCTCATGACCTGGTCATGTATACGCAACTTATTGCCTTATTGCGTTTGCTTTTTATGTGCGAGGGACATGATGACTCCTTTTCTGGTGTGCATTTATTGCAGAAGTTCTTATCTGTGATTCCGCCCCGACACCTCTCACCACCAAACACACCTGCACAGTCACTTAAATACCTGTTGTGGTTCCAAACCCCTCATTCACTTTCCCTCCGTAGCTTTTCCTTCCACCGACAAGTGAATAAGTGCATGTTTGTGTGCAGCTTAACATTCCGAATAACCTAATGCTCACATAAACGTGCCTGCAAACACACAATTTGCGCACATAGCGACACACACTTCTCTCCTGTAGCTATGCATTCATTTGAGTAGCTAGCTTATGGCCAGCAGGGTGGAAGGTGAGCTTTTCCCATTGGGAGCTCTGCCAGTTTTCTTTTCATTACTCTAGCTGGGGGCCGAACCCCCACTATCACAATAAGCTTTATTTTTATCGACATGACCAGACGGAAGCGGCATTCCAGGGAATTAGGCTCAATTTCACTTGGCCTCCAGTGTTTTTAGGGAATACCTTGCTCCCACAACTGCCCCCCTCTTTCCCCCATTTTTGTTTTGCATAAGGAACCTGCTGCTCAATGAATATCATATCACCACTATTATTGTTTATTGCTATGCCAAAAGTGCATGGATTAATTCCAGTTTTTTAAAGGTTTTCATTGCTGCAGTTATTGTGTAGTCAATTGAACACTGTGTTTACACTCACCATCCATCATTTCCATCTGAACTTGCCAAATAGCACGCGTAAAAAAAGACTTCTTTATCAGGTTATAAGCAAAACCTTCTTGAAAATATGTATCATGTGTTGTATGATGACACAGTAAGACATCCCACCTGGCAGCAAGTACAGCAACTGTTATGTGAAATGTAGTATCTACTAGTTTGTATTCTTAGGGGAGCAGTAAAGCCACAGATTTGTATTATTCTGTTAGTGTACATTAGAGCAGTGTTATTTTTGAGCAATGGTCACAGTTGTTGTCGAAGATCTATATGCCTACACCGCTGTCGCCTGTAAATCAACTCACAGAGATGGAGAGAAGCCAAGACGACAAGAGTTAACTGCAATGTCTTTAAATAGCCTTTAAATAATAATATACAAAACTGAAATAACACTATTATATTTGACATAACTGTAGCACAACTGTGGGACAGGGTGTAATGAAAACTCCAATATTTCTTTTGTTAAAACAACCAATGCAGGGCGGGTCTTTCCCAGGGGAACTCCTCTGCCAGGATGTGATGTCTTCTACATATTTGCAACAGAGCTTTTATTTGAGCAAACAGAAGAAGAACTCGGTAAGCAGTTTGTCCGCAGCAGCAACCCACATAGAAAAGAGTGAGCTGATGAAAGTTAAATGACCTCAGCAGAAATGTCAAGGAAGAAAACATTAAAGTGCAGTAGCGGCCATATTATTTCAAAAACAAGTGATCTCTGGGAACGATTTTGAAATCATATCCCCTGCTTGTCATGTAAATGTTGTTGTGCATGGTAATGCATCATAATTATGTTCGTTATTCAACAAAAAAGGACGATTTTCTGAGATGACTCTGAAATAGCAGTACAGAGGATGCAGTGCAATCTTTGATAGAAAGCTTTTATTTATTTGTCCCTGTTTTTCATAATGTTTTGTTCTGTCTCAAATCTTTAATGCAGCTATAGTGCTGGGGGCACACTTAAAACACAAACCCTTCACACACACACACGCACACACACACACACACACACACACACACACACACACACACACACAC
>NW_022280034.1:10263904-10283817 GCF_004355925.1 Anarrhichthys ocellatus
ACACACACACACACACACACACACACACACACACACACACACACACAAATGTGCAGGAGAGCCTGTTTTTCATCTCTCTCTTTCACTCTTGTTATTTATTCTTTTCTGTCCTGATCAGCTCAAGAAACTCAAGACAATAATTCAACTGGCCCTTTTTCTCGTTTTGATCAACTCAAAATAAACCACATTCTGTATTCATATATTGAGGACCGGAACGTTTTTTCCTTTAATTATCGGCCGACTGTGTTGTTTTATGCAGGATGGTTTGTAACTCTAGCCGTGACCATGTCAGCATGTCTGGTGTGAGAGGATGCAGGAGAAAAGCTACCACTAGTGGAAGAGGTTGAACCACTTGCTGTGGAAACTGTATCTGCAGCCTCTGGGTCAAACCACAAGCTCTAGTGGATGTCCAATACACTGAAGCCATTTCATAACCCCAAAGTAACCCTGTAATATAAATAGATAAAGTGGAGTTTTCCCCAATCTAAGCCGCCTGTGCTGATGCTAGTGCTTTACCTGCACTTTGTCGGTGTCTAATCAGAAACAGTTGGTGAAAACACTTTAAATTCAACTGTTAAACTGTTGGCAACAGCGTGTGTTAGCCTCAGCCTATTAGTGTTTTATCATCCATGGTTTGAAGTAGGGGAGTTTGGTTGGTGGGGGGTGACCTTGGGTAGTGGTGCCTCCCCCTCAGTCTGAGTCTGTACATGGTGCACCCCACCTGTAATTATTTGGGGATTACCTCTTTATATGAGTAAGCTTTGTAGCGTCCGAAGGGACTTCCTGCCCGCCCCCCTTAGAAAAAAAGACCTACATTAAAAATCCACCTCTGTAGCATCTCAGCAGGGCACCAGCCAATCAATGTCTTTCCCCAGAACCCTGTGTTCATCAAATGGATTTTTTTTAGGGACATTCAAGAGGAGAGAGTCATAGTGCCTGTCATATAACTCGCAGCAGTATTTAAAGACGGTTGTTCAGTAAGTGTAAAAGTTGGCGTATTTCAACCACCTGCTCTCACGATATGGATATTTTCACGAGCAGCGTGCCCACAGCTGGAATACGTCTTCTCTTTTTTTGGACTGTGTAGCTCACTTGCCAACTGTATTGAACAGGTTGCTGGAACAATTTCTCAGTAGACTATAGTCTCTTACAGTGGAACTGATCGAATCACTAGATGCCTCGTGGATGTTGCCTATAAAGGCCCTACGACTCCTAATCCACATTTTGTTGAAGGGAAAAAAGGAAAAGGAAAGAACTGTAAAATCAGGCAGGAATTCTGTTTATGGGGCGCCAGAACACAGCTGCCTGTTGGAGCTGCCGATGGAAGTCCGCGTCTCGGGCGAAGCTGCGAGCTGGTTAATCTATAGTGGCGTTTGCCAGATGGTTAAGTCTTTTATGCACACACATGTATGTAGACTGACTTATTTGAAAACACTCCTAGCTTACTACAGGTGCATCCACTGTCTCAGTAACATACACACACAGATACAGCTCCTGGACTGTGCCTTTCCAGCTTGTAGCACCACTGTTGCATGCAGTGTGCCGACTGAAAGCTCCCCAAGTCACAGAGGGAGAGGGGAAGCCAAAGTGGGATAGAGCGACAGAGGGAGCATGCAAAGGATTTAGACATATTTAGACATGGAGTATGAGAGTATGAGAAAAGGCTATTAAGTGAGTTGTCTAGGTTTGCCAGACACAGTCACACCCAACACAAAGGATCAACTATGTTCCACCACTGGTCCAGATTAAATCTCTTCAAACTCTTTCTGTTTTGGTCAGAATGTACAGGTTACATTTCAGAAACTGAAAGATTAACACAAAGCCAGTGTGCACAGGTGGCTTAGAGAGAGAAAATGCAATGAACACCCTTTTTTACAAGCCTCAAAACCCCCAAGGTGTCTGTGTCCCTCAATCTGGGTTATATTTGGACGGTTTTCCTGGCCCATAAAAACAAGCATATTTCAAAGGAAGTATGTGAAAGACAGAGATTTGAAAGGCACTGCAGCACTTTTATAAACAAAAGCCCATTAAATGTGACAGTTTCCTCCATTCCAAGTGAGAACAACTTTGGTCATCTTCATTACGACGATCCCTGTTGACCTTTAGAGGACTGAACAATAACGGGGTTGTAGGCTCACTAAATTGGCCTTCCTTCCTCTAAGGAAAAGGATGAAGCTTAAACCTGCTTTTTTTTTTTTTTTTTTAGAGAGAGAAGAGATGCAAACACAGACATGTTTCTTCATGGAAGTAGCATACAGTGGATTTTTCTTTTTTGCTTTTACCAGCTGACTGCTGCAGCTACACCACACTAATGAGAGTGCCAAGAGTGAACCAACCAAATTTTTGGCCCGCAAATCAAAACAATGAGCTGAAAGAGGCTAAAAAAAGCAGCTTCTGCCACAGTTACAAGTTTTTGTCTTTAAACACTATATTTGACTCAAAATCAATGCTTTTTCATGCTACAGGAGACATGTTTACCTTCACAGGTCTCTGAACTTGGCAAGGCACTTCCCCCAACAATTACAACCAGATGCAAAGTGGAGGGTCAAGAGGGGTCATTCTCTTTTATTAAAGGGTTTATTGAAAATCATACAGGTGGAGGGGTAGAATCATACTTCATCATTCTTTTCAGCGGCTATTTTTTCCTTGGCAGTGCATGCAGCCATAGCAGGTGCTGACATTCCTTCACCCCTTCTTCCCTCTATTCCATCTCTCTCTCTCTCTCTCTCCCCCCCTCTTATTGTTCCCTTTTTAATTGCAGATATAAAAATGGCCAAATGCTGCCCTTTGATGGGGAGGGACATTCCTGGCATCTCTCAGATGTCTGTGCTCCTTTGCTGTAACCCAACTCTGGTTGAAAGCATTTTCCTGGGAAAAAACAGGCGGCCCACAATCGACGGGGCACAGGGACACCTGCAGCTCTGGAGCAGCGGTGACTACAGATCAGACCTGGACGTGACTCAACGCTGAACGCACAAACGCGCACACACACACCCTAACACTTGCATTCACACAGAAAAAGAACCCGAGCACTCGTCTACGCTTCCACACGTACGGTACATTCCGCTGTGCAACCTCCCCCACCTTTTCTGCTGCCTCTCCGGCTCATTCAGTGATGTCCAGGCTGATGAGAGTAATATGGTGAAAATGAGGACAGCTGCTCCCATAAACCCCGTCATCAATTTGTCTCAGTCATTAAAATTGGCTGTAATTGGCCTAATTGTGGTCAATCATGCTTGCCAATGGTGCAGAAAAGTGTAGGGTATCTTTTTACCAGACGAGTGGATGATGAAGTGGGAGCGGGCTGCTCTGCTTCAGAACAATGATTGCTCAGTATAATCTTCGTCTAATCCTCACCACCAATGACCTATTTGATCAAAAGGAGAGCAAATGATGCCCTAATGGCAGACAGGTTGAAACAGTATGAGGCCGTCATTCTGAACGTCAACTACAACTTATTTTCTTCTTACTTTTACAATCCAACTCTACAACGCTCTGCTTAAAGTCAATATATCATCCGATCAGTCACAGCGGCTCATGACAGGAGCTGAGCCGCCGCAGGATTACATCTTTAGACCTACACGGCGAGGTCTGCTGAGACAAAACACTTTCAGGTACTGTGAAACTAAATCCGACTGTCACTCTCGGCCGTGAGATGATTGACTCGCAGAATGCCTCTCTCCTCGAACGCCGCATTTCTTATGCACACAAACACGGACACTTCAGGCGTGAGGAGAATGTGACAGGCGGCTGTGAGTGACAGCCGAGCATATGCTGGAGAGCTTGGAGGTGGGCGAGGAGGGAGGCGGGCAGAGGGTGTGAGTTTCTAGGGAGGTGTGCTGGGGCAGCTCAGGTCGACCGGGACACATGGCTGCGCTGAGAGGAATTTGTATTAAATTTATCCCCCCCTCTCAAATTGTTTCCAGCCTGTGCCCATCAAAACGCTGTCAGATCAGCAGCTCGCTCTCAGTGTCTTCTCTCCCTCTTATTCCCCCCCACCCCTCTCCACTTTGAGTCTTCGCTTACACAAACAGTCAGAGAAAGAAAGTGTGTGTGGGGGGGTTATGGGCAGTCTGGATGTCTGACCTGTGGTGTGTGTGTGTGTGTGTTCAAGCATGTGCGCCGCTGCCTGTATTGATGTGTGTGCATGTGCAGCCTTGTTCTGGAGCCATCAGGAAAAGGTCTAACCTCTAAAATGCGGCGCTTGGAATAATTTAGGCGCAACTGAAAATATGTCTCGTGATTTCATGCATGCTCGGCAGCAGTAATCAATCTCTTTGAAGTGGTGGCCTGTCTCATTTGGAAACCAAATAAATGGCCAATTCCACTGAGTTGTTTGACATCAGGTTAACTGATTGAGGAAAATAGAACCATGATTTCAACTTTTTTATGTCATGTCATATCATATCAAGTGCCTCTCTTTGTTTCTCTGCTTCGTTGTCTGAACTGTCTTTGCCGGTAAGACCGCACCCAAAGCTTCGAAATTATTATGAAAAAGGAAACCTTTCAGCACGTTTTAGTAACCTATACATCACATTCATCGCCACCACCGCTGATATATCTGACGTCGCTCTGGAGAAAGCCAGTTTTCCACTGAGTCCTGGTCCCAGGTCATGGTTCTGGGTCCCAGCTGTGAGCGGTTTGATGGTTGGTTGAGTTCAGACAGCAAAAACAACCTCTCCCCTGCTTCTCAGGCCAAAGGTACAAGGCTGCGTGTGTCAATGGAAGGAGGGAGAGCGCTCCTATTCTCCTCTCCGGGAGGTGGAGATGCTGCGTGGGGTTACTCGGGGCGACGAGCCACGCCTGACTGGGGGGCCCAGTCAAGAGCGTGGAGGTCAATTAGAAGCAAATGTCCTCCATCATCATCGTTCCATTGTAGTATGCCTCTCTCATGTTTTGTTGCTCGCAGGAGGACTTGATCTGACCTTGGCCGTATCACTCTCACTCCATATCACTCTCAATAACCATCATCCATCTGAGAAAGGCCTTAAAGTAGGGTAAACCATATTTTATCAGCATCTTATGTCTCAATGCTTTCACAGAGTTCGTCAAGTCTCAGTAACGCAATCCCATTGTTGATTCTGCGATAGAGGGAGACTCCAAATCAACCCACGGCCCCCCTCCTCCACCCTTTAAAGAAGTTGCAGACAGTTTGCATTGGCCGTCTTCTGGCTGTCAAAATTGAAACAACTTACAAGAAAAGACAATCCATAAGATGTGATTTTCTTCCCCTGTTTTCCTTCAGAGCTGTGGAAACATCCTGCATTACTGTAAACAGCAGTTCAAAACTCCAGTGGGGATGAAATAAGTTCCGTGAGGTGGACGAGTAGATACAGACATCTCCTTTTCAACCGTCTCCTTTTATCATGCTGAAGCTCTCAGTACCAAGAGACCACATCTCTTTCTTGGACACAATTATGCGTATAAAACAGCCTCTTGGAGAGGAAGTTACTTATGCCCACTCACAAACACACGCCTCAAAGCGAAGATTATCCACCACAGGTTTGTACTTTGTAAGCCCCTGGACAGTTGTGAAAACATACAGTATGTTTCTCTGATCCCTCGTGGTTTAGGACACAACTAGAACCGCTGATGAAACGCACATGATCACACATCTCTGGAGGAGAGAGATGTTTTTGGCTTGCCTCTCTCAAAGCGGTGGGATGTGAAAGGTAATACAGAGGAGAAGTAATAGATCCTGCAGTGAGACAGTTGCGACGCTCCTGCAGGAAAATATTTCAAAGATTTCAGGATGGAGTGAATGACGGGTACACGGATAGCTGATGTGTTCAGGAGAGTCGAAGAGAGGGGGGGGGGAGGAAGAAAGGGCTTCAGCAAAAAGGTGAAACAATGTAGAAAATATCTTGGCAAGGGATATGAGAGATATGAAAGGGAAATATATATTGTGAAAGAAAGGAAAGACTGCTGTCAAAGAGGCAGGAATGGGAGCAAAGGCAGGACTGATGGGATAGATGAAGAGACACAGGAGAGGTTTGTGGGGGGAGAAAGAGATGCAGATAAAGTGAAGGAGTCTGTCCGTGTACACTGGATTAAAACCACATGTGTCTGCCTGAGGTGAGGACACCACAGCGCTGCGCACACATGCAAGGACGAATGCCGTCACTTGCACCGACCGAGGGGCACCGCACACTTGTTTCCAGAATGTATTTCTCCTGCCAACTCTCTGCCGCTCGCCTTTTTTTTTTTAACGCGTTCATCTCCCTCGTCTCGCAAAGCAAATAAATAAATACGCCCGCTTTTGTTCCAAGGTCGTCTTCCCTCTTACTCGGCCTGCAAACAGGAGAATACTTTTGGTAAGCGTTGCCATGACAAGAAGCTCCCTGAAGAAACCTATGCAGTCAGAGAAGTCATGGGAAGAGGGCAGCGGTAAAACCGGATGCCCGGTACGCACTGGAGGGCCTGGTACCGCGGCGTATATCTACCATGCTGCCGAATTTTCTTGGTCTCGATTTCTTTGTATCACTGTGATCATTATGTTCTTCATCGTTCTTCATCTCCCTATACTCTTGTGAAAATACATTTTCAATAGGTATTTTGAAGAATCTTTTTTTACATTTGGCATAACTTATATTCTGATCACCTTAACATATGTTGACATGCATGTTCATGAATTAAGATTACAGAAAAGTCTGAGATACTCCGACTTCATGCATATCATCTTCAGCAAAACGTATTTGGGACAGTTGCAAGAGTGAGAGGGAGGGAGAGATGAGAGGAGAGGGGTAGCTGGGAGAAAAGGGGGCGAGACGGCCATGCTATGGGAAAGTGTTTTGGGGAAACCAAATTAAGGGGAAGAAAGGCCGGACACAAAGGCCTTTGAAAGCGGCAGACAGTTCCCTTGACATGTGCCTTAAAAGAGATGCTGCTGCCGATGCCAAGAAGGGGGGAAAGGACAGAGGAGAGAGAGAAAGAGAGAGAGACTGAGGGAGGACAGGAAGGAGAGATCAAGGGAAAAATGGTCTAGAAGTAAGAGGGCGACGGAAAGTGAGGGCAAGGACGACAAAACTTCAAGAAGGAAGGGAAGAGCGCAAGAAAGCGGTTGAGTTCATGAAAGGTGTAATGAGTACAAATAAAGGCATCGGTGCGGGTTTGTGGTCTGTGGAACAGACCAATTCAAAACACTCTTCAAAGGTATGCACTCTCAGAGCGTGTCTGTGTACATGTACTATTATGCTTGTGTGAGAATACTTAAAAGAGATGGATTCCAAGTGTGCAATTGTGCACATGAACGTGTGTGTGTGTGTGTGTGTGTGTGTGTGTGTGTGGGAGAGACATTTGAGGAGGAAACAGTCTGAATTTTAAATGGCGCTTACCCCAACGTTGTAATCCATTCCTCAAGGTCTCACTACTTTGCATTGTGTGGAGATCACTGCTGGTCTGCTGCATGAGATTTTTCTTGCATGCTTGTGTTTAATGTTGCTGCTGCCTTTTCAGTCCCTGTCTGGTTTTATCAGCTGGTGGTACATGTTGAATGTGACCAAATATATCGATTTTTTTCGGGGGTTGAAATGATGATTAAATGTAATTTAAGGGACGTTTCCTATTCAGTTAAATTTTTTGCCAGACTTTTGTCAGTGCTCATGGAAATCCTTTCTTAGTTCTGTTTGATGCTATGGTGAGTGAAAATAGTGCTCGTAATGTCATTGAAAATGACGTGTAGTTTAAGAATCTGTGGAACAGATAATCTGCAAACAACAAACACCCACTTTTTGTGGCGCGGCCTGCTGCCGATGTCAACAGCAAAATAGCAACATGCTTTTTCTCATGCAGATCCAGTCTCTTTGATGCAGGTCGGCCCCTCTCTTTTCCTGTCTCTCCCTCTCTGCTTCTGCCATTGTGTGCCCCTCAGAATTCACACTGGACTCTCTTGCTCTTCCACACACACACACACACACACACACACACACACACACACACACACACACACACACACACACACACAGGCATGTATTATTCCTTCCTTGTGTCTGACTCCGGCATGAAATCAATTTCGGAGCCTGCAACCTCCCACCACCCTTGTTCAGCGTCCATTTTCTCTCACCATGAAGCGAGACCGTTGCTGTGCCAGCCTGAGAATACTCCCTCCTCTCAACTTAATGCCCCCATCCCCGTCCCAGAATCCTTCAGTGCTGTGCCCTCGTAGGGCTCGCCGTCGCCATCCTGGGGCTCGCCATCACCATCCTGTCTTGCTTCCTTCTTCGCCATCATGCACTGTTCAAAATGTCGAGCCCCCATCTTTCTGCAATATATCCCAAACGTTGGTGTGTACATGTATTATATATTTTAAACATGAAAGATAGATAGTTGAGACCACACACTGTGAATCAGTAAAAAACTATGTTTCATTGTCACCCTGAGCATGCTGTTTTACTACCACCTGTACATGTGGAGCACCTGTATAATCTAAAGACTTACTTTAAAAAAACATGTCTTTGATCATCAAAATGCACTAGCAATGCTAAATGAAAACCTGTTAAAACTCCTCATAAAAAAAAAAAAAAAGAAAAAAAAATGAAGCTAACAGCTTGGCAACGTGAAAGCAGCATGAAAAGGTTTGGAATCCCAAAATTGGTATGAAGTGACAAATAGTGAGCAAGTTGAAAGAGGGATGGACGTACAGAGGTGCGGCGGCACGGCTTTTATCACAGTTATCCCCTCCGCCGACGCACACCGCTCCTTCCTAATCCACACTGACAGAGTTTTCATCATCTGAGGAGGTGGGGGACGATGGAGGCCTGCAGGGAATCGGCAAAGGTGGGGGACTTTCCTCCACTCTCTCCCCAGTGGCGGTGCACCCTGAGCGGCCGCAGCCGGTGGCCACCAAGGCCCCCTTTGTGCCAGTTATCACCAAGTGGTGAGTGATGGCACCGCGGCCTCCCGCTCTCAGGAGAGGGAACGGGGTTGGGAGGGGAGGAGAGGGGGAGGAGGAGAAGAGGAGAAGGTGCACGAGAGGAGCAGATTGGAATGTTCCCAGAAGAGACAGAAAAAGAAAGAAAGGAAGGAAAAAGAAACGGGCTGTTTGAAGGGATGGCACTTGTATCATCTGTGCGTGCCTCACAGGTGCACCGCAGGAGGAATGTGCTTCGCTGTGATGACTCAATAGCGCTTGAACCATCAATGAAATGGCAAAGGAAAAAAACCTTCCAAACGGTGTTTGAATGGTCTGAATTTCACTCATTATCTTTCCAGTTCATCTCATAACCTTGTTTTATTTGACAGGCTCCAATTTAACAAGCGGATGTCATCCGAGCGCTAACTAGGCATGTCGTGTGTTTCCTGCTATGATTTCATGTCTTGACTCAATTACACACGCTGAGACACTGACGGACAAACATCTAGACAATGAGCAGACATTGAGACACATCCGACGATGAAAAGACTCAAAGGTCAGTTTATCCTCCAACCACTACTCCTCTCTGTCCTCTCCTCTCCCAGGCTTCTCCCACGCTCCCACCATCACTAACACACCTGTGTCCTCACTAGCCCCCACGCACCTCCCCCCCCAATCTCTGTCACACATACAGAAGCATGCATACACACAGATACCAGTGTCACAGACATTTCCCTCTCTTTCCCTCTCACATACACATTCCTAGCCTTCCCCACCTGCCTGTGCACCTGGGCTGGCAGCTGTCATCACTGTGGTAACTGGCATACAGCTGGCTGTCACTATCACCTGGCTCATCTGCCTCTGTGTGTGAGAGAGAGAGAGAGAGAGAGAGAGAGAGAGAGAGAGAGAGAGAGAGAGAGAGAGAAGTGGGCAGAAAAGTTTAGGAAGATTCAAAAAGTGAAAAGAGAGCGAAGGTGTTTGCGGGTGAGATAAAGGAGGGGAAAAAGAAAGGACGAGAGACATGACGAGAGAACACTGAGAGACAAAATGTCAACAGAGTGATGATTATCTCATAAACAAAAATAAAACCTGGATAGATAACAAGGATACATTGTTGCCAACATATTGTCTCGCTGTCTACAACAACTTTTCTGTCATCCTCTCTTCTCACTTCTGTCTCTGGTTCGTCTCACTAACTTCTGCCATTCTCAATCCGCCCACTAGTGGTCACTATTGAGTTTCCCACCTCAGCTCATGTGCATTCAAAAAGGTATCTAGACGCAACCGTATGCTAAAATCGGGATTTCAGAAAAAGGAAATATCACATTGACAACTATGCAGACCCTTTGCTATGACACTTTTGCTAAGGTGCCTCCCACTTCTCTTGATCATCTTTGAGACGTTTCTACACCTTGATTGGAGTCCACCTGTTGTAAATTCAATTGATTTGACGTGATTTGGAAAGGCACACGCCTGTCTATATAATGTCTCACAGCTGACAATGTATAGCAGAGAAAAAAAGCCAAGCCATGAGGTTGAAAGAACTGCCTGCGGAGCTCAGAGACAGGATTGTGGCGAGGCACGGATGGAGGAAGAGGAAGGCTACAAAACATTCTGCTACATTGAAGGTTTCCCAAGTGGCCTCCATAATTCTTAAACGGAAGAAGTTTGCAACAACCAGGAGTCTTCTTAGAGCAGGCCGCCTGGACAGACTGAGCCTTTGTCAGACAGGTGACCAGGAAACACGATGGTCACTGTGGCTGAGATCCTGTGTGGAGACAGGAGAAACTGCAGAGACAAAATGGCAGAAAATCCCCTAATCCATGTGATATTACTGTTTTTACTTTTGAATAAATTTGCTAACAAAATCTAAAATCCCGTTTTCACTTTGTCATTGTGGGTTATTGAGGGAAGATTGAGGAGGGAAATATAATTCAAATGGTTTTAGTTTCAGTTACAACATAACAAAATGTGAAAAGTGAAGGGGTCTGAATAGTTTCTGAATGCACACTCTAAAGGACACGTATCAATCACCTTCTGACAGGTTATATTGCCGTGTCTGTTGGCTTAACTGTGGTCCAGTTCTGACTGCCTTCTCACTCCAGCTCACTGCTTTTAGACCTATATGCTGGTGGAAAAACAGCAAAGTTCAACAGCTAAGCTAGCTAGCTGACACTGTGGTAATAAATGAGTTTGTTCTTTACTTTACATAGCTTGAAGCATAGTGGACCTGAAGTTTGGCATCTTATCTTACACCACGCCAACAGCACGTGTTCATCACATTAATAGTGAGGGATTCCACCATTACCATGTTTGTTCCCGCAAACTGGCCTGCAATTAATTAAGACACCCATATTTGCTTATGTAGGTTTCACCTCAATGTGTCACCCTTCTGTAGAGTGTTTTTATGACGCAATGTGCTTTTATATACCACATCTGTGATCTGTGTAAACTGTAGTGCCAAAAACCTTTCTATTTGTGACATCAGAACTGAAATATTTTGGTTGATTTTTAACAAGTTGAAAGACGTATATTATTAAAACTACATGGAAAAACACATCGTCACCCAGAAATAACCTCCAGACTATATTATTTCAAGCTATTCTTCAGTGTTAGAAAAAAAAAAAAAAAAAGCTTCACCGCCTCCTTTTAAAAAGGTCAGGATCAGGGGTGTAGCAAAACAAGACTGTTAGAGACCCCCTGCATGGGCGGCTTTAATTACAGCTGAGGAAGTGGCACAGCTTAACGCGAACCACCCTGCTTGGCTGTTACATCCCATGACTCTGAATGAAAGCAGAAAAGCAGTTTAATATCTTTTAATGTGCATGTGTGTGTGAGAGAGTTGCACGCTAGCAGTGTGTGGCAAAGGCACCATGCAGCATATGGGCAGGCACGTCTGCACTGCCTGTTAAGCAGAGGGAACATCAAAAGGTGGGTTTTGAACTCCCCCCTGTACACCCCATTGCCACCCCTCACTATAAATCCCACCCGAAAAGGAGCCATTTATGTGACAATAAGAGCCAATTTATGGGGCCCCAGAAAATGAAGGTAATTCGGAGGTGTGGGATGAAAGATGACGAGGGCTCTCTTAGCTCTGTGTTTCTTCACAACTTTGTCCTCCATTGACGCACAATTTTGCAGCACATTTATAAATTACTTCAGATATGTTTTCTCTTGCGGCTGCTGTTTCTAAGAACTCACTCTGCGCCGGTGACCTCTCCTGTCCCCTCGAGGTCATAAAATTCTTTCAGTTGAATACATACATAAAGACAATGGGATTAGCAGCTATGTGGACACACACACACACACACACACACACTTAGAGGCAACCGAGTTACTCAGGTGTGGTGAGATTGCTGGAATACTGACACGAGACGTTTGGGGGGGAATCACGGAAAGGCCCATGCCCGGCCCTAACCACTCAAGCATACACAACAGCTCCCTGGCCTGTGTTGTGTGTTGCTGATGGATGTAACAGCAGATCAGGCAGAGAACTATTTCATCTGTCTCTAGGCTGATACAGAAACACACTTTTCCATTCAACAATCAAACTAACTTCCACACAGTCTGTACACATGCACACCAGAGTACAGCATCGCTGTAAGGTTGCCCAACAATGAGTCAATGAGTATCGAATCCCTGTTGCTCCTCTCCCTTTTCTCTCGCTCTCTCTCCCCTGTTCTTTTCCTCTTTTATTCTTTCAGTTTAATAGTCTGTAATAGTTACCAAGTATCATGAAGGCCAACCTCTGTGGCTTCTAACAGCGCTGTATGCAAGCCAAGTGTTTGTTGCCGGCATTTTATTGGCTTTCCAGAAGAGGGTTGTTGTTCAGTGTAATCTTAGCACGCCAATAACGGGTTTCAATAAAAGCAGCTGCTTTCTTATGGTAGTTGAGCTGCTCTCTCTCTCTCTCCCAACATGCGCAAGTGTGGTGGTTGGACTAACTCAGAGCTACCTGTAGAGAAGACTGAAAGTGTCTCCATATGTTCTCACACATCTACTGCCTGAAAAGCAAAAATCACTTTTTCCTTGGATGTTTATTTTATTTTTTTTTAAATCTTTCTCTTTTCTCATCAAGTTAAACATGTTGCTGAGGTTTGGCTCATGCTGTGACTTAGTACAATGCCAGCTGGTTTAGCTTGACCACACTGCCCCCTTTAGGGAACAACCTGCTGTTGCAAATCAACAAAGCTGGAGAGGCAAAGAGGTTCCTAGACATATGGACGATAAAAATAATGTATTAAAAAACATTTGGCCCTTTTCAGTTACATTTGCCATTTTATCCAACGATATGCAGAGAACTAAACTAATATGTCCCTTATATTTTAAGACAATTTGTCACTGTTCCTATCCATCTGTACTTGCAGATGCATCACATCAGAATTTGCGAAAGGAATTGTTAATACCAGATTATTCCTTATTCTTGTCTCCAATATTTTACAACATACTTTTTGCTATGAACTCATCATAGCATGGATAAAGATGCAGGAAGAGAGGGGAGACATGAGTAATAGTAAAAGGCATGTGAAGAAAAGCGTCTCGGAATGAAAAAAAGCCGTCAGGAGACCAAATAAAATGAGAAAAGGGGGGATTCACTCGATCTGACGTAAATTGGGAAAAACTTGAAGATCCAGTATAACAGTGTGATTGATAGTAAACAGTTGTGAAAATAGAATACAGCAATAACTATGAATGTTGGTGGTTACTTAATTTTCCAGTATCCCTCAAAAGAAGCAGACACAGATGAGTTATGTCTATAATATTCCTCTATGTAACTTGAAGTTGAACCTGACAAAGGGCAATCATTTGGACTAAATGTGAACGATTTTTGTGCTTTTTTAAAAACTACACATGTGAAATAGCAATAAAGTCTGAAAAGACATGTAAATGGCTATCTCCTTTCTCTATAGCATGATTTTTCTCTGAATAAATCTTTATCTTTCATATAAAACGACAGACATGACACAGGTTGAAAGTTTGATTTTAAGTGAAACTCTCGTGTATTGCTTTCTTCTATAAGATCCCTCATTTTTCTTGGCAGTGAAATTTGGTTTGCCACCACATTCCACAGTTAAAAGGTATAGGAGAAAGAGTCACTATGTGGCCAAAGGAGTTCCTGTCTCTCATGTCATTTTAAAAAGCACTCAGACAAACATTATTGAACCTCTGCTGGAGCTAGAACGCTTCACGATGTCTGGCTGACCCTGACACAGGTTCATGTTTCCTCTCTTGGTTTCTCAATGGTTTCGATTGTTTTTCTCCTCCATCAATCATCCCTTATTTTCTAACCATCTAATCGTTATTTCAACGTGGTGAGGTGGCATGCAGCAGGCACATGCAAGTACAGTACAGTATGTTTAACCCTGCCAGTGGCATGGCTCCATGGATGGCAATGTCCATCTGTCACTTGGTCCATCACTTTGGTCCAGACTGAAATAACTGAACTATTGTAGGGATTAAGATGAACATTTGTGTAGACATTCATGTCCCCCTTGGGATGAACCGAAATCACTTTGGTTATCCCCTGACGTTTCCTCTATAGTGTAAACATCATCAACAGGTCAACATATAGGCTACTCTGGTTTAATTCTCATCAACTTCAGCTGCACTTTGTGCTTCTAAATGTTAGCATGCTAACATACTAAATTAAGATGGTGAACACTGAACAATATGCCTGCTAATTGTCAGCATATTAGCATTGTGGTTGTGAGCATGTTTCCATGCTAGAGTTAACGTTTAGCTCAAAGCACCACTGTGACTAAGTGAGCCAAGTGGCTGTGAATTCTTTCATTTAACTGAAATTACAATATGTTAAGAACTATTTCTATCAATCTATCTGTCAAATGGGGTTCTCACAAACAGTCTCATTCAATATGATGTCAGTAGCAGCTGTGTGGAACAATGCAACCTTAGTCTGTCCGCATTGACGCGTTTGCTCCATATCTCCTTGGTACTGTTTTTAAACCCTTAGTTTGAACCCTCTGCTATCAGCCTCCGGGGAGGTGAGAGACAGCTTTTATATGCCATAACACATGTAACTGATATTTAACATGACTCATCCAGAAATTACACATCACTTTCCAAAAATTAGCTTCAGAGACTTCCCTCTGAGTCAAAAGCAACTTTTATTTTCCTTTAATCCAAACAACGTTTTGACATGAACAAGTTAATTTCCGTCATCTTTGGACCGCTCAGCTAATTAAACAAAAGTCACATTTGACAGGTCAAAATGAATTCACTGGAGTCCACCACAGTCATCACAAATGTTGTTTTCGTGGACCGTTTCACATGCATTTACCGGTCAATCGCGTTGTCAACCAGTCCTGTCGTTGCAGTCTAATCCCTGAGTCACAATGTGTTCTGGTCACATGAAGTGTATCGGGGCGGAAAAGGTCTCTTGCTCTGCCAAATAACATTCATGAGTGCGTCCTTTCCAAGAAAAACCTCACATTGACCCGGTTCAATATAGCAACGTGTTGCCATTGTTGGATCCATCTTTGCAAACAGCTGCGCCGTGTAAATCCAGCACCCCATCACTTACAACACTGACTGTGGGCTGTAGTTTAGCCTTTACTTATTATCATTTGTGTCTTTCAGAAAGCTGTTTTGCAGGAAGGGATGATGGGAGAAGTCTGTGTGACTATTTGAGGTTTCT
Organism: Anarrhichthys ocellatus; assembly: GCF_004355925.1. Classification (NCBI taxonomy): domain Eukaryota; kingdom Metazoa; phylum Chordata; class Actinopteri; order Perciformes; family Anarhichadidae; genus Anarrhichthys; species Anarrhichthys ocellatus. Next base: position 10,279,411 of record NW_022280034.1, read on the forward strand.
GAAATGGAAACGTTAAAGCTTAAAACCTCCCTTTGCGTGTGTCATGCAGCCAAATCACTCTGTGTACTGTATGTTAAGTTTCCAGTTTTGTTCTTGGGGGAGGCTTTAAATATCTGTAGGTTATGAGGCAGTCTAGGAATAATACTGGCGCAAAAGCAAGAACTGAGTCATCTATTATGATCAAAATCATCATTTCTAGTAAAATAACTAGAGAAAACATATTTAATCCTGCCTTCAGTGACTTTTTCCCTGGTCCTAATGACGCAGAATATGTGTTTGAAAGAAAAACAATCAGGTTCTGCCTTTGCTGGTGGGGGGCATGGATTTAAACAGAGCTGAGGGGGGTTTCCTAAGTCAAAGATGGTTGGGAACCAATGGTTTATATGTCAGTATAATCATGGTGATATGGCTGTGACCTCCCAAAGGCATCCAGAGGTTATCCATGATTCACTCGGATAATGAGCCTCATCACTTAGGCTGTCACCCGCTCTCCTCCGAGGCCCAGGCTAATATTTGCAGCCAGCAAAGCAGTGAGGGGTTACATGAGTGGTAATCCCATGCAACGCTGACCAGCGTGATACATTACTGTAAGCAAATTAATGATTAGACACTTATTCAGCATAACATCAAAGTACACTGAACTGTGTTTAATCTGGAGCAGGAGAAGATAATTAAATGGCTTTAGATTCATAAGTGCCACTTCACATTTATATACATTTAAATACACCTAAACACATCCCCTAAAGTGTGTCTTGCCTTCATACGTCAAGACTGTTTGCTTAAGGGATCATGGGAAAGCTACAAAAACAAGAAGGGTTTTATTGTGCACCATGAGCCACCAGGCTTTGAATTAATCATCAACACTTATGAAATGACAATCATTAATTTTTTTGGTTCCTGAGTAATGACTGTCGTAAACAAAATTCTTGTCCATAACAATGGGGATGGACAAATCTAGAAAGTGGGCGCACCCTGCCATATTTGAATTTTCACATACAGTAAGTAAACTTTACCCACTTGACACCACATAATGAATGCCAGTGACGCTAATCTGAGATGATTCAGATTACTGGGACACTGAAAATGGTTGATTTTCAACTCTAAAAATAAAATCCAGATCTATCTACTATCTTTCAACCTCGGCTTGAGATCCACAAACAAGACCACAAAGCTTTCAGTAGCATTGGCGGGATAGCTGGCTCTCTTTGGTCAAGAACTATTCTTCACCTGTACAGTTTGTATTGCAAATGGCTCTTTGGTGCTGTCTTTATCATATTACCTTTTTCCTCTTCCCCTCCCGCTATTTCCTGAGTAGTTTAGAGGCAGTCGGGGCACAGCGCCACTTGTCCAGGTAGGTGAGCTCTGCAGGGACACAGTCTGCGGTGAGAGGGATCGGAGCCGGCGCAACTGAACAGCAGAGGCTCCTGTTGAAGGCCACAAAGTCGGCCCCAAGGGCTGTAGGAAGGAAACAGGTGGTTGACTTCCTTCCCCATGCTGGAGCAGCCGATCCTGAGTCTACAAAATGGGAAATGAAAGTGCGAAAACGGCATGTATTATACAGTAAGTTCACAAAGGCCCTTTCATTGGTAATTTTCACAACTCTGAACTTGTTAAACTGCCTTTCACCCCCCCAATAACTGTACAGTGTGTAGCTGCTGATTTCTCACCTGGCGAACGCAGCAGGACTGTTTAGGTGGTGAAACAGAGCTGGCTCACACACGAGGGAGGACCGTCGACACACACTTACACATGACTGACCCAGGGGACCCAGGTGCACCCTTAAAGCACTTTCTGGTGGCCAAGTAGGGACAGATGTGCTACAAAAATTCTGGAGGGATTTAAGAGAAAGAAAGTTGACAATAGGGAGAGTTTGAACAAAAAAAACAACTGAATGGTTTATCTAAAGAACGGGTGGAAAAGCCTGTAAATAAATCACAAAAAAATGTCTCTTGAAATTCATCCATTTTAGAGATTAAGATTGTGTTACATCAGGAGTCTAATTGGGTAGAGGGAGCACCAAAAATACTGCAACAGGTCTATGGCTACGACTCTGTACCTGGTGAGCGATATAGCCACGAACCCTCTCCAGCATTCCCTCACAAGTGAACTCTCGGGGAGTGAAAGGCTTCACCTGCCAAAAACATATACGCATGCATTTATTCAGCAGTACTGAAACAGAAATTGACAGGATTATAACGTGTGTCTATATATACACACATATATACCTCTGTGCGTAGAATAGCTCTGGCTGCCTCCCGTACATCAGTCTTGTTGGTCACATCTACGGTCCACACGTGAGGTTTTCCGATGAATTCCTCAGCATAAGGGTGCTGGGAGGAGATCTGTCATCCAAAGTTATTTACTGTCTTTAGATCTAAGAATTGATTCAATTCAAACTGTCATTATTATTTAAGTTTGCAGTGTTATCGACCTGTCTTGTGGTGGGCTTCCCTTTGTAGAAATCATTGTTGTCTGATAAGTGTGGTGGGTGAAATCGTGGCTGTAGGAAGACACAGCCCAGGGCTATTGCCTCAATGGGTGCTGGTCCCTCATAGGGGAACCCAAGACCTACAAACACCTGAAAGGGAAGACGTGTCATTTTGCATCTTAATGAGGATCTGTCAAAGAATATAAACAAGGCAGGCAGGATAAACGAGTAAGGGCAGTGACCCATATGGGGCCACAATTCAGTCCAATATGATTGTGTCACAAATCGACTTAAGAAGCATTAGATGCACTTAAAAGATTTTCTGGCTCTTATCTGACCTTGGCTCTGCGTAGAAGTCGTAGGAATTGTTCCTGAGTCAGCAGGCCGTGGTTTCTGATGAAGCCGGGCAGATTAGAGGCGAGTCCTGGAGGCTGGTAGACTGTAGCGTGGGTCTCCATCTCTTCACTGATCACCTCCACATACTCAGATTTACCCTGGCATATAAACACACACATACAGAAACATACAGGACACAGAGTATCTTAAGACCAGGGTGAACAAAAGCACTAAGCTGTCTTTTATGAAATCTTCCCTATCATGTAAAACGGGCTTCTTGACATGTTTCTTGCAGCCTTTCGACATACATATACTTTTCTCTCTTGGTCATTTTACCTGCCACATATAGTCTTGTTTGCCGTAAATGACTGCTATCCTGTCTTTCCTGTAGCGGTCCGGCTCCAGCTCTTCCTCCCTCACCTCCTCCCTCGCTGCCTCCTCACTCACAAAGCCCAGGAAGGAGTTATCAGGAGTATGAGCTAGAGGGCAGATCACAGAGCACCTCAAATCAAATTTTACTCTTGGACAAGAGCAACTGACAACACAGTCCAGAAGTATTACAGGTGAGTAACGGTTGATGTTAAAATTGTGTGCGACAGGAAAAACATGCTGAGCAGTATAAATCAGCTGTTAAAGAAAATGAGAGGTTAACCTCTGGTTGTTTAGATAGGCAGATGCCACCCAGCCCGGCCTCCGACACTAAAGAAGGTGTGAAAGATGAGTATTTACTTTAATAGGAATGTGCTGCCTGCAAAGGTGTGCGTGTGTGTGTGTGTGCGCGCGTGTGCGATTCTCTCCTGTCTCAAGGTATACTTGTTTAAAAGACTTTTGCCAAATCTTCTCTCATTCACAGCAGCACATCAATTTTCCTCCTGGCTCATTTTCATCTCCATTTTTTTCCCCACATGTCTATAACACCTGTCTAGGATCACCTATCAGATTAGCAAAGACATTCAACAGCACACTGATATGATCAAGGTCATGCAACATGTGAAGGTTTGACGGGAAGCTGTGAAGGAATGAATCGTTTCTTGGTTTCAGAGCTCTTGCTGCCTGTTTACAGTTGCGCTTCGTCTGCTTGTCTGTTTAGTATCCTTCAATCGTCTGTCCTCCTCTTCCCCTTTTCAAAACAGAAGCATAAACACCCGCCCGCTCTTTTCTCAAGCTTCTTCTTTTTCTCCCCACCTCCTGTGACTTTGTTTCTCTCTTTCTGCCGCTTTCCCAACCATCAGCTTACATCCATCCCTGTCTCCCCTTCAGCAGGACAAATAAACAGGGTTTCAGGTTGAGCCATGGAGAGTGGCTCTCGGCCCAGTGCGGCCAGCTTGTCTCCATCTCCCAGCAGGGTGGGAAAGATGACATAGAGAGGTGTTGGAATGAAAGCTCTGTCTGGGCACCAAGTTTATTTAACCTTAGCTATTAATCCTCTCCCTGGGAAGACAATTAGAGATGTGCATGTGAAGGATCAGTGCTGCGGCAGCAAGTAATAAATATGTCTGGAGATGTGAGTTGAGTAGTAGGTAGTGCAGTTCTGAATCAATGTACTGTGCTGAGCTGCCATCATACCGTGTTTGCATGATTACAGACGTGCACGCGCACACACACACACACACACACACACACACACACACACACACACACAC
>NW_022280034.1:10283827-10334733 GCF_004355925.1 Anarrhichthys ocellatus
ACTTACGGAACATGGTCATGTACTGCAGAGGCTGCAGTCCCCAGCTTCCCCACAGTGTTTTATATCCATGACTACGCGCATAGCTCCCCAAGTTAAAGGCTGGTTCAGTGCCAAAAGAGTCCAGGATTCTGAAGCGACACCTACAAAAAAAAAGGTTAATCACAAAGTGTTTCTTATATTTATACACATGGTTTGTCTGCTAATGTAACACTTTAATGTGTAACTTTTGATCACATTTGTCTTTTATTTGAAGGCGTACGATGTGGCTATTTCATTTATAATTACCATTAGGTAAATGTCAGGGTTTTTTAATCTTTATCCCAAAGACCATGAAACAGACTTGTGGCTCATTGCAAAAACTCTAAAACTGTGTAAATGTAAAATAAAGATGCAATATTATTTAGAGAATATGGAACCGTATATCGATATACTAGAGACATAATTATGTATTTAGAAAATTGTGGTTGTACTGGTAATGCAGGAAAGCCAGGCCCATGGCGCCATGAAGGTGAGCAAGGCCGTGGTAGTCCGTGTAGATGAGGTCAAAGGTCAGGGGCCTCTGGATTGGACAACTGCCTCGGCCTGGCGCAGCACCTATCAGGCTGGACCAGCCACAATAAACACACGTCACACTACTAATTCTTCAGCATTGATCTTTTGACTCTCTACAAATCAATTAACTATTAAAATCCTTTTTTTTTTTTTCATATATGTAGTCAGTACTTTCAAAGTATACATAATATTTTGTGTTAGGTGAAAGTAACTAGTGGACAGTGGAGCTAACCTCTGGAGCAGTTGCTGTGAGGTACTGAAGGTTAAGTTGTGGCCCAGGATTGTCAGACAGGCGCTGAGGTCGGCCCACTGGACCAGCTCCCCTAGAGGACCCCCTCTATCCACCAGGGCCTCAAAACGCTGGCCAACACTGCCAGCCAGGGCCCCAGGATAAAGCAGCACCTAGAGGATGGGAGGTTATAAAGTCCTGAATCCATCTTTAATGGATGCCAACATGGCAGTTTAGTAGAGACAACAGTTCATAATACATTCATAATGGAAGTGAGTTTAGAATAAGTGTAAGTTGAAAACTAGATTTTTGGTAATATTAAAAATCGGTACACTAAAAACCCTTTACATAAACATTATGGCCACGCAGGCATGTTTTTGAAAACCTCTAAATGTAAAGTCTTGGTGTTTATACCCTCATCTGGGCCGAGACTGTCTTGTTGCTGCTTTGCCTCATCCTCAGAGCAGCCTGTATCCACCGCTCGGACATCCTTTCCACTCTGGACCGGATGAAGTTCACGGCAGGACCGCTGCTGTTGCTGATGACCTCATACAGTGGGCTCATAGTTGTACGTATCTCAGCCTGTGTAAAATCACAGTATTAAACAAGGAGGCAGTGCGACGTGTACGGCAGATAGAAATGATAGTAGAGTCGTGTTTTAGTAGAGTAGATCATGAGCTGAATAGTTCTATAGTGACACGCTAATGCTAATGGCATTAGCGTGTTGTGTTCGTACCTTCTCTGTGTAAGAGTGAGGTTTCTGGTGCCATGGCAGTGCAGAGTGGTTTCTTCCAAGACGAAAGGGACAAAAGTCCTCTATTTGGCTAAGGTATGTCAATATGGAGCAGGTGGTACCATCCACCCCATAAAAGGCATAACAGGGGTCTGACTGCCAACGAGCCCGCAGGAACTGCCAGAGAGACAGATGTTAAATCAGACAAAATAACGAGCCACATTTCTGGTGATGTACAGTATAAATAACATACATTATATACATGCTATATCCTAACGCCCATTATTTTAAAATGGTATTTCTATAATCAGCTCATATACCGTGAACTAAATACGAAACATAAAACTTTAAGTCGAGGTAAGCACTTCAATGCAACCATAACGTTGCGCACACAGTGTCATTAGGTTCATGCTACCACATATATTTCCACTTTCTCACCTCCACTTTCTCCGCACATACCGGATACGCACGATCCATTGGCACCTCACACTTCTCGTTGGGTCCTGTGGGTGAGATATTAGCCGTCACACAGTTTCTCTTTATGTGGTCATTTTGAATGCATCATTATACCACAATCCTTGCTTTAGTAACAGAAAGCACATTGTGGAGTTAATGAAGAACAGTGGACAATAACTCTGATATACAACCTCTCAACTGAAATGTTCACAATGAATGGCAGCCATCAGCACGATGTATAGTGCTGCCATGCGTGTAAGAGGCATTAGAGTAGAGGCAGTGTGTTCTCAGAGGCCCTTTCCAGTAAGCCCCCCCACCCACCATCTCTAGCCAATGTCAATCATCTGGAATGAACGAACACACACACACACACACACACTGACACACACCTGACCCACCTGCCTCCAACCAAAGATATCCTTTTACAATGCAAATTCTTGCCAAAATACGCAGTCCTTAGCTATGTAAAACAACATATTAAAACAGAAAAGAGAGAAAAAAAGATAAGAAAACCCGAAGTGAAGGTGTGAAAGCCTAAAAACAGTGATATGCTGTAGGAGCACAGCAAAAAAAGAGGAAAAAAGTGCCCCTTCTGCAAAAACAAGAATATGAGTAGACAAGTTGGTGAAAGGACTCCTGGGTAATTCAGTCGTATTTTATGGGTGTGAGGTAATGTGAGATGGAGGAGGGTAAGGGGCGAAAAGGCTGGTGATTGGGAAGTGTGTTGTTTATGTTTGCGGGTGGTATGTGTGCACATACTGCATGTGTGTACCCTCGCATATAGACAGTGTGGTGTGTGTGGCCCAAGTTTTATGAATTCCCTTTTTCAGGAAGGGAGGAGAGCATGTAGCCACTCATTCTCTCACACACACACACACACACACACACACACACACACACACACACACACGACCCCTCGCGTGCCAACTCGGGTGCATAACCCGACTCTCACCTGACACCTCTCATGAGGGTCGTAGTGTAAATGTAAACTTTTTTTCCTCCCCACGGCCAGTTGATCGGCACTGGCTCTGAGGGACTTGTTAAACTTCTATTCAAGGACTTCATTCCCCATAACCACCTGCACCAACTGCCCTTTAACCCCCCTATTCACACCCTCCATTACCACAGCTTGTTAATTTCACTGTGTGGTTAACCTCCATTGAGGCTATGAACCATGCATTTGGCTCAGAGTATCACACTACCACTGCAGTAAACCACAGAGCAGTTATTGAGGCTGGCAACATGTTGGGAGGGGAGAGTGTATTTATTTGGTGTAGCGAGAATGTTAAAGCATATTATAACTGGAACAAACCCTAAAATCTCTGTTTTGTCTTTGGACAATGAACTGCTTCTAGTATTGTAAAATCAAAGCTAAACTTGTAAAGGTCTGTATGTCATAGCCTAATACACGTCTTTTCGGTCTAAATCTCACTTTGGGGCCCCAGTAGTCTGATCTAAACCCCACAGATCCTCCATATCTGCTAAAATCAAATTCTGTCTTTGGGTAAGTACCCGCATGACATGACAAATCCACACTATAAGAGTAACATAGAAAACTCCTAAATCCCCCCCCCCCCAAAAAAAACCCCAGAGAATATAATTACATACATCATTTAAGAGAGATTAAATGTGATGAAGGTCTGGGCTTTACCTGCGTGTGGTCTGAGGTCATGTGTTGGAGTGTGAGACTGATGGCGAGGGTGTGGATGACGGCTGAGCTGGTCAAGCCTCTGAGACACTCTCTTCAGCTCCCTCTCCACCAGGCGGGCTAAACCTTGCTGATCCTGTCTGAAGCTGAAAAATAAACCCACGTGTAACCACACTGCCTGAACAAATACAATAAGTTATATTCTGTTGTTTCTATATGTTCAAACTATACAGATACCTTTGCAGCAACAGACTGAGATCATCTTTGGTCAGCTGGGTGACCTGACCGCTCTCTCTGCTCAGCCTCTGCACCCGAGTACTCAAAGCCTCCAAGCGAAGCGCCAGCCTACGAAAGCCAAGACCACGCTGACCTGTGACATAAAGAACATACAACATGGTATGTCATCTACGTACACGGTATCATATTCTACCCCCTACCATGATGTTTAAGTACTAATACTTTGTATGATGTCATGGCAAATCTTGTTCTGTGTCTCATGAAACAGCAGGGTTATGCAATTATATTTTCTTAACCTGATCTGCTGCAAACGAAGCAGAACATTATGGCTGTGTGTATTTTCTGTGTTGCATGTGGGGGGTAATGGCATGTAGTCATATTTATAGAGGTGCCGTTTCCTGAGGGACTATTTATATGGCGGATAAAGATGTCATAATTTCTGACAACAAAATATTTCTGAGTGTTGCTGGAGCTTTGTGGTCATCTCACATTGCTTTGTGGTTTCAGAGCCAGCCCAAACACACACACACACACACACACACACACACACAGGCACATACACTCATACAGACATACTGTATGTTTTTTGTGAAAGTTTCCACTGACGCCTCCATGGTTGGAGGTTAAACTAAAATTGCTGACCTCAAGCTATTTACAAAGAGCACATTTACATTGATTTCCATCAGGTGCATTCATTAACCTGGCGGTTCCCAACCTTTTTGGCTTGTGACCCCTTAAACCTATGCAACATCTCTCTAACAGGAATGACCTTGATGCAGAAATGAGTTGTAAGCATGTTCAGTTTTTCTTAGCTTTCAGAGGCCTGAAGAGGTGAAAAAAACTAAAATTGAATATATGAATATCATTTTTAATATGTATTTTTCATTCATATTTCTTTGATCACATTTTCACCTGTAAGATTTATCTTTCCCCAGGTCTGTAACCAGCCTTAACCAATAAAGAGTATTTAAAGAAAAAGATGTTTTGCTATAAAGCCTTATGTTGGTTACAGTGTCTACTACAGTATATAAGTTATAACAGTTGGGGTTTTTTTTTTTTTTTTTTACATACAAAGTTAAATGAAAACTATCCAGTACCTCTTGTGTTGTGTTGGCTAACCTGAAGTAGTGGTGTTCACAGTAACACAGCTAGTTACCAGACATACCATAACTCTATGGACCATAACCTGCTGGAGGGGCTTAGAATGAGCTATTTGAGATGGCATATCAAGGATGTCTCCACTGGAATCATCTGTATGAGGCAGGGAGGACTGTTGAAAGAGTTATGCTGCCTGTGAATGAGGAATATTGAGTGTTTTGTTGGAGGGGTTGCTGGTAGTGTTGGGGTTGCTTTGAGGTCACAGTAAGGATCTCCTTGGGGATAGAGCTATAACCTGCGGTACACAGTAAAAATCCACCAGACTGGTGATGTCACTTCATCACTGTTTGCTCAGCATATCACTATGCACATGCCCAGGGGCCCTTTGGGCACAGACGCAATGAAAGATGAATGGGAGCGACGAGGTGGGATCCTGTAACAACTTAATGCCAGTTGTGTGAGATAACTATATGACCAAATCATTTAAAAACTCGTAAAAGTACAACTAACATAATTATGTATGAATGGGTATGTGTGTGCAACCCTTACTTACTTGTCATATCCATATTAGAAAATATGTTTCTAATATTATTATTTGTAACGGGTTGTATATGGACCCAAATGCAACACAGGATTCCAGAGATCTTTGGCTTTTATTGCTAACTTCAAATATAGCAGGCAGAGTTCAAACAGGGTCAGGATCAGAAGGCTGGTGGGTTTACCGGGAGTCAGGCAAGGCGGGTAAAACAGGGGCAGGCAGGGTTTCCAGATACGGCAGGCAGAGTTAATCAAGATCAGGAGGCGGGTGGGTTTACCGGGAGTCAGGCAAGGCAGGTAGAACAGGGGCAGGCAGGATCGGTAACAGGAGAGCAGTCCGTGAGAGTGTGCTGGAGAGTCTGGCATAGAACCGAAGAACAATCTGGCAAATGTGTCTGGGAGGCAGGAGTCTATATAGGGGCTTGATTACTGATCAGAGGCAGGTGAGTGAACAGGTGAAGGGAGTTTAGACTAATGAGGAGGGAGTGACTGACAATAAGAGTGAGGAGGGTGTGGAGCTGAACTGTGACAATTATTATATTAATAAGTTGTTTCTGCACATTGTAAGATCTCACGGAGACAGAAATGTATGCAGCACAAAGGCCCTTATTATGTGTTTTCAAAACACAATAATATGTTTTAATGAAATGATAATAATCTATGAACTTCCTTTATATCAGAGCCAACATATTTAGTTTTCATAGAAGAAATCTGGCATTTTAATGAAACAATTCAGTTGTATGTCATTAATATCATCCTATTAAAGCCTTTTCCTCAAATAATTAGTACTATAGTGGCGTAGTATAGTATATCTTATATATTTTTATATTATTTGATGTGTTATGTTTTATCCATGTATTTTGACATATATATTAAACATTATATGAGTATATACAGTATATATATATACTCATATAATGTTTTATAATGATGTCTGTGTAATGGTTTGATGGTTGCTGGAGGGTGACATGGCAGATTTTCTGCGTTGTTTTTATGTTATTCCGTTGATTGTTTGAAGCATGCGATGCTGTGTGAATGGACAATAAAGTTTGAACTTATTTTATCTTGTGATGTTTCACAGAGACTGGTTGAAACTGAGTATTCGGTCAATTGTAGCTGGATTAACGGCACGTGCTGACCAACAGCTTCCCCCGTGTGGTACATTTTCCAACACAACCATTGGGTGGCTCTTTGTACACGACTTGTCCTCAAAGCGCAGAGCAACTGTGGGTCTGTGGCTGAGATGCACCAGTGATTTATATTGTCTGCTAAAAACTATTTTCCTAGAATTTGAGAAGAAAAGGATCATATATTTTGATAAAAAGTCTTATCGTGATTACATTTTGAAACTGATTTATTTAAAGTCTGTCACAAAAAGTGTGCTTGTTCTGTCTTAAATCAAGCCTGTGTATCTGGTTATTAACCCTCCAAAGATGGCTATTTTTACTGACTGTGGAATTAAATCATGTGCATGAATGGGTTTCTATATGACTTCAGCCAGTTCCATATAATTCAGAAGTGAATGAAGTTCCTTTGAATTAAGAAACTTCCAAAAACAAACAAATGCAACAAAAAGTAAAACATCAGAAATTACTCAAATGATGCAAACAATGTTAAATATTAAATCAAGTTTCCTGTCAAAAGAGTGGAGCTCGCTGAATCTAGTACCATGCTCCTGATGATGTTTAAGAAGACTTCTGGGAGAGGCACAGTGCCAGAATATGCTAATTTATTCCTTGGGTGCAAAAGAAAGAATGCTGATTTTAGGGAAAAACATACTCTGCAGGAGATTGTTAACATTGCCACATCTTTGTAAACCAGCAACAAAGCTTTTGCCCAAACAACCCTGTCTCCTGCCCCCTTAAATACCCTCCTTTAGGGAAACAGCTTAACCAGACAATTGAGTTTAACAGGGGTATCTGTCAGCCACATGGGAGGACCCACTGTGAATTGTGTACAAAGCTTCATCTTACATTGGAAACACAGTCAGATGAGGTCTTATCAACCAGAGATACAGTTATTCTCTCCAAAATAAAGAATACTGCTGCCCTATTTCCCCCAATCAATGCCTACTGTGAAGACACCACTTCTGGCTGAGATTATGTGTTCATGTATGTTGTTTATTCATGCCGTGTGGCACAAACACCATTGAGGCTTACCTTGTTCCTCAGGTGACCTCCCAGCAGGTTCATCCCTGGTCATCTCAAGGGGCACCCAGAGGCTTTGTAGCAGCAGGGTGAACACAGACAGGCACAGGCAGAGCACCAGGCAACCACTAGAGGGCACAATACACAGAGGAACCTCTTGAAATGCTGCAGCAAACAGCATACAATACATCAGTGGTTCCTATGCAGTGGTACCCCATGAATCAAGGTAACACAATTTAGACACAAGTTGTATTTTGTTACAATATTTTTAATTAAACTGTCAATATTTAAGTTGGTTTGGCCAAGTTTGCATTCGTACATATACCTTGTCGTGACAGAAGCTTAAAGTTGCAAGCATTTATCCATATCTTTAAGCTAACGATATATGAAATGTATTCATTACTTTTGACTTCACATGTTTGATTTTAAGAGCGGATCTCATGCAATAAAAAACGTACAGCCTGACTTTGCCTTTCGCCAAATGCCTTGAGAATGTGGCGAGCTAAATTGTTCCATGACTTCACGTGAGGACCCTGGTGTGTCAAAACAAATATCTGAAGCGTGACGTGCCAGCATGGCGCGTATCTGCTCGCTGCTCACGTGGGCTCCCATCGTCGGTTTAACTGGGGCAGAGAGAGCAGCCACTGAGCTCTCGCTTTCACCGGGCCACTAAACCCACCAGCCCATACCCAAATGAACACGGCGTAGCCAAGCTTTAGTACATGTGCAATCCTATAGTGCCTATAAAGCTCCAGATCCAGATCCAAACAAATTATTTCCATTTCATTCTTTCATACTGCATTTCATCAAAGCTGTCAGAGCACTCATCACTTTGGTTGAGGGCATTTACAGCATGGAAAAGGATCAGAGCTGAGATCATTAAAAAAGCAGAATACTTTGTGATAGTTGGATATCTACTGCAAGTGATGTAAAAGGGAAGATTACAACTATAATCAATTACTCATTGGGCTGGGCTTAGTCAACGAGCTTAATGTTCACTGTGAGGTGCCACTCAGACCAATCAGCTAAAATAAGTAAAGCAAAATCTCAGTGCACACTGCAGGGGCATGCAGAGGCAGGCGTGGATGAGGCGCGGTGCATCGCTTTCTCTCTACTGCACATTTGAACCACATCCTGGCCTCTGATCTGACGTCGCTGAGCCTTACCTGCGTGGCCGCAGTGCAACATGCATGGCCCTCTGTTGACAGGATACTGGACCTCACTGTCAAAACAAGGACATTGCAAATCCCAGTAAGTTCAACATGCTTCAACAGCTCAGCTTACAAGACAAACCAGCACATGGACAACCACACACAGAAACACACATCCTCACCTCCTTGGGTCTCCGTCCCAACCCACTGGAGACCATCAGGCCTATTTTCAAAACACACAAGCTAAATATAGCTAATATAGTTGGGGCTGGAAAGTATCTTGCCTCCTTTTTTGTCTCTTCGCTTTCTTTCCCTCCTTCTCTGGCCGTGCCTTTTCTCTGGCTCAGGGGCTATGGGTAGGCATCCTGCAGTTGTCAAGGTAACCTGACTCCCCTTTAAAGAAAAGAATAGCCAGAGTGCTGCTTAGGCCTTTCACGGATACAATGGAGCCCACGCTATTGGGTGACACAGTTTCTTTCAGTCGCGCTGGCTAGACTTAAGCCTTGCTTGTGAATTGATACTCAAGCAGGGAGCTCATTTAAATAGCTCAAATGGTGCAAACCTCTGGCCCTAAATGACACAATACAGACAAAAGACAGTACAAATTTAATGGCAGTAACAATAGTCAGCATAATAATAGACCCAAGAAAATACCCACTGGACACTTTATAGATAACAATTAAAGTTAAGTTAAGATGTAAGTCGGACTTACTGTGTTGCAAGACAGTTGTCAGATAATTCAATCAGACAGCAAGTTATTTCTTTGGAGGTTTAAAAGTGATTGTCAGTGCTAGAATGACAAAGTGTGAAAGAGAAACCATAAGTTATCAAAGGGTCTCACAAGTGTGTTTTCCTGAGACTCAACTGCTTTTATTTTAAGTCTCAATGCTGGTTTATTAAATCACGCACAACTTGCCCTTTTGATGACAAATGGAAACGCCCCACAGATTGACCACCGAGCAGAGTCCGCCAGGTACCTGAGGAGGGCGCCATAATGCCAAGGTGGTCTTGCTGAGAACCTGTACTGGAAGGTAAATAAGAAAAGGAAATACAGCTAAACCAAAAATGTTGTCCACTGAATAAATATCCAACTGGGAACTCAAATCAAAGCAAATAAATTCTACAAAAACTAAAATACAAATACAAAGAAATGACAGAAACAAAAATGTAATTGTGATCTATTTAAATTTGACTTCCGAAAAGGGTGATCATGAGAATGAACATGCAACAGTAATTAGGAGGACTGCAGATCACAGTGCCGTACAGCATGCCAAAAGTTACACCACTTAACTAATTAACAACATCCCATTTGGATAAAGAAAGATTGGGCACTGCAGTCACTGAATCAGCGATGATACAGACGGGGAGTGCACCAATTTATAGGCCATGAACACAATTAGCAGTAGAGACTTAAGGGCCCAGATGCCACATCCACCTCGCCTCACTGCGTCAGCAGCCACACCTTTGAACCTTGATTGGCTGACAGCACCAATGTCAGTTCAGGCTAAACCTGCTGAGGGGGGGGGGGGGCACAGGAAGTCTACTGGCTAAAATTGGACTCTACAGCTCATACTGGGATCTATGACTTCAAGAGCTATACAATTTTTAAGATTATAATAATTATTGATCAACTCTTGATTATGTTTTCTAAATAAACTAATCAATTACTCTGACAAATGCCACTCCCATCAAATCTTTGCTTATTTCTCTGACAAACTGTAAAAAAAAAGATACTCAATCAATTTGAAATGATAAGAGCAAAGAAAAGTAAGCAAGTCCTCACATTTGAAAATCTTTTACTGTAAATAATTTTGTTTTTACTAATTTACATGGATTATGGATTAGCAAAATTAGTATCCATCCAGTTGTTTGTGGATAAACCTTTATTTGTACTTTATAGCTGCAAAAAACAAGGACAATTGCTGGGAGACAGTAGAATTGAACACTCGCTTTGCCTGCACACATTACTCTTTCTGTGTGAGGACGATTCAATTATCCAACCTCATTGTATGTTTACCATCTTAATTAAGTAGTTTGGAGTAAAAGCCTGTTCTTATAGTGCGTGTTTACAGGATACCACTGGAGTATCTGGTCTAATTCTTAATCTAATCTAACAGGATTTGTCCGATCTGCAGGCTAGTTCTGATATGAAAGTAGTGTTTCAGATCCTTGTGTTGTCTTATGTGTTATACATAGATTATGTATGTAGAGAGTGGGTATAAAGAACTCTGTGCACATCTATGCCACTGTGCATGTGTGCACTAGCATGTCCATGAGAGATAGTAGGACGGGGAGGGGCTACTGGAGTGATGTCACGCAGGGAGCGGGAGGATTTGATGAGCATAAACCTCCATAAGCTCTTATCTCTTTACCTTCATAAGCTCTCTCTCCTGCTCTCTCTCTTTCTCTCTTTCACTCTCACACAATCGCGGACAATCCCTCACACTCACTCGTATTTTTTCCTGATTCCATGATTTTTTACTCAATTTCCCTCATACTCACTCACAAATACACCAACAAGTGCATGCACACACAAATTTCATATAAAACACATGCATTTTGTGTTACTGTACATGATTTCTCTTTTGAACTGTGGAGACAAATGAAATGTGAATGATATCGATCCTGCAGATTATCCTGATCATGTGACATGGTTGCAGCTCTCGTCTTTCTAGCCCACTTCGGTGTCAAATTGATTAACACGGGCTGTTTAAAGTAGTCTGAGATATGATGAACTTGTGCATCTTCAAGACAAGCCTCATCCAATAGCATGAAGAAGTCTATACTTTTGTGTAATGGATGCTGAGATGTGGATGGATTTCTCTTGTATTATTTTGGGTGGGAAAGTAACTCCAGCTTCCAGCCAAATCCTGCTAAATCTTTTGCTAAAACTGAAAGTTGACTTACTCTCTATCACACATCAGCATATAAGGCACATTCTTACTTTTCTATTACGCAGTACTAAGAAGGTCACAGTAAATGAGGACATGAAAAACATCAGCTGTGTTTGAGAGGGACAAGGCAGGGCCGAACAACATTTTACCCTAAGTTGTTCTGGAAGGCAATGATGGTTCCACAATTTAATTATCGGTAATAACTGTCATGTGTTGGGCGGTTGTGTTTTGACGGTTGCTTTGAGTACAAAGGCAGGGTTTGTTGCCCTTGCTAGGGTACTTCCTGTCCTGTCTCCTGCCATCACTTATTTAACAGAGCACGTCTGCAAGTAAACAAGAAAAATCACATACTGGGATTTTTTTTATGCCATGCAGATAAAATAGAATATGCCTTTTCAGTCATATTGTATACTAGATTTTATATAGGCTTTATTTATTGTATTGTGTGTGATGGCTTAATAATACACTACTGCTACTACTACAAAATCTTCATGGTCACCGCAGTGTAAATTGGCCTCTAGAAGTAAAGATGAGGCCTTTGGTGCACACAATAGGACATTATCATACTATTGGTGGTTTGTGGTATTCATATAACACTCCGGTATATGGAAGTGTGTGGAAACGTGTGTGTGCAATATGAGTTGTGTATAAGTAGGCCTAGTTGATATATATATATATGGAGCACATAAGGACTACATTGTTCGTATTTGTTGTTGTGGTTGTTTTTTATTCACAAGAGAAGTTCTTGTGAATTAACCAGTGTACATAGAAGTGGCAGTAAACAGTATATTTAACCAGCCCACCTGAGGCCCTCGCTGCAGCTGCACGCTCACAGACGCAGAAAGAGGTTGAAGGCACTGCGCATGCTCGAGGCAACTTCATATGAATAGTGCTTCACGTCTCAAGACATCTCACATCCAGGTAAGGATAACGTCAGTGGACTTGTTGTCAGTCGTTTATCGTTTGCTTGCCAGTCTTCGGTCGTGTGCGGTTGAGGTAAGTCTTGTTCCTATCGCCGGGCTTTGAGTTTTAAATGCATCGCTTTCACACAAATTCAAGCTGAAATCTCCCCACATCAACAAACTCCAAGACAGAAGACAGCCTGCGGACCACATTAACCAGTGGTTGGTACCATTCATGCTAGTTAACGTTAGCTAACATATTTTTGTGTGGTAGTTTTGGGAGATGTTGCATGGCTTCGTGTCTGTCCTGCGTGTAGTGTTGTCTTACTGCTAGCTTTTTGTGTCTGTTTAAGGTTTCGTTAGCTCCTTGCATGCACTGGCAGGAGCAGCGTGCGGCTAGCTAACGCTAGGAATGCTAACTTGGCAAGTTTTAATGGAAAAGGGTGTATCGGATTTACTCGGGCGGTAATGTTAAATACCCTGTGACTCGTGTGCACAGGCTACTATCACCTCTGCTGGTTAGCTAACGTAAATAAATACAAATACAGCTACGGCAGCTTTGCGTGCACTTGCAGCTGTCATTCCACCATGTGATGACACAGCTGTACCCGCAGCTACTGTAATATAAGGTGGCACAGACACTGTAACGTTGCCCACTGCTGTGCTAATGTCTTTGTATCTGCACTTGCTTTGCCTCCGAGATAAAACAATTCGTGATTCGCCCACAGCAACGTTACCTAACCACGTCTGTCCAGTTCTGCAGAGGTGCAGTTGAATGTGCACGCTCCAGCTTCCTTCTCCATTCAGTAACATCACATTAAGTATTTAGCTAAATTTGATAATCGATACGTCATCTTTGGATAGGTAACTTATAGCATCAGACGTATGAAAACAGATTTTGTAAAGGATTTGAGCAAAATGCATGAACACACGTTGAGCTGTCAGTGCTCATTCAATGCAAGATAGATTTAGACTCGTTGTCATTTGTGTTCATCCTGTAATGACCTGTATGCATTATGTCAGTAGGCTAACCTATTCCCAGGATGAGGACAGGAGGAGCATGAGGTTGTTGGTTTTGGCATCTTGAATTGCCTGAATGTTATCCTCTTGTAGACATTATGAGATAAGACTATATATTGGTGTAGTCTGATTCTGAGAATATATTTTCAGTCTACCTTTTTGACAAAGTGCATCCTGTGCTAAAGGTAAAACGCAAACATTGAGGTTAACATACCCTCAGGGTAGGAGCGTTAATCTCTCTACAGAGTCACCATAGATGCTTCCAGTTTTGCATTCAGTATTGTGTCGGTATGCACCTCCATGTGACTTGTTGGAAGGTAACGTGAAATGATCTGATGATTTTATGACATTTTTAGTATATTGCAAGTGATCTTTGGACATGCGTCTCCATGTGACTTGTTGAAAAACAAGTGACATGATTTGATGAGGTACGACAGTATCTTGTGGGTAAGCGGAAATTATCTCATTGTATGACTGTCGATTTCTAAATATATTGCCAGTCAACTTTTACAGCATACACACAGTTTTTATTTCTCTCACCACCAGAGATCCCAGTTTTAATATCAAACTTTGCCCGGTCAATTAAATCTGTCCACGACAAATTTGTGCATCACAGGACATGTGAAGTTAGCCTTGCACTGCATTCCATTCAAGTGAGGGGTTTACTTGATTTGTTTTTGCTTCAGATGACATGCATGATGTTCGGTGAATGCTCTTTTCCATTTGAAGATCTTAACAGCATACAGTACATCTGATTAGTGAAAATTGCTAATGTTGTTTCACAGTACAGATTTAATGTGGTCATTTTGCAAAGTATATGAACAGTTAGACTTGTAGGAATCCACCAAGGACTTGTAGGGTTTTGTACGTCAAAGAGAATTTCGAACGTGTATATATTTCTTAATTTGATACTGCTTAGGTTTTTTTCTATTCTCCGGTGCTGCTGAAAGTGACTGATTTTGACAGATTTTTTTAATCTCTTATTTTCTCACTTGTGTCTTCCAGTAACCATCATGGACAGTTAAGAAACATAGGCTGCTGCGTGGAGGACAGAAGTTTAGCAACACCCCGGAGCGTCCCTCCTCTCTTCCCACTGAGGCAGACCAGCGAGCTTCCATCACCATGGCCGAAGAAGACTATGGTAGCTTTGTGGACTGGAACCAGATGGGGGATCTGGCCAAGAGCAGCGGGCCCACCAAGGTAGACTGTCAGGACCTGAAAGAGTTCAAACAGATGGCTCGGCAGGGTTACTGGGCCAAAAACCACAAACTACGAGCACAAGTCTACCAGCAGCTCATCAAAGCCATTCCCTGTCGCACGGTTACCCCAGACGCAGAAGTATATCGTGACATTATGGGAAATGCAGCCACTAAGAAGCCCTCCTCCCACATCCCACTTCCAGAGTTTGTGGATGGAAGTCCTCTGCCGCGGTACTGCCTGAAGACAGAGGCAGTAGCCTCGGCCCATCAGATCATCAACTGCGTGGCTGGACAGTTTCCAGATATCTCCCACTGCCCGTCACTACCGGCAGTTACTTCACTGCTCCTGCACTTCAGCGTCGACGAGGCTCAGTGTTTTGAGCTTGTCAGCCGCATGCTGGCCTGCAACGAGCCAGGCAAGCGACTGGTGGACCAGACTTTCCTGGCCTATGAGTCTAGCTGCATGACTTTTGGTGACCTGGCCAACAAGTACTGCACAGCCGCCCACAAAATGATCGTGGCCACAGCCCAGGACGTGCTGGAAGTCTACTCCGACTGGCAGCGCTGGGTGTTGGGCGACCTACCTTTCAGCCACATGGTCAGGGTCCTGGACATCTACCTGGTGGAGGGTTACAAAGTTCTCTTCCGTGTGGCTATAGCCTTGCTCAAGTTCTATCGCAAGCATAAAGCAGAGGCCCAGGGAGGCCCGGGCAACCAGCAGCAGGATTCAAGCAAGGTTAAGGAGGACATTCAAGCTTTCGTCAAGGGCATCGCCTCCACCGTCACACCAGAGAAGCTGCTGGAGAAGGCCTTCTCCATCCGCATGTTTAGCCGTAAGGAGATCACGCTGCTGCAGCTCACAAATGAAAAGTCCCTGCAGCAGAAAGGCATCACTGTCAAACAGAAGCGGTATAGTCAATCATCCCATTTTTACGTGGTGAATTGTGAGCATTCTGCTAGTTTTATATCATTTTAAACTGACATTGACAAAAATGTCTATACTCTAGCATGCTCTGGGGAATGCTTCAAGTTGCTCCTGCATCCTTGCCTCACATTGTGTTCTTGTTTCCTCTTTGTTTGCTTTCTGCCATGTCTTTCCATCCACCATCTTCTGTCTCATCCGCACGTCACTCCTGTGTTTACTGCCTTGGTTATTTCACAGTCCTCCTAGGTGGGTTTTCTTCTCGATGCTATTCTCCAGATCCATCTATATTTCTTTCGAATAACGCTCATTTGCTTTCAGGTTTATGCATCGCCATCTGTGCGATCTGCCTCACATTCTGTGCCTCTCCATCTCTTCCCGTGTCTTGTGTTTGTGGGCGTCTCCAGGCGGAACGTGCAGCTGGCACTTAACCCCGACACCTTCTCCTCAGAGATCGTCAGTGCCAAGGAGATGCGGGACATCTGGTCGTGGATCCCTGAGCGCTTTGCCCTGTGTCAACCACAGCTCCTCTTCACCACCTCCACCCATGGTTGCAGCCTGACCAGGTACATTGTCCAGTGCTCACCTCAATATATTAATCCCGAGTCTTTGAATTTAATTTATGGCCAAAATTGCTGGAAAGTGTGCCTTTGTTTATCTACCAACCGATAGTTTAATCCATAGACTCGGTATAAGGTGCTTATGAAGTTAGTTGCAGTGAATTCAACTATTCCATTTTCCACCAGATTCTACTCTCATTGTGAAGGCTACGAACCCACTCTGCTCCTCATCCGGACCACAGATGGCGATGTAAGCAACACTCTCATGATTCCCACCATGTTGGAGGGAATTAAGGATGCATCCTGAAATAATGCAATTAAATATTTCTCGAATATATAGGCTCTCTGAATAGATGTCAGAGGTCATGATCAAAAGGTGTCATATGATTGGATTATGGTGCTCCAAACAGATCTCAGCACGAACATTGGCAGCTTGCAGAAAGCAATCTTCCACTCGTGTGAACTATTATTTTAGAGAATGATGCCGTTGCAGATGAGCAAAGAGGGTAAACACACTGATGCATATTGAGTGTTTTTTTTGTTTGTTTTACCTTTTAGGTATGTGGAGCCTTCCTGTCCACAGATTGGGAGGAGCGGAAAAGAGGAGGCAACAAATTGAGCTTCTTTGGCACAGGGGAGTGCTTTGTCTTCAGGGTGAGTACATTGAAGGGAGAATGATTTCATTTTGAGCATACAGCCACCAGAGGGCACCATCCACGCTGTTTTCACATGTTCCAGATTTCAGTGTCACTGGCCCCACTTGGCATGACAGGCTCCCATTTGGGAAAGCCGGCCTAGTAGGTCACAACTCACCATACTGGCTTTGCCATGTCCGCAAAAACAAGCACACATCATGCTTTTGAAGCTTTTCTGCTTTGAGCTTCGGGTTCTAACACCTGGGCTGGAAATAGCAGAACAGACTGGCTCTCTAATGCCTTCTGTATGAATTATTTACTGGGTATATCTGTGTTGACGCACAGCCATGGGCCGTCTGAGCCAAAGAAACACCGTCATCTCACACACTAATACTTAAGCACACACAGATTGGAAACTCCTGTAACCTGATCCAGTAGTATCTGATCTGGCCGTCACCTGACACCAGCTGAAAATGGAGATCGTCAGCAAGGACTGATGCCTGTCAGATGTGGTCTCATTGAGATCATGATCTCTTTTCTATTAATACATGTGCAGCACGACTTTATTAAATGTGTGTATTTGGTGATGAATGGCTGTTTCCCTTGTTAGCTGAAGCCAGAGATGGAGCGTTTTGAGTGGGTGGTGATCCGCCACCCTGAGTTAGCCTCCTCCAACAAGACTCAGGAAGACACAGCCTCTCCTGAGGGGCAGAACTCGGACAACAATGGCTTACAGCAGCCAGAGAAGCCTGCTGGAGGCCTATCGCCCTTCCTCTCCGCACGCCACTTCAACCTGAACTCCAAGAATACTTCCATGTTCATGGCTGGTAACTTTGACTCCATCATAGTGGGTGAGTGCATTGTTTTATTCTGTTATTGTTGTGTATTTGGCATTTCTGGTCACTTTTTTAACGTGGTATTTTTGTTTTTCTAAACACATGGGATCACATTTCACATGGGATTTCATTGTTAACCTTTCATTCCATTTAGAACTATAATTTGATTTTACAAGGTACTGTAAAAGTAGGAGAGTCTCAGGGTGGAATTTTGAAAACCATTTGC
This sequence comes from Anarrhichthys ocellatus, assembly GCF_004355925.1. Lineage (NCBI taxonomy): Eukaryota > Metazoa > Chordata > Actinopteri > Perciformes > Anarhichadidae > Anarrhichthys > Anarrhichthys ocellatus. The sequence goes on from NW_022280034.1 coordinate 10,301,810, forward strand.
AGAAATACAGACTTTAGTATCTCGTCACTTCTACAAACTGTCTGCTCTTGTGTCTGCTCAGGAGGAGGCGACGGCAACGCTCTCTACATCGACTCTGAGCTCAACCACGGGCGCGCTGGCCGGTGCGCCACCTTTGACAACCCGCCTTTGTGTGCTGAGAGCTTCCAGGTTGCACTGCTAGAAGTGTGGGGCTTCCAGGACGCCATGGCCTCCTAATACTGTACACATAAACACACAGTACCCATGTAGATCCATACTCGTCTGCGCATATTCATGCAGACAAACTTATATTAACACAGAAAATCTTGACATAAAATGTCCGTCCTACAAATTCATATATGATGATCTATTTTTTATTTATTAATGCAGTTAATCCAAATTCAACATGTGATGTTTGTTTTCTGTTTATTTTTGTAATTACGGATTTGTATTATGGTGTGCTAAGTCTGTCAACGTGTCCGGTAATATGAAGGAAGTCAGGATCAACTGTCGATGAAGCAAACGTGAGCTTCATTTAAAGGTCTTTTTATGTTCATGTTGAGTTGAAACATTTGAATTCCTGAATGTACATTCAGTCTTTTATGTGCTGTGGTTTAGCACAATCTGCCAAATTAACTGTATAGCTGTCTCTGTGGCCCTTAAAAAATATTAACCAGGCCATGAGGTTAAAGATAAAAGGTGTGAAGTCGAGAGTTGATTTGGTGAGATGTGTTTTTAAATGTTGAAACTAAGATGAACGCAGTGAAGTTCCAGGTCAGCTGAGTTCTAAGTAAAATCCTGAATAATTTCCCCCCACTTTGATTTGCTGTACATGATGAATTAATGTGGTTCATGTTTGTGGGTATCAGTGGTGAATGTGATTGTTGCCATTTTGCACCATATGTCGAAGCTTTCTTTTGAATGAGTGGCAATTTCTTCATTTTTAAAAGTATATGAATATTCATGTGAATACAAAAGAACAGACTTTTAAAATGTTTATGGTTTGCAAGTAATGAAGAGAAATGCAGTTTGCTCATCCTTTCCTGCTGCTGCCGTCCTTTTGTAGGGTGAAGACCGTCGCACAAGAAGTCCAAAACTGTGGCCTGTTGGCGAAGTGTCGTTGGGGGTTATACACCCTGTTTGTGTCTGTGTGTGCGAACCTGTGCTCCAGTGAGACATTGAGTAACTACAAATGTATCTTACATGTGAAAATACAGCAATATGCTTTCAGTACAAGTGACTTGGTTTTTGTTTGTCTTGGTGCTACTCATTGCGGTTCTTCCAGATCTATCACATCTCTGTCCTTGCAAAGGGGAGGGGGGGTGACGTTTCTTCAGACTGTCACAGATGTGTGCCAGATGCCTTTTAAAGTCAGCTAACCCCTTGTATCCTGCTCTAGTCCTGGTAGTTACAGCTGCTACGCCTGTTAACCAAATTTACTGTGAAGTCACTATAGAACAAATGCACTGTTTAAATAGTATTGTAAAAATCCATGTCATGCAATTATTATATATTTTTTTATTAAATTGATGTCTTCTGTGCATCTATTAATACCAACACAAATTTCCAATTTTGAAAGATCTTTCCTTCAAAGAAAAACGTGCATATAGTGACACATTAACTTACTAGGGGAAACATCTTGGTTTAAACTAACGACAGGTTTTGAGTAAATGCATGAAATGTTGCACATTGCATATCTACAGTAGGAAGGTCTAACACTAACTGTGACTCCTAAATCACTCGTGCACACTTCTATTTTTGTTTGGATGTCTGCACTTTGTGGAAGCTGACAGTGAACGGCATGACTGGAAATATTTAACAGGGATGAGTCAGATAAATCTACAAATATATACGTAAAAGCCTCTTTCCATAGTCGGCTTTGCTGCATAATTTTTTTTTAATTGAGCTTATTGTTATTTCTATAAATTGTTTCAATTTGCAACTGACATCCTCCAATTAAATTTGTTTCAAACATATATGGGCAATTCATTTGCAGTGGGTGTGGCACAAGCTAATGCATCTGAAGCAATTTAGTATCTTAGCTGGCAACGTGTTGGAGTAATTCCTTCTTTACAGTAAGTGGTATTGACTCCGTGAAGCCACGCTGTTCATTCAGGATTCGCACTCAGCTAATCACACATGCACTTCTATATTTAGCTGCTCCTTCGGGTGTTGGTCTGGCGCATCTCCTGAAAACCATGCTTTCCAGCCTCATGGAGTAAGAGGCTTAAATCTTTAACCCTACACTGAGATGGGACTCTCCTTCAACAGCCCCCGCCAATCAGATAGCAAGGGGGCTGTGGACGGGGATTAAGACACAGACTAAGGAGGTCCTGACAAGTGTTTTTTTTTGTCTCACAGATTGAATATTTCAAATCTGGTTATTGGAAAGGAGGGAGGTCTCTGATTACATGTCACAACTAATCCTTATGAACTGTACATCATGTCCTACAATGACAACAATCATTTCAATTATGTCTTTAGTGCTAATTTCATGTAAGAAAGCAAAGATGTGCCATTAATGCAGGATTCAAGTTTCTCTATTTCCAAAACATTGGCATTTTTTTTTTAAGATTGGGAAATAATTGAGTTCTTTATCCCAGTGAGAATGAAAGACAGAGTTGTGTTTTCGGTCACATGCTGAAACCAGACCATAGGAAAAAATGCCTATTCCGAGTGTAGTTTAGCTCAGTGACTTCCTTTAGATCCTGGGCCTTTCTAACACACAGTTGGATAGAATCACATAAAAGTGTACATAAATGCTTTGCTGTGCATCCTGAACGCTATCTTGAATCGTCGTCTTGTGAGAGTTTCTCACATAGTTCCCCGTTTCCCTTCCTTAATTAAAGCACCATCTCAAAGACCAACCATCAAAAAATATGCCGTGCTCTTAAACTCTCCTTTTACAACCTTGACCAATGACAACAGCATTCACCTAATCCTATATCCATCCACCCGAAACAACAATGTGTAGGCTATCATATTGCTGCATGTTGTCAAATGAGATGGTTGCAAATGTCTGTTGAGTATGTATCCCAGACAGGAACATCATAAACTAACCTCAACAGAAAGGCTACATACCTATCCACCTATAAGAGTCGGCCTGGATCTATGAGTCAGTCAGCAGGGAAAGAGAAAACCAAGTGAAAATCATCTCATTCATTGTGACCTTTTTGTTATTAATGCATCACTGCACACACACACACACACACACACACACACACACATCCATTGCTCAAAATGATCTTTATTTAATTGCATAGTGCAACCTTGCATTTGGCAGCCGGAGTAAGATGCTGGTCGAGTAAAGCGTCTGAATGGAAGGAAGCCTGTGATGCTGCATGGTGTAGAAATTGCATCAGGAGTAGAGGAGCTGTACAGAGGGGAGGGGTCCTTCTCTGGTGCTGACTGGACAAGGCAATGCAGAGGGAGCAGAATGGAGGGAGGGGTGGAGGAAGAGACATGGGGACTGCACAAGCTCTCTCTCACTCACACACACACACACACACACACACACTTCATCACTCCCATGATGTCCTAGCTCCAGCGACCCCTCCTCTATCGGCATCTCTGAAACCTGCTCTTGCTGGGAGCTATAGATTGTAATGGGGATTCTCGGTTTCCTCCCCACACACACACACACACACACACACACTCAACCACAAACATAGCCTCAAATTCTCTCACTGTCACACTCCACGTTGCTGCATATCACAGCTGACTGTAAAAACCACCCTCTGCTGCATGGTAGAGTCCTGGTGCAAAATGCAAAAATGTGTTTGAATTTCAGTGGCCCTCTTGGAGAGGTTACTTTAATCAACTGTGAGGGTCTCTTGGAGGATGAAATTCATATACGATGTATAATTTATTAAGGCACTTGAAATAAAAGGTGTCTTGATTTTCTTTTCTCGATATGTACCATATCACAAATACCTATTTCCATTAGCCCAGCAGTGTCTCCACACACCCTCTTGCTTCTCCCCATCATTTGATCCCGTAGCTTTTGAAGGGTGAATGCGTTGGTATCAAAGGGGAAGCCTGCAGCGGAGCACACCAAAGTGATACCTGAGAGGGGTGACCTTCAAAAAAAAAAATTGTTTAAAAAGGAATAAAAAATACAAAACACTTTATTTTTACGGAATACGTTATTAATGTTTGCTAAATCCATATATCTTGTTTCATACATGCATCGTGTGGCACAGTATATTATTAATTAACTTAGTTTTAGTGCGCCCCCCACACCCAGGCAGTGATAGGTTTTATCCGTAAGTCAGGTGACATTTTCCGCTTCGCCATTTTGTGCTGCGCCGGGTATTTATCAGAAGAGTCGTGACTGTCCCGTTTACACTGCTAGTTAGGTTGTCAGACGGTTCCTGTTGTTACCCAGTTTATAACTTCAAGCCTGTGGCCTTTGCTGGGGTTTCGCTTAGTGTCATTTATTTGAGTCCAACAGCAGTAATTCATTTTGTATATTTAGTGTATTTTATATTGTGTGAGACAGAATGTCGGCCGAATCTCCCGAATACGCTCCGTTCTTCGCAGTGATGGGCGCCTCTGCGGCCATGGTGTTCAGCGGTAATTATCACGAGATCACCTTTCATATTCAAGCTGTTCGTTAGTTACTAAATGTAGACAGTGTGGATTCACTGCTAACACCTTCTGCGTTTATATCATTCACTACAGGGTACCTTGAATCTTTAACCGTGGTGCGTCTCTTGAAGCTTACTTGTGAAAGACATCCGCTAGCATCGATGCTAATCTTGAGCTGTCATATATGTAGACTTAACCGACAGTTTGGGTAGACTTTGATTAATCTTAATCTGACTGTTTTGTGAGTGTTGTAAATTTAATACAAGTATCGCTGCTAGCATTACTCCTTCAGCGACAGACCACAAAGACTAGTCATGTTAGCTACGTTAGCTGATGACGACTAACGTAACAAACGTTAGCTTTGACGTTAGCTTAGTTCGGTTATAGCATGTTAAGTGTGTTTTTTTTTTTTTATGTATTTATATATTTTGTGTTCGCTTTCTGCACTTAAGCAGACGATGTTTAGCTCTGTACTAATCGCACCTTTTCTGCCAGATGTCAAAAGTACTGCATGCAAGAGTACTGCATGTTATTGCGTGGAATTGGTGATACGTTTCTCACACAATTATTTAATGTAGAGACCATTAACCAACGAAATACGGTATTGACGTCGTTCTGAGTGGTGTTTGCTGTTCTACTACAATTTGCTATCTGTGAAGTAGGTGGTGTCACAACTTATTTAATGCAAGTTACACAAAAATCGCCTTTTCTTACAACTCTGATAATCAGTGTAACGCAGAATCGGCTGGTTAACTTCCTTATTGCGCAAGGGAATGACACAAGGTCACGTGATCATCACATGATGATCACATGATGAGACTTCTGATTTGGAATTCCCGTCTGGTCTACTGCTCGTGTATAACTCTAAAAGTTAGCAGTGAACCTGTTCAAAGTTATGATGGCTGATTATTTACAAAAAACATTGGTGTGAAACCACTGTTATCAATGTTTTGGATAGAAAGAATCAAGTGGCCAAGAAAGTGAACTTTGAAACTAGCTTTTATACTTGTTTTATGGATCCTTTACTAGTTTAGTAGACAAGTGCTACATCATATGGCGACGATATACTCACAGCAAAGGCATAGGATGAGGGTGACTGGTGGGAAAATGAGAAATCAACACACTAATTGACAATGTAGCAGAGGGCTTGACCCACCATAGCTCGAGGCCTTATGGCAAAACGTGCTTGTTTATGGTGGTGAACGGTACATCGTTTCCATTGGTGGACATCACCGGTGAATGGCTACCTTTAAAATATATGTAGACAGCTGTTTTCTTGCATTCTGTTCCCCTTTTATTTTGTGTTAATGCATGCATATTTATCTATAACATCTTTTAAACAAATGACATTGGGCTGCATGGTAATGACAAATCTCAAAAAAATAATTTCAGTTAAAGATTGCAGAAATCTGACCTGATTACTGCTGTTTGAGGTGTAAATGTTGGCCACACAATAAGGCATCTCTGCTAATAATATATAAAAGTCCCATGATGAGACTACATGACTTTATATTGTTTAGTCCAACCAGGAAATGAGAACCAGCTGACTGTTAAAACCAACCCTGATCTTGTCATAGCTCAGGTTTAATGTGTAGCAATGGGCAAGGGCAGCATGGCTGTGGTGTCCCATGAGGCTATAGCAGTAGTACTAGTCTGTGGTGGTGAGACAGTGACAGCTGGGGAATTAGCTTATAGGGAGGAGATCATGCTGGCACATAGAAGGGATGTTGTGGTGGGATTGATGGGGACACATGATGATTCAGACGTAAGTGTTAAGGATCTTCACGAGTTGTGGAGTCATTGATGGGAACCTGTAGCTGGTATTTCTCACAACATATACGGTCTACACCATAGACCGTATATAAGAAGTGGACGTAGTCATCGTGGCGTCACCCATTGGTTCGTGGACTGGCATTTTGAAGCATAAAGTTCGGTGATTTTGCTGTCGTCATCTTGGATTATGGCCGTCGCCATGTTTTTTTGCGACCGATAAACGGAAGTTAACATAGTTGGAATACGGAGGAGTGACAACCTGTCAATCACATTAAGCCCCCCACTTTTGTTGTATTTAAACATTTCTAGGATGGGCTGTAAGTTGCTGTGATCGTCTGGTGTCAGGTGATGTTGCATTGTTTTAATAGTCTTGCGATGGTGTCCAGACCTGAACACTGCCTTTAGCGATGCCTGGCCCGCAACAGGTGACTCTCACAAGGTGCTATTATCCATTCGCACCACATTATAGCTTAACTATCTTCCACTTTCCGCTGACAACAATTTAAGATGCATTTTTGCTATACATCCTAAAACTGCATCTCTTGCTCCGCTGCCTTTTCCAATTGCCTGTGCAGTTGTTTGGTATTTACTCTCTCGGTGGGATAGCCAGTTATTTTATGCTTTCAGATGCTTGACCTTTAAATCCCATTCACATCATCCTTCTCTCTAACACGCACTCTTCAATGGAGAGGTGTAATTGATGGCAGCCTGCTCTAGACATCCCTCAGCTTCTGAGTCTCATAACTTCTGCATGCATCCTCATATTTTTACACAATGTGCGCTGCAGGAAGTACTTAATACTATGACCTTACAGATTTTGTCATTCGGAGTACTTCCCTACTCACCCACTATTCAGAGCACACCAGTCTGCTGTGTAGTGCGTGGGCATATTGCATGCAAGATCATCCCTAGCTAGAGGCTCCTCCTACTCTGACATCACAAGACGTCACAAGGGCATCCCATTCATCAAATATACTGCAGGGAGGAGAAATGGGAGGGGGGGGGGGCTCTTTACCTAAACCGAGGGGATTAGGATTAATATCCAGAGGTTGTCCCTCCACACCACTGCACAAGGTTCCCTGCCAGACATCAAACCTTCAATCGTCGGGTCACAATGGCAATGTTTGAGGTTTCTAGATGAACCCTCGCCTGTCACACCTTGAGGGCAAGCTTACAAAGAATGAAGTCAGAAGATAACGTTGCTGACGGTAACATGTTGTGTTGATGGATGGTGAATGGCTAAAAGAATCACCTTTTCAGAGGATGGCGTTTCCAGAATATTGTCTTTTAATGTTATGCATTGCTAAATGTACAAGTTTGTTTTAAACGGATCTAATATCTCAAGTTTTTATACTGAACTACTGAGCTTGGTTGTCTGTACTTCTTCAAGCTGCTGTTTGATGCGTTTGCATTTAAACAATTTAGTCCACCAGCGAGGAGTTTGGCACTTAAACAAAGTCAAAATAAAAAATAGTTCTTGTGTCGCTGCTTGAGAATACGGTGCACAGTTTTGCTCAAACACATCTCTGTACATGGGCAAGAGTGACTTAACCTCGGATTGATGGCATCAGTCTCGTGATGAATCAATGTAAGTAGTCGGGGCCGTGGCTGGCTGCCATGTGCACATTTTAAAGATTGGTCCACATCGTCTTCCTGGCTGCCTCTCGATCGATTTGCCAGAAGGCCTCACAGCTAGTGTTTGAGTTAACAAGAACGATCTCCAGGCTAGCTCGGCACGTTGTCCCAAGAAATGAGAGGGCAGTGCTCCTCGGGCTGTATGGACAAGGTTCTCCAAGATTATATCGCAAGATGCTTTTCATCATGTTGGCTTGTGTCTTGTAACGGTTGATGTTTTATCCAGTTACATGAGATTATGCAGACATGTTTTACTCTGTTCTGTGCACACTAGCTGTTGACATGTTTTGTCAGTGCAATAGAGAGCCTGCAGATGGCTATATTTAGCATCAGAGCAACATCTGTAAATCTGTGAAAATATGGAATGTCCTCGGCTGTTCAAGAATGGTCAGGAAAATATTTGAATACTGCTGTAAAGTCGAAGAACTGCCACAGCATGTATGGACCAATATATGAGTTGCTATGCGGAGGCCAGTCCTGTCTCTGAGTTTGTTTATCTTTCTTTTGCTGTAGAGGAGAAAACGAAACGCATTTCTATTTGTGCAAACACACACACACCTTTTTAAATGTGGGGAGATCTTGTCCAACCAGCCGGTCTGTTTCATAGCACACGGACGGGTTTTGTTGAGTATTGCAAAAGACTCGTTGGTCTATTCTGCACACATGCTACACACATGCTAGCCCTCTGTTCCTTCCTTATCCGAATCAAGGGTCCAAGGATTGAGGGCGTCTTCGGCTGTACAGATTGTATTGTTTGTGATATTGTGCTATGATTATAATTGACTTGACTCTGTCATCTCACCTGGAAGCTATTCAGTTCTTTGTTGCTGTGCAGATTATACCCGGTTCTTAATCCATGTCTGCTCCTCTGTATTTGATTTTATATATATGCGTTCTAATTTTAGAGCAGGTTGGTTATTGATGTTTCTCTATCGCTCTCCTCCTGCAGTGTGACGTAGTTGGCACTGTGCTTCCTCCTCAGCGTCACAGGCTAATATGCCTGATGAAGCCTTTTTGCTCTCCTTCCCCTGTTACATTACGGCGACACTAGCCAGAGCCCCAGTGCCCATCCTGTGCTGATACTCTCTCTGGAGATGTGTCATCCTGCTTCTTTTGTGATGTCAGGAGTTCACTGTGTGCCTAAACCTAATGAGGCCGTTTCATTCAGAGAATGATTAAGAACTCTGCAGCGGTCTGGCAGTATGTTCTGAAAATCACCAGGGCTGAAGTGGTTTGAGAAGACGAGGAGCGCCATGTGACAAAGCAGATTTTTAGTCGCAAGAACGAGATTTGTTCTTTCCCTTTTGAACTCGAGCTAAATTCCCCAGATGGAGACATGTTAGATTTGTAAGGGGAACAGAAACTTAACAGTTGTCGTATTGTTGATCCAGCTCTTATTTTCACTTCTGCTTCATTATTCAGCTGGGCCCTCTGATTTCTGTCGTCAGTCTACTTGCCTATAGTCTATCTCGTTCATTTACTAAAATGATCTTCTCTCTCTCTTCCCCGCCAGCCTTGGGAGCAGCCTATGGCACAGCCAAGAGCGGGACGGGGATCGCCGCCATGTCGGTGATGAGGCCGGAGCTCATCATGAAGTCCATCATCCCCGTGGTCATGGCGGGTATCATAGCCATCTACGGCCTGGTAGTAGCAGTACTGATTGCCAACAACATCTCAGAGAGGGTCACCCTCTACAAGTGAGTTCAGCTGATCAGACATTTGTGTTGTCTACATTTCCTTTTTTTTAGTGTATTTACCAACACAAAACGCACAACACGGAGTAGAAAGAAGACTGATTACTGTTGGGCTGAACTCAACTGTTACTCTACTGCCCTGCTGCAATGCAAACTATTAGCTCCATGCATGCGTTACTGGCGCTGATCAGTTTAAATGTTTCTGTTATTGCTAAAATTGTGAACCCCGATCATCGACATCCCTTGCGCTTACGAACACTTTGTCTGTCTGTGTGTGTGTGTGTGTGTGTGTGTGTGTGTGTGTGTGTTTAGGAGTTTCCTCCACCTGGGAGCTGGGCTGAGCGTGGGCCTCAGCGGGTTGGCGGCAGGCTTCGCAATCGGCATCGTGGGCGACGCGGGCGTGAGGGGCACGGCTCAGCAGCCGAGGCTTTTCGTGGGCATGATCCTCATCTTGATTTTCGCCGAGGTCTTGGGTCTCTACGGGCTCATCGTTGCCCTCATTCTCTCCACGAAATAAACACCCAAACGTCTCCAAATACAAGATCTGTCCTTTTATGTTGCTGCTGGAGAAAAAGTGTAAAACGGGGAAAAATATTTGTAAAATTTCTTGTCACTCGAGATGAAAGGAGTGAAGGCGAGGGGGGGGAAAAAAAGATTTAAAATGGCTACATAAATATGGTCTTATCTCAACAATGTGTACAGTTGTCCCAATTTGATAGTCAACTTGTAAATGCGCAACGTAGTGATTTGTCTGTCTTGTGTGCGTGTGTTTAAAAATTGTATGAAGATTCCTTTTTTCCCTCCACTTATTTCAGGCCTCGAGGTGGCTTAGCCTCTGGTCTTAGAGAGCTGACCAGACAGGCTTTCTCTCCTCACGTATCAGCTTGGGGAGTTGACACAATTTCTGCATTAATCTTGAGGATCTATTTGTAAAGAGAAATGTATATGGACTTACTTTTTTTTTTTTTTTTTTTTTTTTTCCCCTGATTTTATTTATAAGAAATTGTTCATTGAATGCAGCAAGTCTTTAATTCCCCAGGATATATTATACATATATACAGACAACTAAATATCTACATAGATAGATTTAATGCACTGTGGGTTAATTGTGATAAGTGGTTGGAATTCCTCTGGATGTAATTCTTGGTTTAATAATTAAGAATGCCTTTAGTATGTTGCTGGTGAAGTGGGAGTTGTGTGTAGCTGTATTCTAATCATTACGCAAACATTCTCAAACTTCAGTGTTTTTCCTGTAGTACTGTTTGCATTAAAGGTGTGTGCCCCGTGTTGGGTCTCACAAGTGTAATTTCCAAATTTTCATCTCCTCTCCATCTTGTTCACCCCCCCCCCCCCTCCTCCTCATCTGTGGCTGTAAATCATCTCTTCCACATTCCAGCCATTAGGATCCTGCATGGGTTTCAGTGTTTTGTTGTTGGATATGAGGCTGAGGAGCAGGCTAGTTTCAGGAGACTTAATCCAGATCAAAGAGATGGTTTAGTGGTGTATTCTTCCTCCAAAAAAAACCAAGCTAATCAAGTTTACATGACGCAAAACTCTCAATGGTATCGTTTGTAGCATGCAGCAGGAATCCAGTGAGATTAGTGTTCAAGTTCGGCCTAGTTTCATGGACTGGTCCAATTAGATCTGGAGTTTGTTTTCTGAAAATGGAACTGCTGCTACTAAAGCACCAATCTACAATCCTGTATTACCACTGATATTGAAGTTATCCTGATGTGTCACAATCAAATTAAAGATTCCAACTTAGTTCTGTCTTCAAACACTTCAGTATTGTATATTTTAGTGACATTCTAATATACAATGGTGTCTAAAGCTGTAGTAAAAAGAAATTAGCTGAGTTGCTGTTTCCAAGTATTGTCTTCCTGTTCCACTCTGCGGTGACAGCTGGGGATCTTCACTGTGGTTGACGCCTCAAGAACTGCACACAAAGCCTGCATTGTACTGTCAGCAGATGGTGACTTTATATAAAAAGTATAAAACAAAGAATCAGTAAATAGTTTTTATATTGTGTTAAACTGTACAGGACAAATATGCAACGCACAAATCAGCATAATTATATCTGCACAACGACTAACATTTCGGCATTATACAGAGCGTACGTGCTAACATGTAAACGCGATGCAGACTTCATAAACAGTCACAGCTCATGCTGTTTGGAGGCTGTTGAGCAGAGTCTGACAAATGCTGCTGATGGCACTGAAAGTGGCGCTGTCTGGAAACGACTGGATGAAGTCTTTACCCTCTATGCTGGTGCTGAGCAGAGGATCCAGAGGCACAGAACCTGAAAAGAGAGTCGATAGTGAGAATCAAGTGGATGTTACGGGGCATTGACGTATTGCATACCTGCATGGCTAAAGCTAGGCTGCACTACAGCTGGCTTGTCGCTGCCACAGGGCAACTGATTTAGCTGCATCATTACTCAAGAGATTGATCGGCACACAAAGCAGAGATCCGCTGAGGGCAACCATTAAGTGATCTATTAATTTGATCCAGAATTAAAGATAAGTGTGTATCAGCCCCCTCGCTGAGGTACTTTTTAAACCTGCTGCTGCTTTGAAATCAGGATCGACCATTTTAGCAGCATGGCAGTTGTGTAAAATGCCTCCTAAACCATGAATGAGTGATGTGCAGCCGCAGTGCGTTGTGACACCATGTGGCTGGAAGCTAACATTACATGTAGCTCAATCCCATCTCACCGAGGAATGGTGATCCAGTCAACTTGGCCAACTCTTCACCTCCACCTTTTGAGAAGATATTGCTGCATTCCTGAAAAAGAGAATATTTATTTAAATGGCTATAATCAACTCAAAGTCTGTCAGATTTGGATGCTTATTACTGTGACTACAATTTCATTAGAAAAGTATTGGTATTACACATTTGACTTGTATGAAAGTTTACATACTGAGCAGTGTGGACAGACAAATCCGCTCATGTTCTCGATGATGCCCAGGATCCGTACACCTGTCTTTTTACAGAAGGTGATCTCTCTCCTCACATCCCCCGTGGAGACCACCTGTAGCCAACACAAGACCAGAAATAACAATTGTCACTGGATGTCATACAACTGAGCAAGTCAGTTTTCTCTTTCTCTTGAGCCAAAGCTCAATTTGTGAGCTTATTTGTCAGTGGGAGTTAGTCCTCTTTGTACCTGAGGTGTGGTGACCAGGACAGCACCATCCACTCTGTGTTTTTTAAGGTTCTCCAGCACCGCCAAATGTTCATCCGATGTCCCTGGTGGTGTGTCCACCAGCAGCACATCCAGCTCTCCCCATGCTACATCTGACACAAACTGGGCTATCATAGCTGTGGGACAGGGCAATAAAGAGATGGAAAACATATTGGACAGAAGAGAGTAAGTTTAAACAGCGTAGCACAGAGGTTTGTGTTGAGACAGATGTTGAAGCAGACAAACAGAATATTAAAATAATAGTGGACCAGACCAGTACAATTGGAGAATAGCTTACCGGTTTTCTTGGGCCCCCTCCACACCACTGCTTCATCTGGGTCCTCCAGCAGGAAGCCAATGGACATGAGGGCGAGGCTCTTCTGGGCATCAGTATAGACCGGCACCCATCCCGAGTCACACTGGTGCACATCAGGTCGGCCTACATTGAGCATGCGGGGGATGCTGGGCCCGCACAGGTCAACGTCCAGGATGCCAACCTGACGAACACCAGACTTATGTCAGTCAATTTACTTATGGTGAGAAACATATTGAATGTTTCATGTTCAAAGTAATGTGATTGTACATGCACCACAACCACATATAGACTTTACAGCTCTCCGGTATTCTGCTGCACATACACTCAGCTGGTCTGGGAGCTCACCTTCTTGCCAGCATGCCTGAGAGCCAGCGCTAGCTCTGTGGTGATGGTGCTCTTGCCCACGCCTCCCTTCCCCGACAGGACCAACACAACATGCCGGACCTGCGACAAGTTCCCGTCTACTATGGAAAGGAGAAAGGACATATGGTAAATTCAGCATGAATGCAGCAGATACTCGAATGGCTATTTCTTCAATTTAAATTATATATAGTGACACGTCGGTCACGAGAGTAGGTCATGTGAGAGAGAATCAGAGAGAAATGTCGCAGCAGTTTGTTCAGCACGTTTCATCACCCGAGTTCACAAGTTCAACGTAACTGGGTTGGAGTTCCTTTAGAATAATGTTGAACATGAGTTACTATATTAAACAATTTTATATAAACAATAGCTTCTCCGATGACATAAAAACCGGTCTGTCAGCTCCGACATTGTGACAGATATAATTAAATAATAATTAAAACTTAAACTGACTTCCAATTAGCTTCCGCTAGCCCGTTAGCTTAGCTATAAATGAGTAACATATCACACACGCAGCCGTTTTTTTTTTTTGACAGCTGGCCACTCTAAAGCACGAGGAGACAGTTCGTGTACAGATACACGGACATTTAACCTATTTGTTGACCGGTACCGCAGACCTACCATTATTTTGCTCCATATTTTGGATTTGAGTCATGCACGCTGAATTACTGGCTTAGTTACTTCCGCATGTCGTCACGCGCCACCTATCAAATCAGACAGCGAATGTTACACTGAAGTCCCGCCTCTCTTTCAGTGCCACCAATAGGCTGCCGGTGCGCACCATGGTGCATTCACTACCACCACAAACTCTCATAATGTATGGCAAAACCTGGGAAAAACGTGATTTTTGTGTTCCTGGTTGTGAAATGTTTGAGATGTCTTCGACTCTTAGCTAAGAGGATATCAATATGTACTAACAAATGACATAGTTATTTATGTTTCGGCATGATAATGTAATTGTCCAAAAATCTTGATATATGCAGAGATAATTCTTTTTTGAGTTGTGAGCCCCGCTTCAACAAAATAATCAGCATTAGTATTTACTAGTACTACACTAGAAGTCTGATGAATGGCTAATAAATGTATACTAATCATTTCTGTCACCTGACATTGTGCTTTTCTGTCCTTTTGTTCTTTCTTTCATACTTTTGTTTTCAAGCACGTGAGGGGTATTCCCCTCTTTGTTTTCAAGTCAGCAGACCCACACATGGTGTCTCCTCATCATTTGCAAAACAAAGGCCACAGTTACCCACTGAGGTAAAGAAAACCAAATAAATTAACATAAACTCCTCCTCCTTATGCGTCGTATCCAATAAGAACGCGTTAAGGGCGTGGAGAAGTAATGTTTACGTCTAGCTTGCTGCGAAGTGGGGCAGAGTGGAAAATCCACTTGTCACACGATATAGCGACACGCTGGCTCTCAAATGAGCCACTGCAAGACAGTGTATAGGACGACTACTGTAAGGTAAGAGCATAACTGCTGCTAGAATGGAGATATTCATGCTGTACTGTGGTTGACTGAGTTTACTCGCGGAGTTAAAATAGACACAACAAAACAGCAAAACATCGGCTGAAGTGTACAGTACAGGAGTCTATGTGCTGATATTTAAACATTGAGCTGATGTTTTTATATAGAATGCTTTCCTTCTGGTGTGTTTTGAATAGAAAGTTTGACCAGGACATGGGCCGTGGTGGGATTTTCAGTAATTTAATATCTGAAACATGCAAACAATTACTGTCACTGTCCCACTGCGACTGCGTTCATGTAGTATCAGTCCGAACACTGGATGACGAAGTTACAGCAGTTTGTCTTGAGGTCTCGGGTTTCCAGATGATGCATTTGCAGTATGTAGGGTAATGCCCAATTAAAGTGAGACTAGCTTCAGGCGAACTAATCTAAATTATGTCAGTTATCTCATTCGCCTGCTTGCAAAGCAGTCACCAGCTGCTGTGTTCAGTGGTGGCATTAACTATGACATGCTATCAGGTTGAGGTACAGCGTTTAGTAAAGAAATACGCTTGTTGAGGTGTCAACTGCAACTGAGGCAATTTATTATAATGATTACTGGCTGTGAAAATGGTAAACAGTTCAAAACAGATACGATTTTTTTTAATAGCAAACATATTAGTCTGATGTGTTTTTGGTCAATACATCTGGAAGCATATAGGGGGAAGTTATCAAAAAATAGCCAACTAAGTATTATACTTGTGTCAGGGATACAAATAGTTTTTGTACATCAACTTCACTGATTGTTAGTACTCGTGCATTCTTCAAGTTTATTATGTTATACTGACATTATACTGACATTCCCTGTGTCACAATGTGTCATATTTTGACTAAATAAAATATCCTCAAAAGTAGACATGCCGCACATGGAGAAGGTCTCATTTTTCTTACAGAAATCAGTAAATGCACTTTCATTGTAAATGATTCTTATGTACTAATTTAAAGAGCCACATAAGTATGTTGGGGCCGTCAACATTAAACATTTCCTGCTGCCAACTGCGGCAAATGGGGCAGATAGAACTAGGCGATCTAGCGCACAAAGATCCGTCTGTAGGTTCCACACAAAGATAGTGTGTAGCTTCACGTTGACCGTAAGGAGAGTAAAGGTTAGTGAACACACTGTTGAGCTGAGAAAAGCCCAGAGTGAATGTTTGCTATTCACAATTTGAACTGACTTAATTTCCATTGCCCGACAAGTTTGTGAGACATTGGAGAAAAATGCTGAGAATCCCAGAGAGCTCACAACTTTATCAGTCGAACCACATAAGCTACCATCTTCAAAATTAGAAGGAATGCAACCAATTTAAGGTGATGTACTCTAATCTTTGATTTAGGATATGCCTTCATTTGTTGCAGACCTCATTTTGCAGTTAAACTCATATTCAGCTGAATCTGTTTACCGTTAATTCCCAGAGAGTCCTCTTCTATTTGAAAAAGGGAGTTATTTCTGTCTCTCTCCCTTGAACACAGCCTTCTAGGTTTCAAAAATGTGTAAGTAGATATGCACTTATATGTGTCCAAAAATAATCTGACCTTAGCAAACAAAAAAGCCGAGAATCAGGAGTTCAACATTGACCTTACCCGACATAAATAATAAGTAGTAGAGGGCCTACTGCACACATGCCAGCTGGTCGTAAAGGTGTTGGGTCTGCCGTCCACAGAGCCGCCATGCTGAGAAGAGGCAGGAGCGGCCGGGCTCGGCATTCGGCCTGGAGCGAGACGCGGCCAGAGACAGACGCCATGGAAGTGATCCAGACGTCGGACAGGCAGGAGTGGGAAGGCCAGACAACGACACAGGTGAGACGTTGGGGTTTTGTGGGGTGAAAAGAAAAGTGGAGGAAGGTGCGGAGCGGAAAAGATTGAATTTTAAAAGGATCGGGAAATACATATGAAATGTGTTTTTGGTAATACTGGATAAAGAGACACTTATAATCATTACTTACTTGATGTAAGAGGATACGAAACCCAAAGTTTGTGTCATCAGACCAAATGTGTTACGACCAGATATTACAGATAATATTTCTACCTGAGTACCAGTAGTTTTCCACTGGGACTGAAATGGCTGTGTGTAAGAGATGGTCAAGTCTTCATAGGCAAGGAAAGGGGGCACAGTATTTTTGGAAGGGGTCTCATTTTACTTGCTAGCACACATGACGTCTGTAACCAATAGGAACCATGAACAGCTTTTAGGTAAAAGGCTCTCTTGTTGAGTCTTTGAAACATGGCTCTCATTTGGCTCTTTGGATTATAGATTATTTAAGATTTAGTGATTTTTTTCCATCCAGGCTCTTCCATGTTGCTCTTTCTTGCCGCCGACAAGAGGTTATTGTTTACAAAAAGGCGTCAGGGCTTCCAGTGGAATTTATATAAAGCTGAATACAATCCTCAGGTCCTCCACTGGATCTAATTCCTTTCTCTGCTACCAAGCCAACATCCCTGGACCACGGCCACGTCTATGAACTTATAAGATGCTGTTTGTGTCAACCAGATCAGCGACGTGGAGTCCGAGATGGATTACCTGGAAAGTCCTCAGGCCGTATCCGAGGCGGTTGCCTTGCCCAGCACAGATCCGGTGATAGGGGAGTCTTTCTGCCAGTGTGACCGACAGGAAGAGCTCAGCCCTGGCTCTGGGGTCACCAGTGACTGCCTCTGTGGGGAGGAGGATGAGGGTGAGCAAATGCGGATGAATACAGTAATACACCATATGAACACAGCAGGATACGCTGTAAATCGGCAGAAGTGTGGTGTAGAAGCTGGGCCGACTAATATATCAACATATGGCTTTCCCAGTCCAATAGTTGTTCAGATATTTCAATTAACAAAGTATGAAATAATAACTATCCAGTTACTATAGACGTCCGTGCGTTTGTGTTCCCAGGTTTTGACTGGGAGTGGGACGAGCACTTCAAGTCTTCCGGAGCCTTCCTCAGCTGTGACAATAGGAAGGTGAGCTTCCACTCAGACTACAGCTGTGGCACAGCTGCCATCCGTGGCACCAAGGAGCTCGTAGACGGCCAGCACTTCTGGGAAGTCAAGATGACCTCTCCCGTCTATGGAACCGATATGGTGGGTCACACTCCCTTGTGTAATACTGAAGCTATTGTAGCAGTGGCCTTGAGATGTAATCGGATAGTGTCTGGTGGAGATCTGGAATAAGGCTACTTAACCTGTTTTGATCATGTTTGTACTGTTTTGTTGGTGTAGATGGTGGGAATCGGAACTGCAGAGGTGAATATGGAGAAGTTCAAATTCAGCTTTGGCAGCCTCCTGGGCCACGATGAAGACAGCTGGGGACTCTCCTACACAGGTTAAAGAGGCGGAATACAAGTTTAAAATATACCATGAATTATCAGAGTGATATGTGAAACAGGACGGTGACTTTATACCAGTTGTAAAAAGTTCAACAAAATACGACCCCTAGATTAGGAACCACTGGAACAAAGGACTAAACAACCAAGCTGTATATCAACAGAGAAGGTTTAGAACAGGGACACCCGTGGGTTTCTCCACTGCCCCGCCCCTTGTATGATGCATACAATCTAATGATGTAATATATGATCATATATATATATATGAATACCTTTATTCTTATTTGATACTTTAAATTCATTTCACTGAAAATACTTCTTCGCCGTCACATAAGTAGGATTTAAAATGCATGACTTGGAGCAGTGGTTCCCAAGCTTTTTTATTAAAGGATACATCCTGTTTTTTACCTCAATCTGTTCAAAGGACACCTCCAGCACAAAGGGGACAAAGTGAAGTTCTCCTCTCGGTTTGGCCAGGGCTCCATCATAGGAGTGCACCTGGACACCTGGCATGGTACCCTGACCTTCTACAAGAATCGGCACTGTATAGGTGCGTGTTTCCCTGTAATTGAAGCGACATAAAACACAAGAAAAACTGCATTTTAGTTATGACTGCCCCGTGGTGTTTTCAGGTGTTGCTGCCACAAGGCTGCAGAACAAGAAGTTCTACCCCATGGTGTGCTCCACAGCAGCTAAAAGCAGCATGAAGGTGATCCGTGCCTGCTATACACCCACCTCCCTGCAGTACCTTTGCTGTGCCCGGCTCCGCCAAATGTTGCCCTGCTGCCCCGACGTACTTAATGCTATAGAGCTGCCCCCAGGCCTGCGCACCGTCCTCCACATACAGCTGGGCTGGGTCTTCTCCCTCAGCAGCAGCCCAGAAGCCTCGGAGCAGCACGAGGACTTGCTGGAGGATTCCCACGAGGAGATGAACCTGCCTTCCAGCCCCATCCCGAGCCAAGTCTCCACCCTGAGTGCCTGCACCTCCCCGAGCCCCTGCACCAGCCCGTTCCTTGACGCAGTCCCATACCACTGCCCCTGTCAAATGTCACCTCAAACTCGTCCCTGCACTTGGCACTACCCTCCGAGTCCTCCCAGCAGCGACTACGACAGCTGCAGCTCTGAGCCGGAGGACTACCAATGCAAAAGATGCCGCTGGACATAACTTTGCAGTCAATACGTATTTGGCAGACAGCTATTCTACCGTTGCCATCGACATCTCCTGATCACGGAGAGAAGAGCAATCTCATCTTTAAGCCAAATGTCTTAATCCAGTTTGAGTGGATTGAGGAGTGAGTAAGTGTGCAGTGAGTGAGACATTTAATCAAGATTAGACGTTAGAGTGACATCACGGTTATTCATTCACATTTTAGCCAATTTCTATCATGAGGTTATTAATAAAAATGAGAAGAATCTACCAGTCACTGTCTTTGGAAGGCCTGAGGTTTGCCAGATTAGACTCCGACAAAAAACACATTGGAAATCTTGTGTTTTTTATCTCAGGGATAGACTCCGGGGAAAAATTAGTTGCTTTTTTGATATCCTGGAACTTACATTTTGTAAATGTGTTTCGTAATCAACATTTGGCTTTTTTTTAGGATTTTTAATTTTCTTTAAATTTACAGTTTGTTTATTACCTTTCTTACTCTGGAAATTCTCTAAAATAAAACTAAAAAAACATTTTGTTGCATCTTATTTTATAGGCTATTCCACAAGTAAACAAAACAAATGTAGTTCACCGAGGTTCCTCTAACAATACATCTTGCATTTGTACATTTGTTCATCAAACAAAATATTGTATCAAGGAAGTACACATCAAATAGTTTGTTATTTTACGAAACATTCTATTCATCAAATCGGTTGAAGTTCAGATGAGTATGAATGGTGCTTTACTGGAAGGTGAACATGATATCTAAGGCATACGCTTAGCTTGTAAGCATCAACATTAACAGCCAAGTGGGGGACAAAGTGTCATTAGAGAACCAGATTAATCCTTGCTGTCATCCGTCCATCTGGTTCTCAAGAGGACAGATCAGTCCAGGACAAGCTGGGGGTTGTGGGCAGTGAAGCAGCGGTAAACTCTAGCGGATATCTCCGGTCCTACTCGTCTCTCTTTACCTCCACTTTTTATTAAAAGGCCAGCTAACAGCCCCTTTCTGTCTTCTTCTGACTCCAAGCTCTGGTACGCCTAAGAAACAACATTGGAAATTGGTTAATTTTTATACATCCTGAAAGGTTTTTTAGTTATAAATAGCAGTAGAAAGCAACATAGTCTGCTTTGCTTTTTATTGCTTTACGATAAAGTGGGAATTTAGACCACCCTCTTCATGCACTGAGCTCTACAACACCCTACTGAAGCATAGCCAGGTGGTGTACCTGCAGCAGCAGCTGAGGAGACGGGTAGGCTGCAGTCAC
Organism: Anarrhichthys ocellatus; assembly: GCF_004355925.1. Taxonomy (NCBI): domain Eukaryota; kingdom Metazoa; phylum Chordata; class Actinopteri; order Perciformes; family Anarhichadidae; genus Anarrhichthys; species Anarrhichthys ocellatus. The sequence continues at coordinate 10,322,571 of NW_022280034.1, forward strand.
AGCGGAGGCCACAGCAGGACTAACTCTGTTCAGCTGCTGGATCTGCCTGCTCCAGACCTGGATCAGCCCCGAGCCGTCCCTCTCCACCCGAACCCCGCTGGCCCATGAACCGTCCACACAGAAGGGCAGCTCTGCTCGCTCTGTCATTAGTCTGGAAAGACATGGAAGGACATCTTAAAAGTGGGGTAAGGTCAGTCAGGTAAGTTTTCCTTGTCTGCTAATGCGAGATAATGACTGAAGTGGCTTCGTACTTGAAAGGGCGCTTTGATAAGGCCTTGGTGACAGCACACACATGGTTAGTGACCTCCTGCCAGCCATCCAGGAAGACTAGGGTGATATTCTTACAGAGCTGTAGGTACACAAGAACCTGGAGAGAAATGCAGACATTACCAAAGACGCCCCTCCTAAATCACTACATCAAGTGTGCAGGAACGTGTAGGACAAGTATGGACAGTGTTTAGCGCTCTCTCACCCTCTGAAACATACAGGTGAGTGGCAACATCTACAAAAAGAACATGCAAGATCAACTAATCCTCAGATTCAAAGTAAACTGACCTCCTTGACGTCCAGGTTCTCCATCCCTGATTTGGATTGTAGCATCTCATCTAGTAAATACACACCACAAGCATCTGTCCTGTTGGTAAGTAAACCAATACATCAGATCAGAGTACATGAAAGCTAACACAGAACAAGTGTGTAAAGTTAGTAAATGGGAAAGTAAATAAGAGTATCTATCTATCTATCTAACAGAGGCCACAATCACGGACATATACACTAACCTGTAATCTGGCTGAGAGTCTGTCACTAAGAGAGTGACCACCTTCTTGGCATCCCGGTTGAGACACTCCAATATTGGACTGAGGAAAGACCCCATCACTGTCTCCTCCCCCTCACTGTCTAGCATCTGCAGTGGCAACACAATAACACAGAGGAGGGACATCATGTGTAGACTGGCATCAAAGTTAAATTATTACACCTTCAAAAAGGTTGATTACTTTCTTCACAGCGATCACCATGTCCACGAAGTCATTCAGACCCAGCACCAGAGCCACCTGCTCCTCCTCCACCGATCCATCTTCCCCCTGCAAAACACAAAACAGTAATGACCCCACTGGAAAATGTAGAAAAGGTACGAATATGTTAGTAAGTAGAAATACAGCAAATTAATAAATGTAATGCAGCCAGAATATCACAATTGATTAAATGAATGTATGATTTTACGAGAAGCGTGAGGTGCCTACCTGAGGTAACTCTCTGATCCAGGCGATGCTGTGTGGGACCTGCTGGCTCTCAATGGTATACCTCCACTCAAAGGCAGCCAGGGTGTCCAGCAAGATGTCGGAGCCATCTTGTTGCAGAAGGGCTGGGGAAGAAAAGCACACACAGGCTTCTAGATAAACACACGTGTGCATGAAGCATTTCAGCCTTATCCTCTTTGTGGAAGTTGTACCCTGTTGTCTTTAAGTGGTCCTTGTTGGTTCAGACATTGAAGCTTAGGCATAGGTGGTAAATATGAATTGTCCTGCACGCAATTGTCATTGCCGAAAGTTTGCACTTACTTCCTTACATATTTAATATACATTAAAAACTGACAGCCTTCCAGCTATTTTATATATGTGTCAAAATCAACACAAGAATGAATGGAAAAGTACTTGCATTTTGACATTTCATAAAATTTAAATATCATACTTTTAATCAATGTCCCCTTTGTGTTTACAGTATGTATATTTCGTAGCATCAGTTAAAAAAATCAATCTTGTTGACAAGCTGTAGTAATCTCTTCGATGGTGGGATAAAATTCCGACAGCACCTGAAGGCAGCATGGTGTACCTGGATCTACGCAGACAGTCAGAGACTTCAGGCAGTTCTCTGGCCGGAGACACTTCACGTTCTCCGCAGCCTCTCTCCTCCTCTGCTGCTCTTGTCTCCTCTCCTTCTTCTCCTGGGCTCTTGTTGCTCTCTGCCTCTCTCTCGCCTCCTTCCTCTCCCTGACTGCATGTCTGTCCGCCTCTATCTCTTCCTTGGTGCGGCGTTTTTTTGCAGGGCTTGGTGCGCACCGTCGATCTGGTCGCGGGGGAGACAAAGCAGACGCTTGATTGCAATCCGGTGTCGTGGGTGACGACGATGGGAGGGTTTTGCACGTGTGGTCTGAACTCTGATCCTCTTCTGTGCTGATCGTTGCTTTTTGACCGCTCTCATCGCGGTTTAAGTCAAGTTTAGTCTCAGCGTCGCTGTCCTCAGATTCAGATATTTCCCATGTTTGAACTCTACGCACCGCAGACATTTTATATGTTTAAAACATAATCAAAAACGCGTTGGATCCGCAATGTTTACATGACCTCGATGGTGTCCGCTGAGGGACAAAAGACGATAAACGCGCCTTTACCTGGTAGCTCAGTAGAAACCTTTTAAAAAGAGACAGACCAAAGAGTAGATTATATTTATTTTAACCAGAAGGCAGAGAGTCTCTGCTGTCTGAAGCCGCTTATATATGTTGGTTCTATTACATTTAGTCTCGGGACAAACTATATAGAAAAATAACATCCTTAAGAAGGTGCTGAACACATTTTAAGACTGCAACGCAACCTAGTCATACAGAAGGCTATACGATTTATTTTGTTTTATATAAAAATGTAAATATGCAGATATTGTATCATAAAGAGTCAGATTACAGTCGTAGCCATAGTCAATTTGATGCGTTTGGTTGACAAGAATAAACATAATGTTTTAGGGTGTCTCCGAAATTAATTTGGTAAAACATGTGTAAACTTGTAGGCTACATTTTAATAACATGGATCTTTCTTTATTTGTAATTTAACTGAAAAATATTGCTATAACCAAATTAATAGTAAAAACACAATATACCAACACAATTTAAATCCGTTAAAGACATTTACTATATTGTGTTAAAGTATTTGACTATTAAAAAAACCCAACAATTTATTTCATTATACATTTTACGTTTTATGGCAAAATTCACAAACGTGTAGATTTATTGAAAACACAATTATGTTCACATGTACACATTTATTTTATTATTCTGGTAATGTTTACCATAGAAAATACAATAACAGGAAGATCTAGAAATCAATAAAGTTTGTAGGGTACAAAAAGAAAAAGTGCAGGGTCGCTGCGCGAGTAGATTTCCAAACAATCCGCTGCGTCCTCGCGCATCAGAAGGTCCATCCATACAGCTTGAAGAGCTGCGGTCTACGGACAGCAGTCAGTCGGAGCGGACCTGAACGCATCCTGCTAACCAGTCTGTTCATGTAAACAACACAGAGGAATGGGATCTGGAAGTTTAATTTTATAGCCACTGTCTTTTTACTCACTATGACGCAACCGGCGGAGAAAGGTACGTCTGAATAGAGTTTTGTATTTCCACAAAATACTCTTGTCAACAGATTTAGCGAAGCAGAAAACCAGACGTGTGTCTTGTAACCCTTCATATACTTCCCTGAACAACTGGGCCACTGAAAGACCAACTCAGCAGTTTATGCTTTAGTGTTGGTTAAGAGCTCATGTGACTAAATAGGACGTTGCCAAAACCCCTGACGTTAGCAGTAACGTTTTTGCTATCTCATGAATGTATTCTGACAGAAGCTAAGCTAAATTCAGCCCATGCTCCAATGCTTTCACACAAACACAGTTGGTTTTCCCAGTGAGGTAAAAACACAAAAAAATCCCCTGAAATGCATCTGCAGCTCCACTCTCAGAAATGTGCTTTTGTTATTGTTGCAGAATGAGAAGATTGTGTGAAATCCATGTCTGACACTAATGATTATTAGTTAATGTCTTCAAACATGTCTGGAGGGGATCTTTAAAGCGTTCTAGACAATTTGTCTTTTTAAAAGCACTGTGTTAAAACCAATAATTAATATAAGACATATGGATATAAGTTTTTTTTCCATCGGGGTGCTCACATACTTTCTGGTTGGAAAATATTCTGCAGATAAATTTAATGACAATGTCACCGAACATGCTGCTATTGGTGTTTTCATGTTTCAGACTGACTTTCACATTGAGAAACTGTTATTTTCAACAGTATATTACCGCTTTGTGGTGCTGTTCTTCAACTGTCTGCTGACATTTGGCTCTTACTTCTGCTTCGACATCCCGAGTGTGCTGCAGGATCAGTTCCAAGGGGTAAGTAAGAGGCAGCAGGGCAGACCGCCTTAAAGATACCATCCGTATCGAATGGTTTCCCCACAATAACTCAACAGCATCTTTGCAGTTTGGCGTCAACATTACAACTGTGTCCTCAGTTTGTGGCTGGTTAGATAATAACTTAAATCACTGGTTTTCCCCACATCTGGCAGAACCTGACATGTTCCAATGCGACAGTGATCAATGGCACAGTGGACTGTGTGGTGGGATTGGGGATGAACCCTCAGCAGTACAATCTTCTTTATGCCATCTATGCTTGGACGTAAGTGCACACACACACACACACATCGACTCTGCAGTGATAGGCTGACAATGGCTTATCAGAAAACGGCTACAGTGTCTCTGTTCTCCTATCAACAGGAATGCAGTAGTGGTGATCATGGCTGGCTTCATGATTGACAAATTAGGAAACCGCTGTAAGTCAACGAAAATAGATAAATATCTTTCCCGCAAACCTAACAACTGATTTGTGGTAACTCGTGGTAAATCGTTTGACCTTTCCTCCTCTCTGCAGTTGGAGTGTTTCTGTTCTCTTTCCTGTGTGTTTTGGGCTCGTCACTCTTTGCACTGGGTTCCCACTTCAAAGGAACTCCCTATCTGCTGCCGCTTATGCTCACAGGGCGACTACTGTTTGGATCAGGCAATGGATCTCTGACCAGTAAGGCCTCCTTCCGGAAGTCGCATACTTAGCAGTGTCCACTCGGAGGAATATTCCTTAACTGCTCTTCTCATTTCCTTATAAGTTGTTCAGAACCGCATCACAGCCTTCTGGTTCAAAGGGAAGGAGCTGGCCTTGGCTTTCGGTGTGACTCTGGCTTTCTCTCGCCTGGGTTCAGTCCTGAACTTCTTCCTCACCCAGAGGTTTGAAGAAAAGTACGGCATGCAGTGGACACTCTGGGGTGGTAGGTAATACATGCAGGGGAGAGAAACCTCAAGGTTTATGGCACGATTGAATAATAATAAAATGTAAAAAGTAAGGGTGTTTTTCACATGATGTGTTCTAGGTGCACTACTGTGTGTGCTGGGCTTTGTATCTGCCGTTCTTGTCAGTGCCCTGGACAAGATCGGTATGAGGCAGCTGGGTCTGGATGGCGCCATCCAAGAGGAGTCCCGCAAAGTGGTCCGAACTGTACCTTTTTAAATATAACCTGTTTACGAAGTGCAAGGATGGTGCAGATGGAGGATCTGACCTCACTTATTTTGTTTAAATGTACATTAACGTCGTGTGTGTGTGTGTGTGTGTGTAGAGGATTCAGGATGTGAAGCTCCTGTCGCTAAGATACTGGCTGCTGGTTCTCACCATCATGTTCTTCTACAACGGCATCTTCCCCTTCATCGCTGATGCCAGGTACAGCTATCGACACAGGTTTAAAATGAGAGTGTTGAAGGCCAGAATACAATGTTATGTTTAGGATAACAGACTTTTTTTTTTAGAAATAATACTTTTTAGGATGTGTATATATATCATACAATCACTGTATTCTAATGAACCCAGGGCATAAACACTTAAAAGAATAATTACGTTTTTAACATACGGCTGTATTTGTTTTCCTGTCCAGTAAGTTTATTCAGGATAAATACGACGGCTACAGCCAGAAGGAGGCGGCCTACGTCGCCGGGGCGGTATATGACAGCTCACTGGTCCTCTCAGCCTGCGTGGGCATTCTCATAGTAAGCGTCTGTAACCTAAAGCTGTTCCTAAGCAGTCTTATGGAGGTAAGTTGGTGCAACACGCGACCCTCTCTTGTCTTTGTTCCAGGATTATGTGGGGCTGCGGGGCGTGTTTGCACTGGCCTGTGCCATCCTCACGCTGCCTGTGTTTGGACTGCTGGCCTTCACCTTTGTTGCCCCTCTCGTGTCCACCATATGGCTGGGAATCACTTACTCCTTTGCTGCTGTGAGTTTATGTCAAAGCCGTTGTTTAAACATTTTCATTTCTAACGCCTGCTTTCTCTCAGGTACGGTGACCCCCATAAGTGATCGATTTGTCTTATTCTTTCTCAAATCGAATGCTTTGGGGCAGGGAAATTAATTGTCAAAAGCATTCGCTTTCTATCTTAATTCAAACTATATGTGCTGTATTCCAGTCCAGCATGTGGCCGTCTATTCCACTCGTGGTGCCTCAGGCGACTCTGGGAACAGCCATGGGTCTGGCCACCTCCATACAGATGGTGGGCATTGGGTTGTCAAATCTTGTCGTTGGGCAGATTTTGGGCACCAAGTCCAGGTAAAGAAATGCTTCAGATAAAGCATCTCATTGCAGTGCACTTGATGGGCCATGCTGAATGTGAGATCGTTACTTACCTTCAGTGCTTTCTCCATTCCCCGGCCAGCGAAACTAAGATTCCGTTGTGGCGTTGGCAAAGGATGATGATCTTCATGTTGGCCAACACCGTCAGCTGCATCGTCACCGCAGTGCTGCTCAACATTGTTGACCACAGACAGGTCAGACATCTCACAGCCCGTGTACCATTTTTATATATAAATGTGCTGTTGTCAGCTGACTACAGCACAGGATACGGTACAGTGTGTTCAGTTAATATTTGCTGTTCTGCAGGGCGGGACCCTGAACAAGACAACCAAGAGGTCAGGCCCGGCGGAGAGAGACTCCGACAGAGAGCCGCTCAACCAGGGAGAGGAAGAGCAAAATGAGGATGAGGAGGCCGACGAGGCGGTCAGATCTCGTTCTGAAAACTCCTAAGTTTTGTGAACTTCTTACTACAGTGAAGACTTTTCTCTTTTTATATATGTATTTTACTTGTAACACTTCAAATGGGACTTGATTTATTGCAGGCCTCAATGATAATCACGTTACCTCTCCGTTCTGCGGTTGCTACAGCAGATACTGGAGCAGTTTAATGAATCGGAATAAATACATCTCTGTTAAACAGTATTTACACCCAGATGGTGAGGCTACAGTGTATTAAATGTACAACAACTGTTTTTTCAGTAACACAGGTAAGTAAAACATCAAACTCTCTTAAAGCTTTAGCTTCCAACTGTACTGCCATAACTGACTGTGTGCACCTTATTCAGGTTGCTAAATAATACAGGAAATATTAAAAATAAATAAAAGCCCACCTTTTATGTGGATGGTAGATGTAGTCAAATGAAGCAATACATTCCTTTGTGCAGCTGCAAATTCAGCACACACTATCTGTATTTCTTCTTCCATCTAATGCCGTCGTTTGACGTGACGGTGACGTAGTTTTGATGCAATGAAGAACACTCTGCTTTGTCAATTAATACAGCACTCGCTGGCGAATGTATTGCTTCAATTGACCATCAACAATCATTGGGCATCCACATAAAACATGGACATTTTTCCGTTATAGAAATGTAATGTTTGTTTTAAATGATTTTGTAACGAAACAGTGAAACATTTGTCTCCTACTTGTTTGTTCATTGTTCGAGATTTCACAATGTAGAAGGGAATTTTATATTTTTCACATTGACAAAACAGCAAAAATAAAACGCTGTTCACCTTTTCTGCAATCTGTGTTACACCCACACATTTTCTTGGTACCATCTGCAGCTCCCCTCGGCTTTACAGAGCTTCATAACCAGTTTCAGCTGATTGTTTAGCTTCATGGCCCACAGCGGTACTGTTTTGGTTCACCCTTAATGCTCAGATAGCAATGTTTTCACTGAAAAAAGTTATAAAGAATCCACTGTAAACTACCTGCTCAGCACCAAACGACAGACAGATATAGTTGGCGATTAGCTGGTGAACATAAAGAGCCAGTTATTTCCCTTCACTCGTCATATGCAATATCAGATTGACCAGCATGATTTTCTTCTAAATAGATCACAGCATGTTTAGCACATTACAGCCAGTAGGTAGAGCTCTTTACACACTTCTTTGCAATGGCTACGACTGCTGCTCCTGTAGTAAGCACGGTATTATAGAGTGTTTGTCCTAATGGCTTTTACTTCAGCTCTTCAGGTCCCATATTCAACCTCTAGTTTTACTTACATTAATCTTACTAACTACTTTCTTACTGATCAGAGAGATGTTTGTGGGTCGTCTGGGTACTTTAGGGGAGCCAGTCATGATAACAGTGCTTCATATCACATCAAGGGGAAAGTATTTTGTAGAGACATGTTACCTGTTAAAGCTTGTGTTTTCAATCAACTTCCGCCCGTTTTTTCGCATATAGCCAGCACACTGTAGACGTCTGAGTAGTTGTTTAGCATTGAATTTTGATTAAAAGTAGATTATAAAGTGCCTTAACTGATCGAGACCGACTGTCTGCTCTTGAATAATGCCGCGGTCCTTAAATACTTCTGGACTCATGATGCCTCCTGTCGCTGACTCTGTTCCAGGTTAAAGCTTCCCTGCTCTACAGCTAAGCGTTCAAAACACTGCAGTCCATGCCAAATAGCACAGTAGATTACAGAGGGGGAAAAAAAATCAATCACATGTACAATATTTGCAGCAGGAGGGTTATGAAAAGTTCCGGAAAAAAGTATTTTGTGTCTAGCTGGTCCTTTTATTCAGTCATAATCCAACCAAAGATCAGATATACATTAAATCTAATCAAATGATTCTATCTGCGTACATAACTGGATGATACAATAGAGCTCATAATCTTCTTAAGCGAGTGCCCCAGTCACTAGATTACTAGAATAATGCACGAGTCAAAGTCACTGGAATAGAGGCCAGAAGGTTACCTGAGACTGTCTTGAGCTCAGATCCTCCGTTTACCATGAAGATAAACCCTAAAAATATACCTTACTTAATCTTCTTAAGGGGCGTGAGGTAGGAGTTAGTCTTTGACAGCCTGATGGACAACACACACACACGCTGAGTCAGTCACAAAGTCTTAGAGGGCAACTTAACACCCGACATACAACAAGAGGGTTTTAACGTCTTGAGATTTGCTTCATGGTTTCTCACTTGGTGTCAGTCTGCAGCCTGAACTGTGTGGCCGAAAGCCTCGAGGACACGAGCATGTCGGGCCTCCTCAACCTCAGCAACCTGGGCAGGATCTGCGGCTCCGGCAACAGCAATGAAATGGTAGTTGTGGACCGGGTCAAGAGGAAGAACTCTGTCAGGCGCATGTCAATTATTGAAGATGGTGAAGTTGCAGAGATTCTCTACCTCATTCCTAAACAGTCCATGATGGAGCAGCTGCCCTTCATCAACCCCAACGACTACATCCTGTGTGAGAAGTTGGCCAGTATACCTGCAGAGGTGTCAGGTAAAGAATAGTTTACTTCCTTATGTGGTTCGCATGGGTGATATCTTGGTATTTTATTGACTTGTCATTACAGTTTATAATTTGGCCATTTTGTTCGTGTGCCATTAATTTCCAACTTGGAAAAGGCTAAATATGAATTAGATTTAACACGTCAACTGTCTGCTTTATTCTTATTTAATAACGACACATCGAGCTGATAGACAAACAGTGTTGTAGACATTTAATATTATGTCTGTTCGTTAACTGGCATTACTATTCATCACCACAGCTCCTCATTGCTGTGAGTATTAAAGGTTTTCGGTCAATCGGTCTATAATATGGACATGTGAGAAATCAATGACTGCTGTCAACCCTTTGGTTTAACAGCTGCCTCTACACACACTTTTAATCACACTTACCGTGAATATTGTGCCTCATTTATCAGGTTTAATTACTTCTATGCAGACTATAGAAGCCTGTGTGTATTAGGAGACTACTCATATTCAGTTTGGTGGTTACAAATAGTCACAAAATGCTAAAGGGTTTTTGAAAAGGACAAAAAATATCAGCAGCAGGTAATGTTGTCGCTTAATCATCTGTACTGAGCAATAGTCCCATCATAGACACAAATATATTATGGCAATTTTCTGCAAAGTAACAGAAATATGTGTCTCGACATTTTTAAATGCACCACCAATGAGCTGGTTATTGTAGGTAAATGTGATCTGAAGCAGTTTGAAGCGGAGGAAGCCCGACAAGGTTAATGTGACTTACCTCAAAAAACTAAATAATTAATAAATAATACACAACTATTATCAGCATTACATGTCTGGAGTTCAAATACTCTCTTGTTCAGCATGTTTCAGAAGCACAATGCCATTCCTACTGTCCTCTTGGAGAACACGCACACACACGCACGCACACACACACACACACACACACACACACACACACACACACACACACTCCTGCTCTCTGTGTTTTGGACCACCCCCTTTCCCTTGGACCAGCAGTCCACTTAGTTCCTGTCCTCACTGGGATCCGCTGCAGTGAGACCAACAGACGAGCAGACACCAACTGTCATGAAAGAGAAAGGTAGACACATCTAAGTGTGTGTGATTGTGTGTGTGGTATCGGATGCGAAAGAGAGGGTGTGTCTGCTTGTGTTATATGTCTGTTTTTATTTACTTATGATTTGTTTACAACTAGTGATGGTGGCATTTGATTGATTTAAAGGTCAAAACTAATTATGACTTTGAATTAACTGCTCTGGCAGGTAGTGTTATACCATTATTGGTTTAACATTGTTTTGTACTGTACAGTGCTGTTTAAACTACATCTTATTTGTAATCTGCGTATGTGAAGCCTGGAAACTAAAAGCAACATTTTCACCTGTTAAGATTAGCAAACAGTGATGATTCTCAAACTTTTCCCCAAATCTAGAAACGGAATAGGAAGATAAATAGTATGGTTGCCAAGTAGGGGAAAGTGTAATCCCAGCTGTTACAGCTAATCGTAGAGCACCGTATTGGGTTAAGACCAGCATGTGATTTTAGCAATAACTCTGAATTTAGCAGTGTTTCTCTCTGGTTATTCTATTTTGCAGCCACAGGGAACAGATAGATAGTCTATTGTGCCGCTGTAGTGACTCTTACTCAGTAAGAGTGGAGAAAGTTATTACATGACCTCATTGTATGGATTACTTAGTACATAAAATTAGAATGAGGTATATTTACATCTACATTACAAAAACATTCTGAAGACTTAACATAGATACTCACTCCTTACACACACAGATGCAGATTTTCATAGCTGGAGATACTGGGTTGTGTGATTAACTGTCCGTCTCAGGTTTCTCACCATTTGCTCTCTTTCTAAATCTACCATTTGCTAATACTTCACACCATATCAGCTTCACATTCTGAGCAAGATCAAGAAAGAACAGAAGGCATTTTGGATTCCTAAAATACTTCCATCTGAGGACTCCACACATGAGTTTTACCACTGACAAGCACATAAACTAAAAGTATACTGTACAAGGGATATGCTTCATATACAGGATAATACCACACAAGTGCTGTATTACTTTATACACGTAATACAATACCTGTCCTTCTCCATCATTCAGTTCACAACAAAACAAAACCTTCAAACATTTTTAATCAGCAGGAGTATTTCTGTGATGTTGTTGTGTTGGCATCAAAGCTCTGTCATTAACAAATATCTGAGGCGTTCTGGGACAAAGGACAGTTTGGCTGGGTTTTCAGTCCTTGTTGGAGTCCCATGGCCAAAAGAATGGGTTACATTCCTGCTAGTTTGGCAGTAATACCACCTATCTTTCACAAGTTCTTTTGAGATGAGATATTGAGCGATTGCTAACGCACAATGTCCTCCTACTGCTCTTCTATTGGCAGGAATAATCTAAAATGACCAAACTGTTTTTTTTGCTTCCATTTTAAGCTTTCAGTGAAATGTGAAATGTGTGGATACACAGACTTAATTAGACTGCTCCAGGATGTTAAGATATTGATGACTAGTATTTGTCTAATCACTATCATCACTAATGCAGTCTGCATTACAGCAGCTGTGGAAGTTCTTAATCCCCACAGCACTGCATTATGTCTTCCCAACTGGACAATCAGTTACAGTGAGCTTTATATTAACCTTTTTGGAAGCTTGGTCTCTTAATCTAGTCTGTTACTTTATGTGTGTTACCATAGTGACAAATCTCTCCTGTTGTGGGGCAGACATACCGATGTACTTGACTCAGTTTTCTTAGTATTCATGAGACTGAGTTGGGAAACGTTTGAAAG
>NW_022280034.1:10335133-10350530 GCF_004355925.1 Anarrhichthys ocellatus
CCTTCCAGCAGTAAGTGTGAGGAAATCTGTCTGTTTAGACACAACTCATCCATGTTAGTCATATATAGACAGTGTGGCTCTTATCTGGTTTTCTTTGGCAAAAGTGTACATGAAAAAAAGAAAAGATGAAGTTCACGTGTTTATCTATTTGTGTGCTGGGTGTCTACAGGGCCGCTCTCCACGTGCCACATTCTTTCCCCTCTCTCCTCTGCTAATCACATTCAAGACCTCTCAAGTGGACCATGATTAGATTGTGCAGACTTCCACTGCTTCTGCTGCCATACGGACATGAAAGAGACAAAAGCAGAAGGAATGAGGTTCTTGCTACAGTACGAGACTATAGGTTTTAGAGTCGAGGATACCCTGTTCGATGTCGGTGCGAGATCTAACGTGAGAAATAATGGCTTCTTCGTGAGGCCCTGTCTGTCTTCGTGAGGCAGATTACTGTGACTGTGTGTGCGTGTGTATATGTTTCCGTGCCGAAGAAAAGCTTGTCTGTTTATTACGTTCAGTTATGTGAGCACTGACAGGAAGGACTTTTGTATCGTACTGTAATGAACTACTCAGACAGGAAAGGATGAACAGTTTGGAAGTATTGGAGAATGTGTCGCCTAATTTGTGATCAACCACTTCAAAAGTTAATGACATTCCCATTAGCAGGCTGTACTTTGTGTTTATTCCTAATCAACACATGTAAGCACGCTAACAAACTTCACTACGTTTGGCGTGTGAAGTAATGTTTGCCATGTTTAGCGCTGTAAACATAGATGTCATTGTGCGCATGCCAGCATTCTTGCTGTTTGCATTTAGAATTAGCTAAGGAGCGGCTAGCATGGTGGTAGACCAGTGATGAATGAACGAATGAACAAAGTACATTTACTCAACTTCTGTACTTAAGTACAATTTTGAGGTAATTATACTTTACTTGAGTATTTCCGTTGTTTGATGCTTTCTAATCCACTACATCTAAGAGGTGGTATATTGTACTTTTACTGCATTACATTTATTTGACATTAGTTAGTTACTTTGTAGATTCATATTATTAATTAAATTACACATTAATGCATCAATAAATATAATCCAGTAATTTAATATGACATGATTTTTAATCCCCCTAATGAGTACTTTTACTTTAGGTATTCAAGTATATTTCAATGACTAATTTATAGGTAAGAGTTTTAATTCAGGACTTTTACTTGTAACAAAGTATTTCTACACTGTGGTATTAATACTTAAATAAAAGATCCAAGTACTTCCTTCTGCTGACTCTTGTGTTTTTCTTCATTTTTTTGTAACAGACAGCTTTGCAAAATCGTTCAGGACATTTTAACTTTTCTTTGCATGATAACACATTAAAACTAGCAGATACATAGGCGACAGTACTTTCTGTAGAGTGTAGAGGTACTTCCAAACAATTACATGCGGTTTCATGACTGTTGCTTCATTATAAAGCCTAATAAACAGAGAGTGGCAGTTTCTTCTTAAAAGGAGGAGGCAAAAAGATAGTAAAGTCCAACACTTGGCTTTTACAGGTCCTGTAAAATGACATTTCATATGACGTGCCGATAGGCAAACAACGATAATTAATTTGTGAAGACTTAACTGATTCATTATTTCCTCTCTCTCCCGCAGTGCTATATTCTCAGGATGGCAGCCAGCCGTGTTCTCCAGAGGGGAAGCAAGTCATCGAGTGCTTAAGATGTGGGGAGCCATGCAAAGGACAGGTGCTGTGCGTACAGAGCAGCCACTTCCACATAAAGTGCTTTACCTGCAAGGGTGAGTAGTACCATCAATATATGCACTTTGGGACTATATCCTGCAATCACACGTCAGTCAGATTGAGACAGATTTGGTCAATGGTATCTAAATTTGGATACTTTGGAAGCTTGAGAGCAATCCAATGAATTTATTTCCTCATGTGCAGTGGAGATGAATTCGTGGCTGCCTTGAAGGCATGTTATGACTGAATTCCTGACTTTTGCTCCAAATCACTTATTGATATAGGCTACATCCCGTCTACTATGTATTCGTAGTGGTGCCTAGTAGAAGTGTTTCGTAGGCTACTCTGTAACATGAAGACCATCAGATGCCTAATAATGCATCTGCCTACTAGCACTGTTCATCAGGACTGGAGAACTGTGGTGGGGACTTTACATTTCCCCCTTTAGGTTGCATTAAAACACCTTTTTTTCAGAGAATGCTAGTTTTAAATTGAGAGGAATTTGCTGGTCATTCAGTCAGCCGGCTGGTGCCATCAGATTAAATTTATTACAAAATATTCTGCATCGACAATGGGCTGTTGTGTGAATCTCCTGGGTTGTCAGACAGTCAGTCACCAGAGTTACTTTGTTTCGTTGAAAACATATTTCCTCAGCAGGCTATTGTCCCCACTAATCGAAACCGGCAAGCTTCTTGTGTTGTTGGCCTTTCATCGCATTGTGAGAGTGTTTACAGCGCAGAGGAAATAAAGAGACTTTCAGTGCACAGTGGCCTTCAGCGGGAAGACCTGGGGATCGAAAGGCTCTGTGGGCTTCACTCAATCAGGATTTGACTCAAAATGTTTCAAAATGTGATTTAAAATAAGCCTTTTTTGGTGATCCATAAAAGTGTTGTCAAAGTTAATTCAACTTTATGGTACAGAAAAAAGGCAAATTAAGCTATTGTCACAGTGAAAACAATTATGTGTCAGTTTAATTGAGTAAAAATCAGTTTCATGCATTTATGAACATCAGAATATAGGTAAAGATTCATCATTAAAGTTAATTGTCATTTCAGAGTAAATTAGTGTTAAGAAATAAAACCCACGTACGCTGTGAGTGAGTCGCAGCACAAATCTATCCTTGGCATCGCTGCCATTTGTCCCGTGCATTACGTCGTGGCAGGTTCAGAGAGACAGTGTTGGGTGGGCTGTGTGGTATCAAATGACTCTGAACAAGCGGGGAGAAAACACTGCCTCCTCCTCCAGTAACCTGTCAAACACATAAACACTTCAGAAACCCTGGCAGAATCATGAGGTCAGACAGCGCAAATAGCTTATATCTCATCTCTTTGGTGGATTACGTAGTTGTTGTTAACTTACTACTATGACAAAAGCCTGAAAAAATGTGATAATTACAACAGTAAATTCATAGTTACTGACCCAAAAGTACATATACATGATACAAAAGACATAAATCATTAAATTTATACAAAACAGATGTATCATGTAGGAAGTTACAAATTCTTTGCCCCAAAGCTCTTTGAAAGAGAATAAAAGAACACAGAAATGTATTGTCTGTCAGAGCTGTTGATGAGCGAAAACTAGGTTGTGAGTGGCACATTAAAGATAATGAAACAGTAGATTACTGCAGCTTTAATGTTTTCTGTTGTCATCTGTCTCTCCCTGTACCTCTGTGTGTGTGTGTGTGTGTGTGTGTGTGTGTGTGTGTGTGTGTGTGTGCAGTGTGCGGCTGTGACCTGGCTCAGAGTGGCTTCTTCATGAAGAATGGCGACTACCTCTGCCCGCTGGACTTCCAGAGGCTTCACGGCACGCTCTGCAACAGCTGTGGGGAATTTGTGGAGGGAGCGGTGGTCACAGTCTTGGGGAAGACCTACCACCCAGCTTGCTTTGTTTGCACTGTTTGCAAGTAAATGTGAAAAAAAAGTATTTGTAACGTTTTGGGAATTCTGAGGCAAAATGCAAATTTTTTTTGTTGTTCAAGGAATTGTGTGGTATACGTTTCTCTCTTTCTCTGTTCCTCAGACACCCTTTTCCTGCTGGGGATTGTGTCACCTTCAGTGGAAAGGACTGCCTCTGTCAGCGCTGCATCCGACCTCTGTCTCCGACTCCTAACGACATCAGCTGTTCCAGCAGTAAGTGCACTCTTGTATGATTTGCTTTGGACATTTAATCCAGTGTTCAGATCAAAACTATCTGTTAATGGAGCTTCAGAATAGACCAAGACTTTGATCCCATGCAGACATAATCAGACAGTGGATTATGCAGTGGACATTGGCCAAGCTGATATTGCCTTAAACATCCTGTCATCCTCTTGGGATCCAGGTCAATGACTCACTATGGACTAAGAGATCCAGCAGACCTAAACTCTCCATCTTAACTTGACCTTATTCAACTGACAACTATAGATAGCACAGGGATCAATAGAGGATTCAGACTCATAAAGTCTCTGGATTAAGAGGATCTGTCTTTAGGACTGTACAGAAAGGTGCTTATTTAAAAAAAGAATCGACATCAAAGAGCAACTCAAATAGTTCAGTTTAAACATTTACATCCTGAAGTAATTAAGAAGAATATAGGTACCTGAACTTGGGTATCACTGGATCGACTTGGCCAAACACATTTAGTGTTGGTTCATTTGGATGTTGAATGTTATCTCTTAATGAATATGTGTGTGTGTGTGTGTGTGTGTGTGTGTGTGTGTGTGTGTGTTCTCAGACTGCTCTGGCTGCGGTAGAGACATCAAGAACGGCCAGGCTCTGTTAGCGCTGGGTCGCCAGTGGCACCTCGGCTGCTTCAAGTGTAAAGCCTGCAGGAGAGTGCTGAGCGGAGAATATATCAGCAAGTAAATACAAATATGCTGCCCATGATTCTTTCTCTACCTTCTCTACCTTCTCTTCTATTAAGAAAGGTTCGATTTAGAAATGATGTTGGCAACTTACACAACTAATACACAGAAATGTGTAAATGAAACGTCTTATCTTTCAGGGATGGCGTTCCATATTGTGAGAGGGACTACCAGATTCAATTTGGGGTACAATGTGAAGCATGTCAGAAGTTTATAACTGGAAAAGTCCTGGAGGTGAGAAATCTTTACTTTGAGTTAAGAGTAAGATTTGATTGCATTTTTATTTGCATGACTTGCAATTGAAAGGCATTTTGTGACTTAGCTTTTCTTAAATGTTCTTTGTTTTCCCAAAAAAATATATCAATATGACTTGACGGTTGGTGTTTCTAACACATTTATAATTTCTAATTAAACAATTACCCTATTTTTTTTGTGCAGAGATTGTTTTCACATTCATCCGCTGAACAGGGGAAGTGTCTCTGTGTTCACCTTAACTCTGCCATTTTAAGTGTAATTATGTGAACATTTCAGTGCACTAAGAATGGACTATATCAGTGAAGTAGGAGACATCTTGTGTCACCCATAATTGCATATTCATAGATTCTGGAGTTTTCAATGTGGGAGAAAAATGTGGAAAACCCATCGCAGACAGAGATTATTATTGAAATTATTAACAGATTATTTCTATGTCTTAAACCCTGATTTGATGCGATCTTTTGAAGCATGTTCCCACATCCAAAAAGGTTGGAATCCCCCTATCTTAGTTTTTTTCTTGGTAATAAAGCCTAACTCTGACACTTTTGCCTTTCTCATCATCTGCTGCAGGCGGGGGAGAAACATTACCACCCCAGCTGTGCAAGATGCAGCCGATGTGACAAAATGTTTACGGAGGGTGAAGACATGTATGTGCAAGGTCAGTTTGAGACTCAGGCTTGGATGAATACATACATTGAAAATGTGTTTTAAAATGGAAATGAAATACTTGCTTCGACCTGCTGTAATTTTGTTTTATTTGCCATAATCTCGCTGCCTTGGCAGGATCAACAGTTTGGCACCCAGACTGCAGAGACAGCAGCAGAACTGAGGACAGTTTCATGGTAAGTCCTCCTGAATAATTCAATGTGTGTCAGAAAGAAATATGCAAACACAGATTTCTGTCAAGGCATGTCATGTCACAATATCATCTATATAACGTCTCAAAATAACTAGTTAATATTGGGCTGTAATTACAAGGAGGATGCGAGTGTGAGTACGGTGTCGCTGTATTTACACATTCTCTTCCCTCCCAGGTCAGCAGACCAAAAACACCTTGTCTTGATTTCTTTTTCCCCCGACAGAAACTAAAGGTTAATATTGTGCCGTTTGCACTGATGGTTTTTTCTAGAGTGAGCAGGCTGTAATCTCACGTTTTTGAGATTAACTGCACTCGCTTCGCTCACCAGGCTGGCCAATAAGAGCTCATGTGCTAATTCAAGGAAGCAGAACGAAGACCCTTTTGATACATAGAATGAGAGTTCCTTTCTATAACTTTAATTCTTGTTTTAAAGAATCGTTAAGACGAGCTTTTAATTTGTAGAGCAGTAATTATTAAATTTCATGGATACACACAAGTTAGCCGTATAGCATATTGTGAAGTTTCACAGTGATGCATGCATGTCATCTGCTTGTACCTGCTCAATTTACAGTAACAGCCACCAATGTATGATGTTTGTACCATGCAAAACAAAAGTCTGGCTCATATCATTATTAGGTACAAATAAAGGTGCTTTTGTTCCTTTTTAGCTGATTACAATATGGAACAATGCTCATAAACTGCATGAGGCCAGGCCCAAACTGCTGCATTATGATTCTTAGTGCTTGCTTTTACCCACATGTGTGACAGGGACCAAGTTGTGTGTATGTGACTATGCATTGAGAGAAAACAATGGAAGCTGTCAACCAACACCTGAGCTGAAGCAGTACGTTTCTCAGCTATATGAGTCAAACTAATAGATGTTTTTTTTTACCCCTTTTAGCCCACTAGATCCTCATCTGAAAGCTCCTGCTCCAGGCCGGGCTCGTGCACCCCAGGGAGTCCAGGTCGGACCATCTGTGTAAGTTCTGGTGACAACATCTGCTTAACACCTTCCATGGTGCACAATTCACCGTGGCTTGATTTACATCTAATTTATCCTTTATTTGTACATACAGGGGAATCGTACGGACAAAGTGTCTCTCGTGCAAGATCATGCTTTTTGTAAACAATGACAAACATTTTAGAGAATAGCCAATCGTGGAAAAACATTAAAGAATTTAAAAATAAAAGAAAACATTTTGAAAAATAACTTTTCAAACCTTACCTTGGCTGATCGGATCTAGTCTTTTTTATCTTGTGAGAGAAAGACAGGATTTCAATTGTGGTTGTCTCAAATCAGCCGCATATTGAACTTGTACAGTATTTAGATTTATTTGCTGGGTCAATTTGAATTCATTGGCAATTCAGATTGAAATTTGATTATAAAAGCAAACCCGGTGCTTTCGGTGTCCTTTTGTTTCCTCCATCCAGTCTGATTATTGTGAGGAATAAACTTTACCCCCATCAAAACACCTCAAAATATGAATCAAACACGATTTACTTTTTTATACTTGAAAGCCTGAGAAATCATTTACATAGTGAAACAAATGCAGGCCACAGATTATAATGTTAACCTGTCCACCTTTTGTGCCAAAGTCAGACCATTGTGGTGAACGGTAGATGGACTTTTCTAGTCTTCTGTCCACTCACAGTGGGGTTGTGGGATTAAAGTTTAAGTCCTCCCTGAAATCATGTATTATGTAACCTTTGACGTTCACCTGACTTAACCCCTGCTGTCTGCTCCTTGTGTCCTTCACCCTCTGTGTGCCTCCTCCCTTCTCCTCCCTGTCCTGCTCCCAGGCAAAAGTAGATAATGAGATCATTGATTACCGAGACTTAGCAGCCATTCCCAGAGTCAAGGCTATATATGACATAGAGCATCCTGATATGATATCTTATAAGTCTGTGAACAACAACTCCTCTACTTTGGACAACAAAGGCATCAGACAGGACAGGCAAAGCCCTCCAGAGGTAACTTTGTTCAATCATCATCAGTATCATTCTTTCACTGTTTTTTCTTGGTTTGATTTGTGAGTCAAACCATGTGAGGTCTTGCTTTGTTCTGCTGATATGTTGACTGTTCTTTGCACAAAAAAACAAATGGTCAGATGTGTGTGTGTGTGTTTTGGACCAAAAGCACTTCTACACGTCAAATAAAACTTCAATAAATTATAAAAAATTAAAATTCAAGTCAAGATCCTTGGCAGGTATACATGATACTTTCATCTTTAAGAAGTGGGTTGACACAGAGAAACTTAAAATACAATCAGAGAATGTTGGCATACTTCATATAGAGTCAGTTGATAAAGAAACAAAAGTGGTTGCTCTCTACTGCGTCATTGAGCATTCATTCATGATCTCTGCTAAGCATAATTGGCTAAAAGTACCTTTATAATAAAATCAGTTTGTTTCCTATTTTTCATATCTGTCTTCATGTAAAACCTCGTAACTCTATGATTTCAAATTCATCTGAAGGATTACAGAGTTGAGACTATTGCACACGTCTTTCTCTTACAAATCATTTTACCATCGTGGTTATGATAAGGTTGTTTTTCTTTTTCATATCAGACAAATTTGGAGATACAAGGTTTTCACCCGAAGTGTCTACAATGTATGTTTTGTTTTTTCTGGTTCATACATTTATTTTTCTTCTTCTGTTTTGATTCAGTCACCAGGAAATGTATCTGAAACCACAGAGGTAAATATTTGTTTTATTAACTTTACTTAGACTTACTACATGCAGTATATGCCAGACCCCTATTAAAATCATACGTGTCAACACTCATTGACGCAAATTCATTTTAATATTTGTTGTGCATTCAACACTGGTTTTGTGTCTACCTTCTTTCAAGGAGAGTTTTGAAGTCGGAAAGTACATACCAAAATCTACACGCCACGGATCTTTTGGAGTTCATACAATAAACAATCGTCACAGCTACACGCCAACTCTGTCCAGATCACCGCAACACTTCCACCGGCCAGGTGAGAGGAGCGGACAAAAGTAAAAAGATCGTATTCTTCTTATCAATATTAACCTCCCTCTGCTCACTTTTTCTCTTTTTTACCACCTTCCCTTATCTCCTACACCTCCACAACTCCTCACTCCACTTCTTTCGTGGAATAACAAACAGGATTGATGCTTTCTCCCTCTTTATTGTCTGGCAACAATGATACCTGCCCCGCTTCCCCTTTATGTCACCACTTACTCCCTCATACCAAAGGTAAGAACCCGTGCTCTTCTGCATCCCTCCTCCCCTCCTGCTATTGCCTTACCTATCGAGCACTTATATTTGTTAGCGAGCGCACCATTTTATATTCTGAACTACTATGGACTGCGCTGAGTGCAATGGTGAATTAAGAATTTCTACAACAACCAAATACTGAAAACAATCTGGTTTAAGGGTCAGAGTTGATCATTCATATGATGGATGGCAGAGATGT
This sequence comes from Anarrhichthys ocellatus, assembly GCF_004355925.1. NCBI lineage: Eukaryota > Metazoa > Chordata > Actinopteri > Perciformes > Anarhichadidae > Anarrhichthys > Anarrhichthys ocellatus. The sequence goes on from NW_022280034.1 coordinate 10,344,254, forward strand.
GTTAGAAACACTGAGCCATCGAGTGGTCAAAGTTCAGAGACTGTCAGCCACTCAGACTCTTTTCATATCATATCGTACTGTAGAAAACAGCACAGCTGGAAAAACACACACTGTAGCAGCTAGCTGCACCCTTCAGATAATCCATTGATCTTCTCCTTTCCTTTCCCATTTTGCATATTTGACTTAATCCTACTTTTTCCTTTCTCTTGTTCTGCCGCCTCACCCATCGCTCACTTAATTCTTACTCTGAAAAAAAGAATCCTTTATATGAATCTAGATCAAAGTAGGTATTTATAAAACAGGTTTGATTGATTAAATAAGTAAATATTTCTGTGCCTGTTCTCAACTTCACTCACATATTCCTCTACCGTGCCTATTTATAGAAGTGCTGTGATTTTCTAAAGCCTTTTTATCATGAGTGTGTGTGTGTGTGTGTGTGTGTGTGTGTGTGTGCTGATGAGATATGACAAGCTCTAACCAGTAAGCTCTGGCATTTGTTCTGGGTGGGAACTGAAAATCACTCACAACCCACTAACAGCCTACACAGTCTTTTGTGTATTGTGTGAGCAGTGAGCCATTTATAATTGTTATTTATATTTAATTGATTTGAGATCCTTAAAATTATCTTGACGATAATTGCTGAAACATCAAATTAAACTGTACTTAAGAAAACGTTTACTACGCTTTTGTTTTTTGGATAATTGATGTAAAGTTAACTACAATTATTATACATGTGATGAACCTTTACTGCTCTTTGTGCTGTTCTGAGTAAGTACATAAATGATAAGTACAGGTGCTCTATTATACTGGTAGTGGTCCCAGTCTTTTTCAGGGAAAATGTCCTCTGAACCAAAAAGAACATAAATACAATTTGAATGCAATGCATGAGTTCAAAACAGTGAAAGGGAAAAAGGAGATGCTGCAGAGGTTTGTTACAATATATGATTTTCGTTCTGCTGTGTGTTAGAATAAATGATCTGCTGACGCAGCATTCTTTTCTATCTGCAGACGAAGCCTTCAACATGTACAGGAGGCCCCCAATTTATAAACGGCAAGGTACGCTATGACCTTTTCATCTGTCAAGCAACCTTTTCAAAAGTTCATTGTAATGCTGCTTGAAGCAGTTCAATATTCTACTGATTGTCATCTCAGTTGAGTTGTTCTGAAGCATGTGTTTGTATTCTTGTACATTTGTACAACATTGATCCACACTGAACTCTACTTACTTATGCCAGTCTGTGGTAAATATAAACGTAGAGCAGTCCTGAGATGTCGGTTTTTCAGAACACTTAGCAAAGGGCTAAGAAAAGAAGCTGGCGAGGTATATTCTGCTCAGTAAGTCCGATCTAATTTGGGCAAAGAGCCGCGTCTGACTGTAAATCGCTTCATGGGGAGCTAATCTGTTTGCTGTTTCACTTTCACATAGATCCAAATTCCATCACAACCCAAACATCCTCTTTGCCTGGATATGGTCGCAAAGGCCTCAATCCGGTAAGAGCAACATCACAATGCTGCCTTTAGCATTATGGTGCAAGGCTATTAACTGATATATAGGCTCATTTCAGTTCAAATATACATTATTGTGAAGTCCAATTAGATAACAGCTAACTACAAAAGAGTTGCATGCTTTTTGTTTCTTTGTGTTTGTAACTCTGGTTTGTTCAATCAGCACTTAATGTTTCCTGTTTTCCCTCGTCTTCTCATTAAGCCACCGTCAGCTGATTTCTCCCATTACAGCAGCGACAGGTTCAGAGGTTAGTACATGTAGATATCTTTATCATCCTACATGGATATTGTTGATTCCCTATAAAATCAACTCAGTGGATAATTCTTTAGAAGCTAATTGGTGTTGCTTGTTCTTTACCTTTCCCCCTGCCTTTCAGACTTTAAGGTATGTGAGAAGAGCTTTAAGTGATCTTGAATCCCCCGGTCGTACTTCCTTTCCCTGTTTGGTTTACTGCATTTCCAAAGGACTGGCCTCCCCTCACTGTCTGCATGAGCATGTTTTATGAAGTATGTATTCAACTCAATTGTAGTCACAGCTTGCAGATCTCTTCATTGATATATGTGATGCACTGTTTGCATAACTGGCTCTCTAACCACACATTTTAAAAATATACTTTCTTGCAGTAATTTGGCTTTTAGCTTTGAAGTGATTGATGTCGCCATGGCATTTTCCCATTGCACGTTTTTTGCTTCATTCTGTAGCTCATCTACGACGGTCAACATCCATTAGCACGAATGGACAGAGGAGTGTCTATGCCTAATTTGTTGGAATCAAAAGCAAGTATTGTTTGTATATCCATGTGTACTAGAGGAGAGTTTTCACTGCAAAGACTTGTAATGTTCTTCACCTATAGGCACCTTTAGAAGATTGCATGCCAGAATAAGAATAATACAAGAAAAAAATTACCGGTTTCCTTCATTATCGTCCTTTCTTTAAAAAAAAGCCCATGTGAAAATACACCGAGTCTTTTTATAAAGGCTAAAGAAGCAGAATCTTGTATTTTTCCCTGAAGGCTGAAGCGCTGGTACTATAGAGTACTGCTATGCATGACAACTGTACAGCGGTTATACAAAATGCATATTTGCATGGTACATGATATTCAAACTCTATCTCATACGTAAGTGTACAAAAGATTGTGTTTAGGCGTAGCATGTGCGATAATCCACTTATAAAGCCTTCTTAACCAATCTTTTTTTAATTAAGGTCTACCCATATGAACTGCTCGCAGTTAGTAGTAGAGGACGAGTGAAACTTCCCAGGGATGTTGACAGAACAAGACTTGAGGTACAGTAACATGTGAGGAAAGCATCATAATTTACATGGCTGAACTGACGACTTTGCATTATTTTTGTCTGTAATTGCCATTTGTTAAATAAAATTTATGTCTAAACTGGACACTGAAGTTTGCCTAAAAGCGCACCAGTTCAAGTGCAAAATGTGTTTTCAATATTTTCCATTTAATAAATGCTGGACCTTTAGTAAAATACTACACATACATGAATGTTGATACATTCCTTGAGAGTGGCATCATCTGCTGAAAGGTTTTCCTTCAAAATAAGATGAGGACATAGTTTAGTTTCAAAACTACAGTATGAGTTTTATTTTAGAAGAAAAAAAGAAGCAACAAACAGATTAACTGTGCTGCTTTTTCCGCAGTTCACTTTGTTTTTTCTTGCTTTCCTTTGCAGCGCCACCTTTCCCCGGATTCATTCTTTGAGATCTTTGGCATGGAGTTTCAAGAATTTGACGTACTTCCACTGTGGAAACGTAATAATATGAAGAAGAGGGCAAATCTCTTCTAAATGCTGCCTAATGCAGGTTTGAACTCGTTGTTAATATGCAGTACATATTAAGTTCCGATGGCCCCTTCTGTTTATTTCTCGGCCTTTTACACAAAAATGTGATATGTTTTGCTTATAAACTGGACACAGTGTTGTGTTTCCCAGTTAGTTTATGTAAGCTTTTGTAATAATGTTTGAATGTATAATACCTCAAAGTAGATATGAACATGAGAACTCAACTCGCTATAGTCTTGGCTTCACTGATAGAAAGCCATTATTATTTTCTCTTTCCTAAATCAGCCGTCTCCCCAGGGATTACGTTCATATTGGACAATTAGCTGCATACAGTGTATCAGTACAGGACCGATCGGTACAGTGTAAATGCAACAGGTAGAGTGGCATAAAGTCATTTGTTCATCTTTAAATGCCAGAGACTGTTTCAAACCAACAATTGATGTGGACTTTTGTGATATTTACCAATGCAGACAATCTTTCCGTTGCCTGACCGATGCCTAACCTCCAAGATGTTAACTGGCGTGCTGCTGTTATGTTTTCACACTCAGAGCACCGATAGATCAGCAAAATGCTCACATATCATCAAAACCTTGGATTAAGATCAGTGACAAGGTTTTTGAGGGGGAACTGATGCTTTCAAAAAATATTTATTCCTAAAACATATGCAGATCGCAACTACAAGATGGATACGGTTAGGCATATTGAGGATAATGTATCAACATGTAGTTCAATACAGGAAGAAATGCACGAGTATTTTTCTGCTTGCCTTCTGGAAATGAGAGAACGATTGATTTCAGAGCACAGTGTTTGAGAGGAGTAAGCGTGTTTAAAGTCAGTCATTCATGTCTAAAGTTGTTGAGAAGCAGGTTTAAATTATTTTGTCTTAAGTGAAAGCCTTTGTAGATGATGATTATTAACCTTTCGGAATAATACATCATGATACCTGATGTATGGTGCAGTGTTTGGCTACATAAAATGTTATAACTATACATAACTTGTCACCAACATTACATGTTGGTGACAAGACTCTCTCAGTGTTGTCATTGTTACTTCAATATGATATTATATTTATGTTATTCATTTGATTCTCACTTTGTTGTCTCACCGGTTACACAAATGTTGAAACACAAAAACTGAAAAGAACGTTTTTGAAAATGTTTATGTCAATAAATCAATGAAATGTTTGAAATTGGGTTGTAAAAGGAATAATTAGGATGATTTAACTTATTTTTGTTTTATGTTTTCCCCTGACTTAGACATGATAACAATCATTGTATTAGTTACCTTGACACTGCTGTCCCATCACACCACCTCAAGCACCCTAAATAAAATCAAATTTGAGAAAATGAATGCCTCTTTATTGACAGAATAAATTAGGTTGTGTGTTTGCAATGAGGAGTCCGTTTTGAGGCCATATTTTTGCACATAATTTCAGTTTTTTTTGGTGAATCTCCCAGAAGAATCTTATTATCCAGCTTTGAGAAAAATATATAAATACAATTAGACTTCAATGAATCTGCCCATGATGACAGATAATCTTGATCTGGTTTTCTATACTAGAGATACCTTCATGATGTCTACTCTCTCTGTACAGCATGCATTTCTTCAGCATGCAAATTTCAGTCAGAATCAGTGATGAATACATTGTTAGAACTATCACCTTGGCAATGAAGTAGCCGCCATTCTAATTACTATCCAACTTTCTTGGCTACCTGTCAAAATCAAGAGACAGAAGGTCCAGCTTAAGATAAACTACTTTATGGAAGAATGCAAGCAAAGGACAACCAAAGTACATCAGTGTTTCCACACTCATCCGCTACAGTGTTATCAAAAGTCTTCCATGACTACATTTCCACAATTTTAATGGTGTAATAAGATATGACACCTATCCTTTTGAAATAAATTCGATTTTCTAGTGTGCGCTCTGCTTTCATAAGGCAACAAGTAGGGTTCCAGTATGTTGCAAAGCATGTCAACATTTTAATAACGTCACAACATTCAGTTACACTTCATGTTTTCACTCATAAAACCAGCCACGTGGTGGAAGAATCGCAAAATTCCCTGACTCAACTTCACCTGTACTCCATCTCTCATGCATTCATATTTGAATTTGCTCCGACATGTTTGTACAGCATGGTTTTATTTCTTTTACCATCTCCAAACGTGACTCCCACTCAGTCTTGGACACAGCCATTGCATATTTAGGACCAACAGATGGTGCTCTGGAGCCTTGAACCAAAACTCCACTTCAGGATCGCTCCCCCTGTTTAAAATGAACATTTGACAGGCTTAGTTTATTATATATTTGGGCATTATATTTGAGACATTCTTTTTCTCTACTTGCATCTATCAACATGTCATTTAGTTGTAGTAGTAGTAGTAGTGTAAAAATAGCCTCCATCACGGTCCCTTCCTTTGTAACTTACTATATCAGCCCCAATAATAAAACAGACAGGATAATGGAAACATTATAAAGTGTTCATTCATGCTCTGCATCTGTTATCAAATCTAATAAATCAATTATTTTTCACTGGAATTTCCAAGACTATAGTGTTACAGAGTGTTGTGTCATGTTACGTGTAAAAACATACACAACATTAGAGATTTATGATGACATTTATGTAGTGAGCTTTTGTTTGCCTGCTCTCATTTGTTTAAAAGTAGGTCATAAAGAAACGCTTCTGTGTAGTACTGCATTAGATGGCTTTAGACTTTTGCATGCACACATGAAAGTTCAAATAACCAAGGGGTTATCTTGTTTAGATTAAATATAATCTTTACCAAGTAAAACCTCAATAATTACCGTGTGACATCTTCATCTGAGGTAACACAGTTTTGACTGTTTACCAATTGTTTAATGTTAGACAAAAGGAAAGAATTAGAAATGTTTGGACAAATAGTTACACTTCTTTTACTTGTTTTGTTGCTTTATTGTCCTGCTTTTATGGATAAGCACACCACAACCCCCCCCCCC
>NW_022280034.1:10350630-10395576 GCF_004355925.1 Anarrhichthys ocellatus
CCCCCCCCCCCCCCCCCCCCCCCCCGAAAAAAAACAAGAAATCAGCTCTATAATAACGAGGGTAACCTGAATAAACTTAGCCTGCAGTCTGTCTCTTCAGTTGGGAATGACAAATATTATCTCAGGCTAATATGAATAACATCACAGTTTTACACAGAAGTTGTTATTTGTTATCGTGGGCTCTTTAAAGCCCACCTACCTTGAGCGAGAGCGTTGAAGATTTTCGAGGATTTCTATTGGACAGTTAACACACGGCCTCCGTTGTGGGCGCGTGTGATTGGTCGAGGCTGCTGTCACTCACTACTCCACTCTCTCCTGAGCACCTCCCCGGTTGTACGGCCCAAACGAGGATTTTCACGAAAACAATCAACCGCAGACTTGGTACCAGTGGCAGCGGGAACGGTGCTACGACGAACGGGACCCGACGTAACGGATCCAACGGTGTGACAGCCGAGTGGATGGCGTGCGTAAAGTTGGATAACGGTGTTCGGCCTTGACGAGAGACGTTAGACGCGTTCAATAGATTTCACGGCAATGCATGCGGTGTCACTTGTTCTGCAGAAAGACGGAGAGAGAGCGGCCAAAGTGGAGTCGCTCCCTCGGTAGAGCCGCCCGATGGAGGCTGACGGGACAGTGAGCTCGAGGCCCGGAATGTCACCTGTGAAACGTCAACAGCTCGTCGGGGGACGTCTTTAAGGGACAGACCGCGCACACCTGTCCGCGCTTTCGACTACTCACCTGACAACTTCTTAGTACGCCTGCACACAGAAAACAAAAGTTAGCAGGTCAGCGTTAGCTGCGGGAGGCGACCCCCTCAGGCAAGATGGCTATCATAGATGTCACTTAACGGGAGGTTTGACTTCTGCCTCAGGTAACACGGGACAGGTGAACAACACGCTATTTCCTATTTCATGGACTTCAAGCTTCTTTCTTAGAAAGTTGTCCTGTGATATTTCACCAGCAGCAAGTTGACTTTGTGTTGCGATCATTTAGCGTTTTTTTTTTGTTTTTTTTGTTTTTCAAACCAGAACTTTTTGGTATTTTTGTTTTATTTTTTTTTGTCTCATCAAGTGTCGCCTTCTCCGTCAGTCATGTCATTCAAAGACAATCCTTGTCGGAAGTTTCAAGCCAACATATTCAACAAGAGTAAATGCCAGAACTGCTTCAAGCCCAGAGAATCCCATTTGCTGAACGATGAAGACTTAAATCAGGTGAACTAATGTTTTCATTTCTAACATTGAATATTCCACTAATGTCGTCTTTGTAACCTTAACCTATATTAATGGAGAAGTGAAAGCCTGTTTTTTACTTGTCCGCTTGATGTGCACATGTCAAACTGTTTGTCATGTGTCAATAGCCCATGAAGGGCAAAGGTTAGGCTAATTGGACATAATTAGTTTCCAGCCCAAGGGCATATATTGCCCATAATTCATGCAGATATAGGCCTCCACCTTGCTGCATTCCTTACAGCAAAGTAAGCTCCTGTTGAGTCATTTGGGTTACAGTTCTATCTGTGAAATCTTTTTTTTATTTGCTATAATGTCCCATGCTACAACTCTTCCTTATTCTTTGCCACACTGCTGTCAAGTTAAGTCCTAAATGAATTGGAGTGTTGGTGCCTGTCAAAAATCATGCTGCTATGTTACATTACCATATTCACAAATAAAGATGTTCCAATGATGCTTCCTACTGGACTGCGTTGTTGACAGTGTGACATCAGGGCACACTGAACTCTGTTGGCCTCTATCGTGATCACTCCTTCGGGTAAGCTGTTTAACGGGACAGGTTAAGAGTCGCCGATATCTAGTCCGTTTATTATGAATGGCACCTCTGTGACCGATGCTTCTTCTGTTGGTAATGTCTTCAACGCGGCTGGGTGAGGAGGAAGATAACACCGAACTGACATTGTGCACATTTTCCTGTAATTTCCCTCCGTCGTGACCGATGGCTCCTCTGCTGGAATGGAAATCCTCTTGAGGTTATTTATTCTTCTCTGTGGAATTTCTGACCCACTGGCTATGAATCTCATTCCTTTTGATGACTGCACCCAGTGAAAGGTTAACATCGGTGGTCAGAGGCTAGAGACCCGGGGGCAGGCTGGCCTTGTTGTTCATTGTGCTGAGTCGTACTACGAGAACATACTGAGGGCCAGCGAATCTATTTCAATCCAGAACTGTTTTTCCGTTCCATTTAATTTGCTGTCCCACCAATTCATTTATGATGTGGGGTAATAAGATGTTGGTTGGGGGGGGGGGGGGGCTCATTGCAAAATGAAAACACGCAAACGCACTCAAATGGCTCCGTTTATCCACTGAATCGGTGAAGGGTAAAAAATGGCCCAGATTCATCTCGTCTGTTTCTCTCTCACGGGACGACTTGCCGTTTGTGCTGCTGTCAGGTCATGTGAGGAGAGATGGGACGCTCGGTCTAAGTGTTCCTCCTTCGGCTTTAGACTAAAGCCAGGAGCAAGCTAGTGTCCCGGTGTTGGTGTGATTCCCTCTCAACACTTCTTTCCAACTGTTCCTTCCTGCAGCCACGTTATCAAATAACGTATCTAAGGTGCTTTTCCTATGTGTCACTTCTTTCAAAAGTTGGATATTGTTTCCAGTGCAAGTCTGCCCAAACGCTTCACTGTCCAGGGTTACAGCTGGACTTCTGATTGAAAATTCTTATTATGTCATTTTGTTTACAAAATCGCTGAGCTGAGAAATATGCCGTACCTCCTGTAATCAAAGCAAAACCCGATTTTAGTGGATTATATTTGGCTTTACATGGGGATGAAGTTATGACTGTAATCAAAACCACTGATAGAGGGACACCGGCTTTAAATGTCAGAGCTTTTACACTTGATTCGTTGGCTGTTTTGTGCCGCAGACTTGGGAATGCTGTTGGATTGCGTAAGGGACTTAATTTCTTAAGCTCTTGACGTGTCGGTAAGATTTGAGTGCAAACATATTTAGTAAAGATGTGTGCTCCTGTACACACAACCTTGCAGTGGTTATGCAGAACTTTTTTTTTTTGGCTCAGCAAACAAATGCTGACTACTAGTATGGCTAGAGTTCAAGTGCGTACCAGAACGATTTAAGAGAGACTGCCCGGCCAACTTGCATTTCTCAGTGCGAGATTTGAATTGCAAATCTGCAGCCACAAAAGCTCTCGGGCTCTGTGCTGCTTCTCTCCACTGTTTCTCATCCACTGTTTTTCTTGCTAACTTCTGCCTCTTGCCGCCCCCCCCCTCCACCCACCCGTCCACCCACTTAGAGGATCAGAGGGAAAATCATGTGTGCTAGCCTTTCCTTTTTTTTTCCCAGGGCAGCATGGTGCTCTGGAATACAGCCAGCTGGAGAATGTAGCCTGCAGTCAACTCAAGGCAGCAAAGTGACTAATGCACACCTTCCTGGGGTTGAGCTAAAATGTGTGTGTGTGTGTCCTTGTAATCCTGGCTGACATTGGGACACAGTTTGAAACTAGCGACTCGCCTCCAGTTATATCGACAGTGAATTCAAATGTGCACAATTGAACCGTCAATCGGTATGTTAACGTGCCTGTTCAAGTGTTTGCTTTCAAGACTGTAATTGTGTTTTCCTTCACCAGGCCAAGCCTATATATGGAGGATGGTTGCTGCTGGCACCAGAGGGGACAAATTTTGACAATCCCTTACACAGATCTCGGGTAAGTGGTTCCTTTGCTCGACTCGAAATTGGTTCTGTTCAGAACAGAGCATAGTTTTGTCTCTTCAACTCTTTTTGACTCTATTTGACCCATTGTCTGTAGCTTCTGCTCAAACCAAGAGTGAGTTGAGAAACTAGTCCTTCCTTTATAATTTAGTTTCCCATGTGACATCTGACAAACAGGAGGTCTGGTTATTGTGGCTCCTGTAGCTGTTTCATGGATTCAGCAGCTTCCTGTGGGAGGCTTGGCCCTCTATCAGAAGAAGTCCCATTCTCCAGCAATAATGAGCCCAATATTGACTTTATTTCACGAGTCCTGCTCCCCTAACACCATGTAATAGGAGACTTGCTCTGTTGCACCGCTTCCTTTATCAGCTCTCAGATTATACTGTGGTGGTACATCCCAAAGAGGAGTAGAGAGAATGTGGGGGAGGAGAAGGAAAAGTCCCAGTTCTCACAGCCACACTGATGGCTTCCATATGTTGGTTTTTTTGGGGGAAAAGCACCTCCGGATCCTTCAACTCAACTACTGTCAACAGACCGCCGCTGATGTGTTCGGCCTATTCTTACAATCATCTTTTCCCCGCCGATGTATAATTGGTGGCCTGTAGTGCTGAGGTGTGCAGGCTGTGTCATTTCGACTGACCAACAAACAAATAACAGAGAAAAAAGTGCTGACTTGTTGGATGAGTCATGTTTTAGGACCACTTTAGTCTGACAGGATGCTGGTCTGCGGTTGTATTTTGCCTAACGACACCGTAAGCCACTTATCTATCACCTTTTTAATGGATATGACTGAAGTGTCCCCTTTAACATCAACTGTGAAGCTTATCAGCACCCCTATCGAGACCTTCCGATGCCTTTTAGGTTACAAAGCACCGCTCAATATTTCATGGATTGGGCTCTGTTGGAATTGGAGCCCAGGATATTTAACACTGAGACAAAACGGTGCATTAAGGAAGGAGGGGGGCGGGGGCAGCGCATCAAGCCAATGAGTAAAAGAGATCAACGTGAACTGTCACCATATCATTTGCTCAAATATTGGCAGAATTAACGATGTAAAAAACTATGATCGGCTTCGTCTTCCCCAGTAGGCTGAGGTCCATTAACATTAACATGTGTTTTAAGCAAACGCTGACGTGAAACTGTCTGATATCATCTTTTTAAAGTTATGTGCATTTTACATGTATATCCTGTAAGACGAATTCATTCAGCGGTGACATTGAAAAACAGGGGTTTTACTATTTCTGTCTCTTTTTCTTTATATATTTCTTCATGAAGAAAAAATGATCTTGATTTGCCGCCAGCTTGAAAACCTTTTTGAAGTTGTGATGTAGTAGAAAATGTGCCAAGGACTGGGACGCTACTGCACGGCAGCTGTTTCCAAAAGCTTGCTAGCCCTTGTGTATTTATGGGTTGTATGTGTATGCAGTTCAGTCTAGTGGCAAAGATTCAAGATTCTGATTGCATCATGGACAGATTCATTTACAGATGCAGTAATAAAAATCTGCCTCTTATAAACCTAACATCTGTCCACACTTCTAACAGTAGCTGCTTTGTTAAACTGCCATAGCTAAAAGTGGCTCATGTAAAATATAATACAGCTTTCAGAACCCAATGTTTTTCACATGTGGCTTTGTTCTTTACAACATGCTGATGTGGCTCACTTCTGGGATTGTTATGATGTCAGTAATTCAAAAATGTCTTCTTTTTTTTTTTATGCAGAAATGGCAGAGGAGGTTCTTCATTCTTTACGAGCACGGCTTACTGCGCTATGCCCTGGACGAAATGGTGAGTAAAAACTTTCCTCCTAATAGTTTTTCCAATAGTTATCCAATAAAGGGCCTGCTCTCTTTTCAGTTCAGGCCCTGACCACTACGTGATTATCTACAGTAGGTTTTTACTGTGGCTTGATTTATTATAATATACATCCCATGACAGTGAAGTGTTAAGTACCTTTTGACTCGAGCAGAGAGGCTGATGGGGGATTTTATGCTTGTTCATTTTTTTAAAATTATAAACTGAGGTTCTCTCAGTGAAAGCTTTTCACACGAGGACGTTTCAGAGGAATACCTGGAGGATGTGATGCGCTCACTGCCACTCGACCAGGCAGTCGCCTCACTCTTAACATTAGCACTCTTCTCATCCGACAGACTCATTTGTGAACGTGTTAAACACTAAGCTAACTAGCGCAGCGGTGTCAAAGGGAATGCAGTGACAGCATATGGGGAAAGTCATGTGACGAGCTGTGTGTGTTGGTTTCAGTGGCTAACAGGCTTATTGTGCAAGAGCCTCATGGTACCTTCCTGTTCTGAATATAAAGAAATAAGTTAAAAAACAACTCAATCCCAGGAATACTGATGTCTTTAGTGATCTGTATTGTTGTCAGCTGTTGGATATCTATCAGTAATTCTAAAAATTAAAATGTAGACTGCCTGTGTTTGTAGGTCACTTGTGTGAATACTATAGTTTGTGGGTTCTATATGCACTGCAGCACGTGGGCACGCTGAATATTGATTGGCCCAAAGCAGCACTCCACAGTTTTTCTTTTTTTTTTGTGTGGATGTGCTTTGAAAAGAGGTGAAAGCAGAAGTAGTTGAAACAGCACTTGCTTTGTTGCTTCTGACCCTTTCATACTGTATGTGGCATTCTCTGGCAGAGGAGCGATGTGCTGGGAGGCTTTATGTAACAGAAGCAGCAGGAGCTGTGATGCTGTGTAGATTGTTCTTCTTCGGTACTGTGCCCTTCAGGGTCATTTCTTTCCCCCTATAGAAATCCGCTACATGTTGAGTGGAAAAGGCTATTTGCATAGTGCATCCAAGTTTTTCTTTTTTTTCTTAAACCAAGGTTCTCCTTGTACTAAACATGTCAAAAAAAAGTTTGGCCTAAATGTCAAACTCTATCCAATAAATTGCATTTGTGTGTTTACTGGAAGAGACAAAGGAAAGAGGCGGATGTGCTGTTTCCATTCATCGTTCTCTCTCTCGATGTCACTCTTCATTTTTTCATCTCCGCTCTGAATGAAGGATCAAAAGGAGAAGAGGGGGGTAGCAAGGGTCTCGAGCTGGAAAATATCAAGTGACACTAAATATAGAACCTCACTTGTCACACAAAACTCATTAGAATAATTGCTCAGTGTTGAATAATCGGCTGCACAAACTTGGCTAATTTGCGATCCGGCTCTTGTTTTCTGTGGACAAAAGAGGTAAAAATTTTAGAATCTGATCGGCATTGTAGGATTTCATAAAATACAGTTTAATGCCATGTTCACTTTTATAGACGGTGAAGGTAATGACGTAAAATACATATAGTGGCAAAACGTGGTCTGAATCTAAAGAAATATTAATAACACCAGAGCAGTTTGAGTGTGTGACTTTTTACTGGTGATCAAATCCAAGTAGCCAGTATTGTTTTGCCTTTTTAGAAGTAATCTCAGCTTAGCTATTATTGCAACATTGTGTTTGTGCAGTGATGCCAAAATTCAATACTTTATTGCACCATTGATGTGCAGTAGGGTATTTGCCCATACTGGATGATGGGTATGGTTTTGAAATTTGACACACAGCTATAAGGTATGCAGTAGTATGCATATAACATGCGGTTACAATGTTCAGTGCAAAATGTTTCCGATTGCTACGATCAACATTAAATACAAGAGACTGACACTAAGATCAGTTTAAATGCTGTGTTGTTAATGACATCAGGTCAAATCTAAAGACTGCCGGCTTTCTCCAGTACAACGTTGCTCCAGACCACATCAGAGCCCCCATCTGAGAGCACTGGTTGGGGTTGTAGATGAGGAGGTGCCCCTCCGGCTCTAACCAAACCCAGATGGAGTGCGGTCCCAACCTACAGGATGTGGCACAGCTCTGGGGGAAAGGAATGGGTTAGCAGAGGCCTGGGAGGGATCACAGTTTTTAAAGCCATCGATTTGGGGTTGACCACCTATACAGTGAACACCCAACACGACGCACCACTGCCATCATCTTATGCTCAGAGCCGCTGTGGCTTTGCGGAGCCGTCGGTGAAAGTGTAGCGTCAGTATGAGCAAGATGAAGAGGGGAAAAAGTGCTCCGATTGGAAGGATGGAGAGGGTGAATAGCCGAAAATGTTGGCCAGGATAGATCATGTGCTGCCATGCAAGCCTTAATGTGTTAGTGCAGCTCTCAGCGATCGTTCTTGGCGTAGCACTCCGAAGACGTGAGTGGACACTGTGTCCAAGACTGAATTCTAGCACTTTACATTTTATTAGCTGCAAACGTGGAACTGAGATAACTGTACTCACAAAGCCCACTGTCGATTCAGCCTCCAGTGTTCGCCGAGTGTACAAGCTAGATTCTCCCCGAGCAAACCAACGCAGTTATTTCAGGGGAGCGTTGCCAAGGCGACATGTTTTGTCCCTTTTGTCCAGCAACCGTCTACCATGGCGTGTGTAACATGGGAGAGAGTTATTCTCTGTTCTGTGGAGAGCTCTGTGGCTGTCTCTGTCCCAACTGAAGGGGATACAGGACGGAACACTCTGGAAGCAAAGCATGAGTGTGTGGGCTGAGGTTCTCTCTAGTCATGTGGTGAGCAAGCCTTTCTAGGTTTAAGTGTAGAAAAACATCAGACACTGTTTAGAAACTAATGTGCAAGGCTGTATCGGACAGAGTTGTAGTTTGTGCTGTGTGTGTGTGTGTGTGTGTGTGTGTGTGTGTGTGTGTGTGTACTCAATGCACCTGGGCCCGATGGGGGTTTGACTGCAGTCTGTCAGCAACAGGTTTTGCAAGGTTTGAAGAAAAAAAAAAACCCCTCCGCTTTAGCCGTCTGGAGTTAACACTGTTGAGAGAAAGAGGTCTTATAATCACTCAGAGGTGAGGTAAAGAAACATGAACAGAGACCGCCCAAACACAACTGTGCGAATACGCTGTTCAAGGTGTTTAAGTGATGTGAGAAACACGCCATACACACACAAAGCCATTATCGCCTCGTGGTGAGGGCTGGTAGGTGGGTGTAAAGAACTCTCCAGCCTCAACAAAGCCACGCGAGTTCAAATGATCAACACCTACACTCTAATAACGGCTTTGCTAATGTGGTCCTGAATATCCCACACAACACCCAGCTGCCACTGACCTCGCATTGACCTAATTGTAACCTTTTCGGACTGACGCACTCGCACACCCCCCTCATTATATGATCTGGGATGAAATAGTTGTCTTTGCAATGTCTCAATCTCTGTTGCAGCCTCAGTTTTTTTCATTTTGCTCTGAAACTATGTTATGACGATGTACAATATTTCCTCACTTTATTTGGAGGCCATTGGAGAAGACGTTGCACCTTGTGTTCTGATACCTCAATTGTTTTTTATCACCGATTGAACATGCACAGTACACCTGCAAATACGATGAGTTGCACTGCACAAAAGGCCCATTCAGAGGCTCTTGAATCGCATTTGCCTTTAGAATGTATTGACTGCAGTTGACTGTCTGTTCCACAGCCATATCCCTCGTTATTCCAAGGAGAACGTGATGTTCTCATGACATTTCAGCTGTTGAAGTCATTCTCATTTCATCTTAACTCAATTAATTTCCAGTGTTTACTGGATTTGTAAGAGTGGACCCCTGCCCCACAGCACAGTCCAGGAACTGAGTGTTTCGACAAACTTCCCTCCGTTTCCCACACATATTTGTGCGTTCTTTTAACCTGAGGCACACTATTCTGTTCCCTCTCTCCTGCATCTTTCAGACACGAGCACATACAACCGCTGAGCAAGGTTTGCCCTCAAACTTGTAAGACATTTTGACGTGCTGAAACATGCATAAACTGGGCTATTTTTAACCAATTTTGAGGAGCTTTTGTTGGTTTGGGTATGACGATAGCTTTCTAGGGAATGGATGAGTGGGTAGGGCCTCTGAGCTGTGTTGTTGCCTTCAGGCACTCTATGCAGGGAATAAGTGGAGGCTGACTAACCCGTCCCATCAAATTAGGGATACTTATAGGGGAGCTCCAGTCTTCCACTCGCAGCAAGGCATGGGAAACAGAGTGGAGAGGGGAGCTAAGGCTGCCTGCGGTACACAAGTTTGTGTTACAGTACAAGATGGATAGATGGATGCTTTAGGGTTGAAAGGCGGATTGGAGAGAGAAGCAGATGATTCAGAGGGAAAAGGGTAAATGGGTTGTCGGTCACAGCTCGTGTTGATAAGGCGGTGTAATCCCTCCATATTGGATCATTGTAGTTTGTTTACAGAGTGTGGGTCCTGGGTGAGGCGTGTGTTGGTTTTGTAGAGATATGGTGCGTGAGAGTCTTCTTTAACCCCTGCCCTTCCTTCCCCATGGTTCCAGTAGGAACTGATCTGCTGGAATGTAAACAGCCATGGATTACAGTGGGGTCACTGTTCCCATCGCACAAAGCCACAAAACCATGGGAACAGCCATTCATACAGCTTGTAATCATCAGGGTCTCCGACACTGTAACGGCCAATCCAAAAAAACTGTCATCCAGTTTACTATATTTACTATATTTACTATATTTAACATTCCCTTGTTTTTGTTTTCATATCCAGAAATAGGGAATGTTTTATCCCAGGACTTCCCGAGCTGTGGGCTGGGGGAGGCTGACCACAATGAGGCTGCAACACACAGGAAGTTATTCTCCCCAGTTTTGTTTTTCAACCACTGTGCAGGTATCACGGCCAACCAGTAAGAGGTGAATGTGCATCTACAGATTCGATATCTGAGCGTCATCGTTGAATATCTTTTCTTGTAGAATGTAATTGTTAACACCGATGTTCTCACGAGTTTATCAACCAGTGGGTAAATATCCATAACATGGCTTCCCTAATGTCAAGGCAACTTGGCAAGGTCTTCTCTAGTGCTGACCGGTATATCGTGTTTTAATCGTCAGAACGATATGTGACGCAAAAGACGGCGTGAAACACGATGAATAAGCAAATAACCGAAACCCTGTATTCAACGGGCCCGGGGGCTAAAGACCGTAGTACTTATTATCACACTGCAGCCCCTGCTCTGTGTTGGGGCTGTGGAGGAGCTTTACACACACACACACACACACACACACACACACACACACACACACACACACCCATGTCAGTGAGCAGCAGATCATAGAGGCTGCAGTGGAGATAGTGAAGTGAACCAGGTCAATTCAAGATCAACTGTTACTCAAGTTGACAACAGCTACGCTTGTTACTGTAAGTGATTGCAATAAAATGTTCACAAGTGAAAGTCAATCATTTATAGATACACCTGTATTTAGTGTACACCCGGGATTCTATTGTGGAATGGATGGAGTGAAGCGGTGACGCGCTGTTGTTGACAAAGTTGGAGTAATGAAGGTGTTGCCGTCTTGGTGCGGACTAGTGAACCTCTGTTATCACAGGGACGACTGCGGACAGGATGAATCACTTCTCATGACTCATGTCTGTGTTCTATATTCTTTATAAACGTCACTCAGGAATATCATTTCGTCTATTGACATTTTAGATTGGTTTAAAGTGAGATATTATAGAGTTGATATAGTGACTTTGCTTTTATTAATGTTGCTGCTGTAGCAACATTTAGTTGTTTTTAAAATATTGAATTCTAAGAAGCAGGCCTACATAGGGTCTAATATGCACATTTCAATATTTGTTTATTTATAGCAAGGCATATCTATATCATAATATTGAACAATGTTATTGCACATCGCAGATTTTTCTTCACATCGTGCAGGCCTAGTTTTGTCGACTCAAACCAAGCACCATGTGTTTCAGCCACAGTCTCCCCGTCAGATCCAAGCCGAGAAGTCTACCGTACTCTGTTCTCATGAGAGCCGATTGACCCGACACGGACACAACACACTTACAGACTGCAGCGTCTACAGATATCAGGCCAGAAGCCATTTGGTAGTCTGTGATGCATCGTACAGCCCTGCTTAAGCAGAGGGGCTTTGCTGTCCTCCAAGTGACCCAACATGCAGGTCCCCTTTCCAACTGAGTGCGTTGCTTTCTGAAGAGACACGGCTTTACCATTACCAGGACAGTATGATTAAGCTGAAGACAATGAAAGGGCTCAGTTTTACTTTTCACTTGATCTACGACCAATCAGGCTCTCTGTCGGCCTTTTCCTTCCGACTTTCCAGTGCCTTGTCTGTGCTCTTCAGTTTTTGCTTTGGCTTTAGCACTACACTGTTCCGGATGTGGCCAAGATAAAAAAAAAATCTTATCTCCTGAACTTCACTGTTTGAACACTTCAACTCTTTACAGTAACCCCGTCTGGCTCAGGACAAAGTCTGGTCTCTAAACGCTCCTGTTTAAACTCCTGAGTTTGGCCTGGTGTTAGCCACTAATCTACATGGCACTACTTACTTTTATTGTCTTTTATCTTTAATAGTGTCATTTAAAGCTATTTGTGCTATTAGTGTACAGACACACATGGAGAGCTGCCCTGAAATAAGACCTCAGCTGATTTGAAACTAAAGTTAATTGTGGTTATGGTCTTGTTCTAATGTTTCATGCTTTCCAACTGACCTCCCCCTTACCCACTCCCATTCTTGTGTTCGTGTGTGTGTGTTTGTGTGTGTGTGTGTGTGTGTGTGTGTGTTCGTTCGTGTGTTCCACAGCCAAAAGACCCAATGAGTCTAAAAATAATGGCTTCAAATTACAGTCAATAAAACAATGATGTTCTCCAGTATGCCCTCTCAAACACACAGAAAAGGGGGACAAGCTGCCCCTCTTTGATTGGATGAGCAGAAAGTGCTCATGGGACTGAATTCATTGACCTGGAAATGCATAGACAAATTGGTGCAAGTCGGACCATATCAATAAGAAGTCATACATCTTCTCTTATCATATCAGAAATGTATCATTTTAGTTCATTTTATTCGTCATTATATTTTATTATGAGGTTCTTTAAGCTTTAACTAATGTAGGCTGGGAGCAAGTGGCGACAGTCCTTGTGTTCAACTCAGTGGTCTATTATTATATTGGTGCTCACTGTTGCGTGAGCCTGTGGACAGGATAATTTAACACAGGGCACTAGGTCTATCAGCACCAGAGTGAAATAGTATTATATTGCTCATGGCAAATGGTTTCTCATAAAGTATCAGTTTTCTATTGATGTAGGATTCCAGTTGATGGAGAACTCTCTTTTAACTTTTTCTTGTGGAAAACGATTGCCATGTTGGGTTGAGCACAAGGCTAGATGGCGGTCCATGGTGAGAAAACCTTTTTTTCCAGGATGTCTTTTTACCGTCCTCTTTGTACCCTCCTTCATTTTCTTGTTCTTTTTAATGATTTCCAGCTATTCATTATCCAGAGAAAGGCTGGCTCCAGGAGGCTTTGGCTAAACCAGTGTCCACTCCACTCGCTCGGTCCCCACTTTTACTTTCCCATTACTCATGATTCACTATTCCTTCCTTTCGCCTCCTCACTCTCTCTTATTATGCCACTCTCTTGCATCTCTGTCTTTCATTCCAGCTCTCTCCGGCCAGTAAACCATTTGTGTTGGAGAGAGCAGCCAGCTGTATTGTGTAACTTCTCTCTCCCAAACCCTCCCTTGTCTATGAAGCCAAACATGGCCGGCCTGACTGACTGCGCGCTCAGTTTGTTCTAAACACTAGAGCAGGACACTGACAAAAGGTTTCATTTAAAGCATCAGGCTGAGAGGTTAGCCTGCCCTGAGACGGGCTCTAATAAAACAGTCGGGTAGGTGGGTAGGTGTCTGGATGTGCGATGGTGGGGGGTGTAATGACGCTGAGACACCAGAGAGTGAAAATACTGCTATTGTGAATTACACACTGATGCACACCACTGTAACCCACCTGTATGTTGAGGTCATATCTGGTGTTGAATAACATTTGGCAACACAATTCCTCATGCTCGTGAGCTATAGCTGTGTTACATCACTGCAGTACGACATCTCAGTTGGATGAAGTCCAGTTGTAACCTGGCCCCAGACCAAGTGTCTGATACTGCTGCCTTGTGATGGCTTGCAGTAGCCACAGCTGCAGTTGAATGTCTTTCCGAGTCGCAACAGGTGCAGGTGTATTGGATGACCTTTCACCTCAGCTTGGCGACTCGCTAATCCATCCACCTGTTAAAGTCGGAGCTTTGCAGACTATCTTTTAGACAGAAAGAAAGTGCAACCTTGGAGTTGGGTTTGGTATAGTTCTGCATCTAATGATTATTTTTTTACTGATTAATGTAAGGATTACAGTATATTGATGAATTGCTCTAGCCCTAGTCTGTTGATCAGTCATTTGAATACAATAGCAAGGGTATAGACATATGTAGATAGAAATATTTAATATGCAGATGAAAATATCTCTGGAGTAGAAGAAGCTCTTACTACCATTTCTGGGCCTTATTATTTCATCTTTAGGTCTTGCTTGTAAAATCCCCATAACCTGCAACCGTAAGTATGTTGGCTTATTAATAATTGTTGTCGGCTGAGCCTCTCGCTCTTTAATAACCCACTCCAGCTTCCTCAGGATCAGGCCCAAAATGCCGATTTCCAGCCGCCATGGACTGGCCTACGTCCAGCCTCAGCACCTAATCAGCTTAGTGCTCTCTCCGCCGCGCTTTCTCACAAGAGAAAGAAACAAAAGATGCCCCCTCTATATGAATAAACTCCAGCACTTTGAAATATTAACTACTTAATTAGTAAAAAAAAACTGTAAATTATAAAAACACAAATATGAAATGGGCGACTTGTTGCCATCTTGTTTTTCTTCATCAACTTTAAGCTGTTCTGGCAACATATTGTGTTCAAATAATACATAGACATTGTTGACAAGATTATTATCAGACATGTGCAAAAGTATTAAGATGCCCAAACTAGAATACAAACTGTAAATCTTTTGTTGTGTCTGATGGTTTGTATTCTAAATCTCTCCACGGACATCACTAAACCTCAATGCTTAATATATTGTCTGGTTTAACCATAAATGTGTCGATTACATACAGTACTATATGTACATAATGCATTCAGGTAGTTTGGTTTACGATTAAACGCTTTACCTGCTGTCAGCGCGGTTTTGGGCAGGTTAACTGCTAACTACCGGGCTTGTAGGACGCGGCTCTTCAGTCCTGTGGAAAAACTGCTGGCTCCGAAACCGAGGTATTAGCTGAATTCCCAAAGGAACATTTTCCCTTCCCTTCTGCCTGATGGGCTAATTTGCGTTGACTTGGGCTTTGGCAGATTTGCAGTCATTATCGAAGAGGTAGCGGAAGCCTGACTGCACTCTTTTGTAATGTCTCTTCACACAGTGTCGACTGAGTTGCAGAAACTAGCTTCTTGTTAGTTGTGCTTGATCTTGTATCTTGATCAGAATAGTTTTCATTGGGACCATGCGACTTTACAATTACAACCGCATATGATGGGTGTCTGTTCACCTCGGCCTACTTTCCAAAGTGCTGTGTCAGAGCACCGTGCGGGACGCTGCAGTAATCCAGACACTGCTGTTTTTGGGGCACACTGTGATCTTGGAACGACCGCTTTTTGCAGTGGAGACAAAAAGCTGATCCTAGAGCTGCGACTCTAGGATTTACTGCCCCAGAAGTCAGTGAGTGATGGTACTGTATCGAGAGAAGCATTAAGAAACTTGAAGAGCAGCACCGGTTAATATAATTATTCAGTTGTACCGATAATTGTCCTTGGAGCAGTGGAAGTTGCAGTGAGTTTATATTGGTGATTGGTGTGAATGGATTGTGTTATCCGTGTGTCGTGCATTTGCACATGTGTAAGCCACACTTTACTGCCACCATGGTCCACTGATATTACTGCGATATTTGACAAAACTAAAATGTTTAACATACGAAATTTAGAGATGGCAATTATCTACAAATGTCCTCACTGTTGAGAAAACTGATTTTATAATAGGCAGTTTGAATTGATTCAACTGGATTTAGCCAATTTTGGTTAAATTAAGCAACTATGGCGCTTCGATCATTTCACGCCTATGACAGCGGGACCGTTTAGCCACTACGTAATAATCTGCTTCAAAGCCTGGCACTCTTCCAACTTTCTTGGGGCTTGCTCTCATGTCGTATCATGACTAAAAGTAACTTTTTTGTACATATTAAAATAACTTCTGAAAATTAAAAACATACATTTCAATTCATCAAATGGATTTGGTATCTCGCGCAGCCTTAGTTAGTTAGCACGGACTAAAGTGGAGAGTAAAAACTACAGCCAAGTAGACATAACAGAGGTCGAAGAAAGAAGTTTACACATTTAAACAGTCTTCAATATGAGGAATAAGTGTGCAGAGCAGAAAGAAGCACCTTGACGAATGTTCGATGGAGTTGGATAGCAAAGAAAGGAAAAAGTTACCCATCTGGAAAACCACACATACTCGCAGCAATTCTACTTCGTCTGAGTCTCAACAGCCAACGCAACATGACACAACTCGATGGGAGCACCCGTTTCTGCAGCTGCCCGTCTGCTCTGTCACCACCCAGACACAGACTGATTGTGAGAAATCAGCCAGTATGTGTGTTTTAGTATTATTCATTTGTTAAAATGATATGCGTTACATAAACACAATTGACAACGCTTCAATTACAATTCTGTATGTATAGTAGAAAAAGGAAAATAATGTACTATCGATAAATGGTTTTATTTTGCACCCACTCATGCATTTAATTATTCTGGGCTTGCCACCACTGCTGGTTGCCAAAGCTCTGGTTCACGTAGCTCAAGTACAGCTGCATCTGATTGACCGATCCTAGCCGCTTCTTTGAAAAGAATCCTGCTGTATTTGCCGGAGTAAACGGTTCTACATCCTCTCCCTCCTCGTCTTCCTCCTCCTCTGCATTTGTCGACTGCTGGCCCTCTAACACAGCATTAAACCACCCACTCCCTCTCACCATTCTCCATAAGAGATGCAGCGCTGCTAACCACCCACAGTCCTCTCTGAAATACCTGCTACAAATATGTGTGAAATGCATGGTGTTTGGACTTTTTCCTCCGAATATTGTCTCGATACAGTGCCCTCACAATCGGCCTTCACTGCGGTGCAGATGCCTGTACCGTAGCATTCATTTGAACTTCTTGAAAGCATACCAGTGGAGTGAGGTGTGTCTGAGAATGCCTGGAGGACTGTTGGCCCTGTAACAGAGATGTCAGATATCCACCATATGGTTTAGTCTGATTTTATAGAGCTATATGTTTATCTACAGTACAGGCACGGGTTAGGGTTGGTATTATAAGTGAGGCTATAAGGTAAATACCACATGGGATTGTACTGGCTTAATGTTGTCTCGATATTGGGGTGTAATTATAGGGCCGTGAGGACTCTGGAACTGTGATGATTGTAATCTTGTCCATGACCAATCTGTCAGCTCTAGTTCCTGGCCTGATTGCAATGTATATCTGTGTTTGTATAACTATTGTGGACTTGGGGATAGAGAGAGAGGGCGAGCGAGAGAGAGGGCGAGAGAGAGGTTTGATATTCCTCTTTAGCAAGACTGAAGGTGACTCCATCCGTCTGGCACCTGAGGACATTTCCCCTGCAGCTGGTTTCTTGGGCATGCTCACTGGTATCAAAAATGTGTGTTTACCTCTGTTGTCTGATGTTGCTATGGAAAGATTCATTGCATAATTGCTGTTATCGGTAATGAGCAGAGGATGTTGGACCCTGAAGAGACCTGATTCCAGTCCATGTCCGTGAGTCAGAATGAAGCGGTGCCAGTTCATCAGCTTTCCTTTTGGTTTCCATGTCGTCAGTGATCAAAGTCTAAATGCCTTTGGATGCGGCATGACGAACTTGAGGATCCTGCCGGGACACATCCAAGAGTAATGTAACCTAATGAGCGAAGTTGTAGCTTTTGAATTTGTCACAACCAACGTTGGCAGACAAACTGGCACCTAATACCAAATAACAGATGTTTCTGATCAACTTACAGGTGTTTATAACTACCTTGGGCATTGAGCAATACACGGTGTATTTGGATACTGATACGATATTAATGAGAAAATGAGGCGAATGTAATTTAAAAACAAAAAAGATGAAATATTTGACTCGGCTCACATGATGAAATGCCATTTCATTCCCTCATGCTCCTCTCAACTGAGTCACTTTAGCTGCACTTTTACTTTCCATGACTAAGAAATGAGTCTGTCAAACCCAAAAATGTTGATGGCAGAGGAAGAGAATTTGCTTCTCAACCAAAATTGAGAGTAGATAATCAGCCAGCTGCCAAAAGAAGCAAATATTTCTCCCGCTGTGTCATAAGGGAGAATGGGATGTTTTGCTAAGCTGCGGAATGGCTAAGAGTGGAGGAAGCCAGGAGCGCTAAGGCATGCTAATTACCATCTCCTAAACAGAGTTGTTTCCTAATGAACACTGTCGTAATGAGACACACCATCTGGACAGAGATCACAAGACATATGAATACTATATGGAGAGGAGAGTTGGTACGAAACTATGCAGTGGATCAGTTGTAGTTGCTGAGTGGGTAAACTGGGAATACAGTAGTGTCTCCGTTCACTTGCATTGCATTGAAAAAGAGATTTCATTTTTTTTTATTTGACCACTTAAAAAAATATGAATTATGCTTTTAGATGTGAAGCAAGTTTTCCAATTAATAAATTAAATACTCGTATGTAGATGATGCAAAAATTGAGAATATTTTGATTTGATGTTTGCACAGTTCTGGTGAAGACTAGTGCTGATGTAAAATGTCTTCCTGCCCCTCCACTCATCAATGACTGGCCCAGAGAAACCAAATCTCTGTTTGATTTGTCTCCCTTGAGACTCCATGTCTCCCATCCAGACAGCATTCATATTATTGTCTGAACAACTTCAGCGACTAGAATAAGTTTATGATGGTTTCATAATTTCCTTGCTCTGATCACAAAAGGACATTTGTTTGGGCCTCTTGTCTCTCGGTCATTTCCTTGTTGAGAGTTAACGGGAGGAGTGGCTCTGTGGACTGTGGCGGCTGACAATCCCACATTGTGTGAACTGCTGCAGCCTCACAAAGGGCCCATTGTGGAGAGCGGTGGCCCGGCAAGAGGGGACTGGGTCTAGGCTAGGTGACAGAGAGGTGTGGGTTCCAGGGCCCTGGGTCCGGGGGCTAGGGCCGTGTATTGGTGCTCGGCTGACACTGTGTTTGGGGCAGGGAGGCTGCACACGTGTGAGAGGAGTCCCGTGCTGCTTTTATACATACTGTACTCTGACAAAACCACCCACTTTCTGTAAGCTCTCAAATCTCACTCGCAGGTGAGCAGCTTTGTGAAAATAGGTTTTTAATCAGAGCTGTCAATCTCTGATTTATTTTCAGTGTCCTAGAGAATCTGATGCTGAGATTATAAAACGGTGGGCTTAAGCTGCTTGTACAACTGTTCCCAGAATTTGAAATATTTTGCCATTTATCCTCCTCTGACTCCAGCTCAAGGACAAGCCCCCATGTGTGGTGTACTGTAGATTTGTTTACTCAGACAGATGGCCGAGCAGTTCAAAGTCAGAGTACACCAAACCCTTCTTTTTCTGCTGCGCTGCTGTTCTCCTTGACCACCACTTTGAGACTTGATCTCCCCTTCCTCACCCAAACCTCCTTCCTCTCCACATGTCTGAGAGTGACAGGGCTCTCAGGTCAAGCTGACGCCGGTCTCTCTGTCCAGTCTGAAGCAAGCCTAGGCCCTCGCCCAGCTGTCCCAACGTCTATGTGTCCGTCTGTCTGTCAAGCCCGGCTGTTGCCCTGGCCTCTCACCTTAGTGTCAAGAGCCCTCTGTGATTTAACAGCCATGGCTGAAAAAAAAAAAACGGTTACTTGCTGCCTCCGGTTTTTCTCTTACTTAGTTCAACCAAACTACTATGTTCCAATTTGTTGTGCCAGATTTTGACTGTGCTGTCTGCTACAATATAGACAGTGGTGAGAGAGTCAAGAATGAAAGTGACGTTTAACAGCGATGAAGTAAACAGGGCCTCTCATCTACCCTCTGGGTTGGATTACCACAACCCTTTCACTGTTGACTTCTCTGTCCACATTAGAGGCTTCCAATGCTCCGTTGCTGACAGGCTATGTTATGCTGCACAAATTGGGTCCTTGAGATAGATTTATTAAGGCAATAGCAAACATTGAACAGGATGCCTTTTTAATTTGGTTTCCATCTCTATCTCCTAATATATTCTGATTTTCAAGGGCTGTAATTTATCATCTGTGGCTACTTGGTGCTGGAAACCACTGTGGGCATTTTTGGTGTCTATAATTCTGCCTGTATGTTTAGTGCAGTGAAGGTAGGGCCCAAGAGCAGTTCAAACAGCCACCCATGCCCAGTGTGCTTAGTCATGCAGTACTCATTTACTTTACATTGAACAAATATAAATCCCTCGGTTAACTAGTGCGGCTTCTCCCGTTGCTGGCACGAGTCATTTGGAGATCAGACAAAGCAGAAGTCAGTTTTCTGATCTAGTGATATTCGGGATATGTGTGCAAATATCTACTTTCTGTAAGTACTGTAAGTCAATTTAAGAATGCATCTGCACAAGTACTTTGTATGTAGAAAAGCATCATTTCCAAAAACTGCATGACTAGGCATGACGGGTTAGTTTGGAGTGATGCATTGCAATGGCCTATGAATAGATTATTTTATGTGTTCCAAGTTGAGGTAGCACGCCTCCGTTCGTTGTAAATGAGGCGTGCCGACATACAAAGCCACTGCATGCTTGCATAAACCCGGATGTGAAAACCTTGGGTCACCGTACACAAAGTAGTGTTATTGTGGAAGCCTTGTGGTCACGTTATTTATAACTGACAGATGGCATCCATGTCAGTGTGCATAGTTGGGTTTAGGCATCAGACAGATTAAACTCCAAACCGCTCAGTCTTTTTTTTGTATGCACCTGATTCTAGATGGCAACTCATTCTAGCTCGATCAGATTTCTTTGAACAGCTACTACAAATGCGTCATTATTACTGTGGTGATTCTGGACTTAAGCCTAGACTAAGTGACGACTGTTAACAATAATGTCACGCCGAGGCCATTAATGTTGTGAACGACTACCTAATTTCCCTGTCTGAAATCCCAGTGATTATTGCCAGAGCGATACTTTCCTTTTACAAATGGAGCTAGTGCAGTAAAAAAAAAAAAAAAAAAAACTGCATTTATGATGCAATTACGTAATTATCCTCTTTTTAAATGCTGCGTTCCATCTCGCAAGAAACAAATATATCACATGGAACCCTAACAAGAACATTTTCTTGTGCACAGACTGTGATTATATCAGTGTGTGTGGTTTGCCAGGCTTGGCAGGAAAAATCATTGCTGGGGTGGATCGTGTGAGAAGACGGGACCATGTGGAGGGATATGTGGGCTCGTCTGTTAACGCCACCACGTAACACTCTTATCTATGTGTCTCTGTTGTGTCCTACAGCCCAGCACTCTACCTCAGGGTACAATCAATATGAACCAGTGCTCCGACGTCATCGATGGAGAGTCCAGGACGGGTCAGAAGAACTCTCTTTGCATCCTGACCCCCGACAAAGAGCACTTCATACGGGCTGAGTGTAAAGAAATTATCAACGGGTAAGACGTAATAACCAGGAATGTGATCTGTTAATGTAGGAATTACAAATCTGCTATTATATCTTCATATAGATATGATGTAGAATAATTGCCTCGGATGGGCAATATGGTTTTTGTTGCTCTCTATATTGGTTTGAATGAATAGGGATGACAGAGACTTGGACAAGGGAGAATAGTTGTGAGCAGCTGCTTTTGCTGCTAAAACTGCTCTGCCCTCTGCTGTTTCCTTTGGGTTGTGCTTTTTTCAGAGCCTCGCAATCCCCACTGCAGTGACGGTGCACATTCTTGGACGGTTCCCTCTCCCTGCCTCTCTTGGCTTCTACCTGTGTTCACAAACCCCCCCCCCCCCCCCCCATACGCCGGGACACAGATCACAACACACTGACGCAGTACAGAAACATATGGAATTCGATTTTTAGTCATTTCCAGGTCTGGAGAAATATGGAAAAAGAAAAGAGAGAATGGAAAATATTTGTGTTCGCTTATCCTGTTGTCTGAGATATGAAATCCTGAATTTCTAAATATAAATTGATCATACAAGCGGGCATTTTTTCATGGTATTTGGAGCAGACAGCCAGCCAACGCAGCCCAAATGTTTGTCAGTGTGTGACAGAGCGCGGGCCAGAAGGAGCTTGATGTCTTCGACAGCAAGGCTGGCGTGCAACTGAACACACTCTCCTACGCAGAGCGGCCTTTGCGCCTGTACGTCACAGCCTGCAAAAACAGCTCTGCCCCAAGTGCAAGATGTTTGACAGTGAGCTGTTGTCCAACTGTCTGCGTAGGACTCTGGACTGAACGGCCACAATGGATAACTGCACTGAGGGCTGGGTTGACAATCCCAGATATAAAGCCTCCAAATTCCAAATGGGAAAAGAAAGCTTGATATGCAAAGTTTGTCTTCGACATCTCCAACATGGGGGTAGCTGCAACTGTAGGCCATATAAAATGCCAAAAGCATGGCACCAATCGTTTATTTACATAAAAAACATCCAGCCATTTGTGCTCGGATGTCAAATGTGGTCTGAAAAATCTGCCAAGAAATTTGAGTCTTTTGAAATGGATAATATGGAGGAGCCGTCTCATGCTCCTCTCCCCCACTGCTGCACATTTAGTGTGTTTCTGCACTGCACTCTCTCCCCCTGACTGTAGAATACATATTATGGCTGTTCTTGGGGAACTGTGACTCACAACACCTACTCTCCGTTATGCTACCTGCTCGATCGCTGCACACCTCCCACTCTCCCACCATCTGGCTCCCATGTGCTGGTTGTGGGTCACCACACCGTCATGTTAGCCCTCGCAAATGTTGCCAATAACTGATGGTGTTGTAACAAAATATATTCTTTTTGATGTCTTTCCTGGTTATGTTAAGCTTTTATTAATTATGCTACAGTATAATAACAGGGCTGTGTGGACACTCGTTGATTTATTATGACAGTTTGTAGTGTGACAATCCACAAGAAAGGTTTTAAACTCTTTACAAAATGGGCGTAGGAGAAAAATATTTGATAATGCAGGAGTGTTGTGTACCACAGTCACTGACTTGATTACTCTCATTTTAAAAGAGCCAGTGGTTTCTGTATTGCATGAAGTTCTATATTTAAAAATTACATGAAAGAATGTGGTGATCATGACGGCTATTTTCAGATTATATTAGTTAGTCTTGAGATCAATCAGTCCAGGTGTGTTTTAGTTATATTTTGTCCACTTACTCATTCAAATTTTTAGTCAAACTTAAGTTTTTAGTAGACTAAGACTTTAGATACTTTGTCTTAAACCGTGAACATTTTAGTCTAGTTTTAGTTATGACCAAGAATGGGCATTATTCTGGGCTAGAATGAATCCAGATGATTTTAATTGAAGATGCACATGCATACATATTACCTTGTGTGGCAGTAGAATGATGGTGCTACAGCAGAGTAAGATGGCACAGAGGCAATACAAAGCTGAAAACTGTGGGAGTATTATTTGTGCTGTGTAGTATATAATGTATTCATGCTTTTTTAGCACAACACTTAACTAAATCCACATTGGCTAATTTGATAATCGTATCCTTGTGAATTGCCTTTTTAGTAACACACAGAGCAAAAAAAGCAAACGTTAATGATCAAAGATGATTAAATGTTACCGTACCAGGCCCAGGGGATTAGACCGTCTTTCGCTGCACTAGCTCACTGTTGAGAGTATAGAGGGTGTTAAAGTTATGGTACATTGTATCGGTTTGTGGTGTTGGGTCATGCACATGCTTTACCTGATAAGTGTAATGACTCATGTTTTGCTACAGCGGACTTTGTCCTTCATATATTGATCCCCACACAGGTCCAGGGTATTTACAATCTGCATGTAGTTTCCCAAGAACAGCTCTTTGACTGTCTCACTACTCGTAGGTGGCAGGAGGCTCTGACTGTATACCCGCGGACCAACAAGCAGAACCAGAAGAAAAAACGCAAGGTCGATCCACCCACTCAGCAGGTAATGCACCTATTCACACACTCCATAGCAAAGTGCTTTTACTTTGCTCATTCTGATGAAGGTACGAGTCGTAAGCAACTAAATTCAGGTGTGAAATTTCTGCTTTGGATTTCTTGTTTCCGTTTTGTATCGATGGGCTCCTGAATGCAGCGTAATCCTGGCAAACTTCAACCAGAGGACACCCGTAAAGCAGAGAATAAGGATGCCGTTACAACTTTAGTGAGAATACAGATGAGCAGTATTTTGTGATTATTAGGTTTAGATGATTTAAAGAATTTAGTCATATTGTTACCTAGTGCAGCAACAATTCTGATGCATATTTAGTTTGGTGCATCTGTGCTTGTTTGACATCGTCTGCCTTATAACTGAAGTATATCCAAATGACAGATAATGAGTGTCTCCTAGTATGATTTCAGGCAAACTTTTAAGATGGATATGACTTCATATCGACACTGTTTGAGATAAGTTGAGCATTTATAAGTGATCCCCACGTGGCAATTGTTCCATTGCTACAGCAAAGAAAGAACATACATATATTATTAGGGCAACATGTGCTGTGGAAGTATGCAGTATGGAGGCTTTTCATTCCACTCAAACTACACCAGCTGTTTTCACCCTCGAGAGAGGTAGAGAGATCTATCGTTTTCTTTCTGCCAGCAACATGATGAACTGTTCATGCTATCCATATTTCAATTCCTGAGTCACATGATGCGTCGGTCTCGGTGGTCGAATAGACTGCATTCCACATACTCCTAAATGTATTTATACATCTAGATACACTTGGATCATTTGCAGTTGTCAATGGTAAAGAGTGTGAATAACAAGTTTACTGGTCACCTACTTCAAATACATGCACAGTTTTACCTGGCGTGAAGGCTGCGAACAAACGTGGGCTATCAGAATATTCCTGATATCATTATCGATAAAATAACATTCAGCAGTAACTTTCAGCAATGGGACCATGATCCTCTCATTTATGCGTTTGGTTGGTCATGTCCAGTAGAGGCCGTCTTACCTGCCAGGCTTTTGCCTGTTCAGTCACTGATCTTGTGTAGCTGGTCAAAACAGATTGCTTTCTAAGTTGACGCTTGTCGTCAAAGAAGTCTGGTTCAGGACTTGAAGTTCTGTAAAAGTATCCTTACCAACCGATCCAAGTCCCCGTCCTAAACCCTAAAAACGGAAACATTACAATTTTTTATTAATGTCACCTATGTGCCCTGTGAAAGTATGTGAGTGCAACACAGTGACCACAGGGAATACAAATTGCACTTTTCATGACCGTGCAGTCACATTTCTCCACGGTAGTTGGACATAAAATAACAGGACTAGGTAAAGCTTTATTACCATAATATTTGTTTCAATAATGAGATGAAATATAGGCGCTTGTTATAAAATATCGTACAGCCCACCCACCGTGGGGTACAGCTTTCCCCATTTTCTAACCCCATTTTGACAAGAGGCCAAATTTGTGGTGAGTGCGCACAAAATCCTCTCTGAAGTTCATTGTCTGGTTTCTCTAATGACGGCGCCCTGAATCCGACTGTGACCGCGCCAGGCTGACACTAACAAGGCTCATTTGCAGAGGGGCAGTGGTGACACAGTGATGACCATGACTGTTTACTTTCCTGTGTGTATATGAATGTAACTACTACAAATTACCTTTTATCACAAAAGGTTCCTTGTATCTGCTTTAAACAACAATATAGATCAGAACAGGGATACATTGTTTTCTTGCATGTATGTGAAATAACAGTCGAGGCCAAGCAACATCATTTTTGGCTAATGTGTGAGGGTGATTAAGCTTTCACTGCTCGTCTCATGTCAGTTTCTATTATTGTCTCGTGGGCTGTTTAGTTGTTTTGGGATGGAAATGGCTCACATCTCCACCTTCCTCAGTTCTCCCGCTTTGACTGAAGTTACTGGAGACACATGCTCGGAAACTGTTGTAAATGCTTGAGCACTGTAACATGTTTGTCCTTCTGGGTGGTGCCCCTAAATTGAAGCACCTGACCTTGAGTACAAAACGTATGACGGGAAACTTATTTGTGTGTCATTTTGTAACTGAACGGAGTTTTGACTTTCAGATTCTTGTTTGCTCATCAGCAACAAAAGGCGTGTAATAATGCTTTATGCCATAAATATGCATGAATTTGGCCTAAATAAGAAACTAAAAACCATAGTTCAACTATTACAGAAACTGTAAATCATTGAGACAGATGGGTTTACCTGTATTGATTATAAATCAGCACTACATAGCAGGCATTAACATCAAAGGCTTTTTGTGATTGGCAGGGTGGAGAAACTGCAAGCCAGTGTTTTTCCACTGCAGACATGAACGGACACCCAGTGAGTTCAGCTTGGCCAAACCTTGTATCCTGCTTCACTCTTAGTGGCTTTGAAATTCCCGAATAAATTATTTTTTGTTATAATCCAGGTGAAAGGTGATTTAAAAAGAACATGATTTTTGCTTCTCTACTCTGATATGAGTGATTATTGGCACAACAGCGCGTTTGTGGTGATTAAAGTCGGCTGTTTCTTTGCTTTGGAAATCTTTCTCCTCTGGTGAACTCAAATGCTGATGACCAACCAATATGTACTGGGGACAATATACGTTTAATTTAGTTTGCTCTTTGTATTTATTACTCAGATGAAGATGACTTCTATGATTTTCATCAAGGGCTGTACTGAATAGGTCAAAGCTTCAAATCATCCATAATTTTGGCAGTCAAATTCTAAATCAACATTCATTATTCATTTTGTTTAAACCTGGTATTTCTGCACAGTTGCAGATAAAGGTCAGGCAACACTATTATTTGTAGAAATAGATTGTTGTGGTTGCTGAGTAGGACTGTTTCCACTCGTGCGATTCAAAGATTTTCAATAACTCCAGAGCATTATAAGGACCAAAAGTCAACATTTATTGGAAAAGGTGGATGCTATCATTTCTATTCTGCTTCAACCCATATTTGTGGCTGTTTAGCCTTTCAAAAACATCTTCACTGCCGTCAAAGGGAGGCATTCACTGAGTTATACTCATTAAAGTTGATTTAATTAAAAACAAAAAACCTCAATAGAAGCTTTGAATGTAAAACAATGACATTCGGTACAACCCTAATTTTATTCTAGAGAATCTATTGCAACATATTCTGCCGCTGCAGAATGGAATATTTTTCTTCTTTTTTTCTGTAATCATCAATAAGACAGGTGTGTTTGCCAGAAATGAGCTCTTTGTTCGTTGTCTAGCTGTCGATCTCTTTCTCGTTTCGACACATCCTCCTCATCTCTTACCACTCTTATCGTTATACCGTTAACAATAATACATTTTCTTTGGCTTTGTCTTCTTGATATTAGATGTACCTGACGCATACTTAAAAACCCAAGTAATAAAAGCAGTAAAAACTAAATAAAAAATAAATTTCCTTTATCTGAGTTTCACATTTCTTTTCAGTATTTAATTACTCTTCAATCTTTTTCCTCCTCGTATTCCTTTTCGTAGTCTCTCTGTGACCTTACCTCCCAATATGTCATTTCCTCTTCCCACCTACTCCTTCCAACCCAAACCCCCACCCAGGAGCCCGGCCCTGCCAAGGTGACGGTGACCAGCAGCAGTGGAGGAAGCATCCCTTGCCTGCCCAGCAGCATCGCCAGTGCTGAGCGTGTCCCGATGAGCCGTGCCACTCTGTGGCAGGAGGAGAACCGCTGGAGCAGGGCCACCATCCCCTGCAGCCGCAGTGCCTCCTGTCTAAGCCAGCTGAGCCAGAGCCAACCAGACTCCAGTATCACTACTCAAGATGGTGAGGACTAAGAGGACAGCATGCAACTTCCTCAACATCCTGCATATGCTTCAGCTAGTGTTTCACTGTGATGAGGAAAACTAGGTTTAAAATAAATAAATACAGGTTTTGGAAAGTTTGTTATCACTGCTTACATAAAGGCATTTTTAAGTCGCACTTACTTTTAGTCAACTTCTTCACTCTGTCGCTTAAGAATAAGAATTCAGCCACTTGGCCAGCTGTTCGGTGAAACTTGTCAAGTCACTATTTTGTCGTACACAGATACAGGTATGTAATGTATGTTCACATATTTAGCACTATATGCACACTGTTTTGGGAGTTTCATACGGGTTGCACTCTGTTCTTGCTTCAGATGGCGGCACCATGAGCACCGGACGCAAGGTACGAGTGGAGAGTGGTTACTTTTCCCTGGAGAAGACCAAGTCGGAGCCTTCGCCACAGTCTCAGCCGCCCCAGCCACCCCAGCATCTGCCCTTGTCCTCTTCAGCATCATCCTCCTCTTTAGGAGCTCTCAGTCCCAGGTACAACTCTGAGTCCGAATCCCAAACTTCCCCTTATCAACCCTCCCAAGATCCTCTCCCTTCTCCAGGTGCACTCGTTTCCCCCAGCTACTCCACCATCAGCTCCTCCCAGAGCTCGCTGGATTCCGAACCCAGCGTGACTACACCCACCTGGGAGGGACGCAGTGGTGGAGGAGGAAGCATTTGTAGTGTCAGTGGGGGAGGAGGCCGAGTGGGCCGGCCTGGCAGGGAGTACGCTGCGCTGTCTGATGTGCCACGGGCTCGCAGACTGAGTCACCGCGAAGCCTTCCGCTCAGAAAAAAAGCGCCAAGAGCTGAGGGCACGGACCCGGAGTCCTGGCAGAGAGGAGGTGGCTCGGCTGTTTGGCCAGGAGCGCAGGTAAGAGCTTATGTATATGTGGCATGCTTGGCAGACTGCAAACAAAGATTCTACAGAGACATTTGAAGTCATGCAGACTCACTTGTGATTATACTGGCAGCCAAACATGATTAATAATCATCAATGCACCACTGGTTGTAAGCCCTTGACATAGCCTTAAAACATATAGATAGCATGCCAAGTAATCTATGTGAAGCTCATGCATTGCTTAAAGCATCAGCACTATCAGTTTCTTTTAGCACCACCCTGTGGCTGCTGTCCTTGAGACATTCCTGTATCTTGAGCACTGCTGCCTCCCCTAGCTTTACCAGTGGTTTGCCGTTAATGATTTGGGGATTGAAATGCACGTTTTACTTTCTTTTCTACTGATCTCTACCTTTTGCTCTTGCTACTTTGCTAGTTTGTTTTGTCGTTTCAATCTTTTCCAGGGGCTACTGAACAGGGCTTCTCAGAGCTAAACGCTCAACCAACCCTTCCGCCCCTCCTCTCTCAATGCTGTTCCCTGCTGGTCACCGCTGATTCCTGCTTTCTATCATTTCATCTCTGCCCTGCCTGGGAGAACACACACTCACTGTTTCATAAATACTTGATTTACTGTATATAATGTGCATTCTCAAACGTACTGGTGGTTGGTAATGATGGTGGGTTTACATACTGTTTGATCTTTCTTTCTTGTGCACACATACACACACACACACACACACACACACACACATAAAGTAACAAGTGCAGAGCCTTAAGGTAACGCTGTGTTGCCGTTGCTGCTCCTTAAATTTGTCTAACCAACCATCCTAATCATTTTCCTTTTCTTCCAAAGTTTAATCTCATTATATAATGCCTTTTTATTCTTTGATGTATCTCTGGATTGGTCTCTTTGGGGATATTACCTCTACCTTTCACATTGTTGTCTATGAAAGTCTCTTTGAGTCTAGAATGATGTCCAAACTTCCTATGTATTTTTTTAAGTGTTTTGCACTAATGGCTGCAGTGCATTTTGCACACAATACATTGAAACTACTTGTATCCATTATGGACATTGATTTTGGCTCAAATTTGCTTTCATAACATGCTTCGGTCTTGTTTATATGCTGATTCTGCCACAATGTGAGGATTATGTGCTGCATTTTTAAGAGGTTTTTTTTTGGGGTTTTTTTGTGCTGCAAAATGCCTTTTTTTTTTTTTTAAAGAATGATTAAGATATTTAACTGATTGTCAGAAAATACGTTTTTGTCAAGTGAAATACTGTATGTACTGTGAATCGAGCGCTTATCTGAAAAGGATGGTCCCTTTGTGTCTGTCAGGCGTTCTCAAATCATTGGCAGATTCGAGGAGGGTCATCCTGTAGACGTAAGCAGCTCCAATGAGCCCTCCGCTAACGCCACGTTAATCCAGAGACAAGGACGCAGCGAGAGGCGCTATCTGGCTAGCAACCATGTATGTTATCCTCTTTCTTAATCCTGAACAAATACATCTAAAAAGGTGTGAACTACCCAAACAATCCACTGAAGGGCAAATGTACTATGTAACGTTGATAAGGGATTACTTCTAATTTCTAATACTAATTATATTTATAGGAGATGTCACTGGATGCAGGAAAGGATCGCTCAGTCCCTGATGTGTCCAGCTCCACTTGTGCTAATTTAAGAAGAGCCAAGTCACTGGACCGCAGAGTCACCGAGTCCTCGATGACTGTGAGTACAGACGGTATTTCCAAAGTATATTGTTGCCAAATGGACTTTCTTGTAATGTGCACTGCTCAGGGGGAATGGCATTATTTACTGGTCAGTGTACATAATTTAACTGTCACATGCACCCAACCACATGCTGCTGCATATACAATATTAAATTAGCATTAGTTTTCTTCAGTTTCCACAAGTGAGATTAAAGTAGCCCTCAAGTTGCACTGGACGTCTGACTCCTACCAGTCTGACAAACTGCCACTGATCCACGGTCTGTTCAGTAATGCAGGGGTGATCCAGTCAATGTGTGGTTCGTCTCTCTGGGCTGGTTGCAGCTGCCGGAACCCCCGCCCACTCAGACGCACACATTTATGTGCACACCACTGCCGCCACTGATGATTATAAATAGCAAGCACAGAAGCAGCCGCAGTTGTGTAATATGTCCATGGGACAGACGGAAAGAAACAGATTGTCAACATATGAAGTGAAGGCAGTTAACCATCAGAATGACTCTTTGCCATGCGGTGACACCACACTTGATGAAGCTCAACAGAAATAAGGTATTGTTGAGTGAGCAGAAGCCAGGTTTTGGATTAATGATTGACTCTGGAGTCTATAAACAGACTTGAGCTTGGTTTCAATGTGCAGCAGTTTGTGTTTCACAGGGAGTCCAGCTCCCGCCAGTCCGTCTGTTTAGCTGGAGCCGAATATCTTCACTTGTACTTATTAGGCTGAGGTAGGGACTTAAATGTAAACAAATGCACATAAATGCAGCAGTGCTAAGGGGTGATGTCAATTTTATATTCTGACTACATCACATCAACGCTCACATAATGACAACTTCTAATATAGTGACGGATCAGCACAAAATGTTTCAACAAAATATCATTTCATTAGTTTTGTTTATATTTGTACTTTGTTCTATTTGTGTGGTTGATGTTTAATCGGAAGTCACTTCTAAGTGGTGGCTGAATTTCCTTTTTTATTGATTTTTAATGAGTTAATCTAGTTGCGTTTATATAATATCACATCACTCTAATCTGTCTTACTTGCAGCCAGATCTGTTGAACTTCAAAAAAGGATGGATGACAAAGCTGTATGAAGATGGAATGGTAATTAGCTTTCATTAGTGGGATTACATGGCTTCTACTGAATACAATTATATTGTACTCATTGAGGCTCCGGTGAAATCAAATGAATGTTCTTTTTTCCCTCTCAGTGGAAGAAACACTGGTTTGTCCTGACAGATCAGAGTTTGAGGTACTACAAGGACTCGATAGCCGAGGAGGTAAACATCGTCTTCTAGAGACTGTGTGGTTTTGACTGTAAATTTGAATGAATAGATAATTAATTAAAGGACTTTTTTGTTATATCGTTTCATTTTTAGGCTTTAGAACTGGACGGTGAGGTTGACCTCTCCACATGTTATGATGTCCAAGAGTTCCCTGTCCAGAGGAATTACGGCTTCCAAATCCTGGTGAGCATTGATTTGTCATGGCATTGATTGTCCTGTGTCGTTAATCACCAGTAGAGAAGAAACTCATTGTCAACACGCTCGAGCTCTGCCGTCTGCTGACGGTCTATAAACAGCCTTCGACAACATGTGGTGCAACTCCAGGTATCAGGTTTTGTCTTTCTGAAAGGATTCTTTGTCCGTAATGACGGATGTCTCTTGACTTGTCATCTCTCTGCGAGAGGCTGACATCATGGTGGTCTAAATCTGCTACAGCCGTCGGCAGCCCTGCTTGTCTCTCTAAACCATTTGTCCTTCATCCTGCACAATATGTTTACCTAACCTCTTGCATTCAAAAACCCCATCCGTGTCCACATTTGCTCAATAACACTTATGTTTAAAAAAACAGTTATGTTACAGTAATTTAACTTACTAATTGCAGAAGAGTTGAGCAGTTGGATGCTGCAGTGAATTCTATGACAAAATGCTTTCGCTGTATAATCCTTTGGCCATTAAACATTTTTAGCACTTGTTGCTGGCAAAATACTTACCAGACACTTATAGCTGCTATGCAGTTCAATTGTTATCCATTTGATGTCAGTGTGGGTTTGGTTTCTGCTACATATAGATTTAAACTCACCATAATAATCTCATATGAAGAGACTAATAGCAACAAGGTCTGTATTTTTCTTTACATTAGCTTGAAGCAGCTTAGCTATTTTCTCCAGAGGAAGTCAGAAATAGAGACGTCAAAGGGATCGTTGTCTCTTTGGCTGAGAACAACATGGTATTGGTGTCGAGAAATGAATAACTCCAGTATTAATGTCTGCTCCACGGTCAGACTGGAAGGGGGCTGTGTCATGCAGTCAGAGCAGTGCAATAGAGTACAGGGTTGCTTCAACCCCATTACTGTGTCAACAGAAGCTTTAATGACAAACTGTGTTCTTGTAGAAAACATTTAACTTCCAAGTATTTAAGGTTTAAGTTTAATGTATTGCACACACAATAAAGCTGTGTTACTATGGAGTTATACTGCTCAGAACAGTTTACTAAAAAATGTCATATTTTGCAATCTAGGGCATTAAGAAGAAAGGTCTCAACTAACTACATGTAACTTTGTGTAATTGTAAACAGCTTAAACTAATTTTAAAGTAAGAGGCTATTAACATTAAATGGTTATTGCATATACATGATTAAAATCTGTTTGATGTAATGGATTAGTAGCAGTTGTGTGTAAAGCAGCAAATTCACACCCATCCTAAACTACACACAAATTTACTACATTTGTGATGACGTAACAGCCCCGCAGGGTCTCGTGCGCTGGGTCTTCAGGGCAACAACACATTGTTTTCCACATTGTGGCAAAAGGAAGGGAAGTGGCAATCATAGATGACAAAATATAGCATCTAGATTTGAATACACAGTCAGATTGAATGTATTGCACATAAAACGCACACATCCTCTAACTTGTTTAACAGCGAAACAGAGTGAGGCCAAGAATGTTTCTCTTTATTTCACGGTTTCTATTATTGTTCTGCTGATAAAACTGCATTGTGAGAAGTGTGTTCTTTCAAAATGTATTCCTGTTGGAGTTGGAAGTATTTTGCATTAAAGCTACTTTTACACGTACAATTAATAAAGAAGATACTGAAGGGCATCTTATGCGGTGAATATAAATCTTCTACACACCTCTGGTTACAGTCAGTGAAAGAAGAGCAACAAATGAGTCTTGCATTGTCTTGGTAACTCCACTGGTGCACATCTTAATACTACGTTAGGCTTGTACAAAAACAAGTGTCGAAAAATATATTTTAGTCTCATCCCTGTCAGTCTTTTAAATGAAATGTCTGTTTTCAGTGTAAAGAGGGAGCGTGCACCCTGTCGGCCATGACCTCTGGAATCCGTCGCAACTGGATTCAGGCAATCATGAAGAATGTGCGACCCACTATTGCTCCAGATGTCACCCGGTAATACCCAAAGAGGATTAACACTTTAACCACTGGCAGATTTGACCGCTGCTTTTCTCCCATATTTCATTTTAATTCCTCTCTCCTCCTCACCCTCTCTTTCCTTCTTTCTCTTCCTCCCTCAACCGGTATTTTCAACCTGCTTCCAGGAAAAACATCTCTCTGAAACTGTCCGTTCTGAAGCCCAGGTTGGAGTGCTTGTGTGTTGAATATCTCCCCCCCTCCTCGAACAGTGATGTAATTGCTCAGCGATGTCAGCCCTAGCGTGTTTGTGGTCCCGCCCTATGTCATGTGATTGTTGAGTAATGTCTCCCCGTCAGTTGTGCTACTGTAGAGACACACGCTGCAATCACATCAACATACTAGAATAGCCCGCCAGCCATCTGTTGATCAACAAGCAGAGAGGGTTTTAATGATTAATCATCATGTGGTTGTCCACTAACTTTTGGAAGTGATCACAGAACAAATCACAACTGCAGCACAGGCAGAACATGTCTTGAGTGGATGGAGAGAAGAGCTGAGATAACTAACTGTTCCAAAAAAAAACAGTTCACTTGAGGATTTTTTAAAACCACCTAAAGATTTATTTTTTGTGGAGTGTTGCCTTTCAGATGGGTCATCACATCTGATACTGTATACACGCACTGACCCGCATTTACTGAGTCACACACTCTGCCAGTTTGTCTCTTAGGTACCTCTCTCCAAGAAGAGACATGTGATATTTTTGGTATTTCTGCAAAGCGCTTCACAGACGCCCCTTTCTCATTCCTGAGCTCTGTTCCTTCTCATTTTCCCCTTACTCATACCTCCTGACACCTCCACACACAACGTGGTAAAAATGGATTATTCCGTCAGGTCTCTTTTTTTGTAATGCTCTGCCCCTCAACACTACTTGGTGCCAATCAAACGCATTCTTCACATTAAGCTACTAGTTTATACAAATAGCATTAACATAGCAACTAAAGGAAAGCGTCTGCCATCAGGCTTACCTCAGATCAAGAAGATTAACTCCAAAGTTGCTTTCAGCCTAATGCAGTGTTCCATATAAGCATTTTGATGTTGATGCTCTGACTTGGACTCATTTCACTGATTATCATGCTTCCAATGCTCTGCCACAAATATACGCATCGTTGTTTGTCCAGCAACGCTTTATGTAATACTAATGTAGCTTGATTTCAATGCATCTTCAGTTCTGTTAAAATCATCTAACACATATCCTCTTTCTTTTTTGTGTGTTTTTGTTCATTCAGATCTGACGAGAAGACAAAAGCCCACGTGATGTTGGAGCCGTGTACACAGGCCACCTCTGAGCCAAGCCCCAGTCCTGAGGCCCCCAAGTCTGATGTCCACCGACAGCCAGCGGGCAACAATGCCTCTGCCCCTCTGACTGAGCCCCGAAAAAGCCGAGTTCGTGAGCGCAGACGAGAGGGTCGCTCCAAGACTTTCGACTGGTCTGAGTTCAAAATAGAACGGAGAGAAAAGCCTGTGAAGGACCGAGCGGACACTGTCGACCTCAGCTCATCCTTCTCAACGACGTCCTCATATTGCTCTCCTTCCTCTTCCCCTTCCTCATTAGCATCCTCTCCTAGCTCTACCTCCTCCCTCCAAACCTCTTCTGTTTCAGGTGTTCACCCACCTTCTATGACAGTAGAAGCAGAAAAAGAGAGTGTAAGGAGGGGCGTCCCTCAGCATAGTACAACCAGTGCAACCCACATGCCAAATAGTGTTACTGTTACCATGACCTCCACGCTAAACACTACACCACCGGTACAGCCATCGATACCTGAATGCCAAGAGCAAGGAAAGATGGAAGTAGACCATCCTGCTAGTGAAGATAAGGACAACAGAACCTCAGGTGTCCGAGAAGAGATTGAGCAGCGATGGCATCAGGTGGAGACGACACCGCTAAGAGACGAGAAGCAAGTGCCGATCAACACAGCTTCAGGAAACTCTGACAGATTGCCTGCACATGAGCTTGCTGCACTGCTCGACAAAGAGGTGAGTTTTCTTAGTGCGGCGTGATACGTGTTTATGATCATCGTCTGCCATTCGTTCATTATCTCTTCTGTCTTTCTTTGTTCAGTTGGGACAGAAGCAGCAGGAGCTGGACATACTACAGAAGCAAAACAATGTTTTAAAAGAGCAGTTGGAAGATGCTCTAGGGAAGGAACAAAGTGCCAGAGATGGCTATATACTGCAGGTACTACACTCACCATCCATCGTGCAGGATTAGTATGGGTTTTAATATTGACGATATGTACAAATAGCATTCCGATTTTCACAAATGTTTTACAAGATAGTAAACGTATATTGTTTAAACGTACAGTAAATGTTATTAACTGTACATGTGTAGATAGTATTTTTGTTATACAGTCTACTTGCTCATGATAGATCAGATTTATGTCTCCTACTGTAACTTGTATCACATTTTACTAACGGGTGTGGGTGCTTATTCTCTGATCCGCATGGTTGTGGTGTTCTTAGCATGAGTTTTCACTAACTGTTTTTACGGAGTTTCACATCTCCTGGGAAAATAATTGATTTGGTCTGATTTTCTTGAGGTAAGAACCTTGATTAAGAAACCTTGTGCTGTGCTTTGTCTGTGTGCCCTTTCCAAGCTTGATTTCGGCATGCTTTTTGGTGTTTCAGAATTGCATACTCTAACTAATTAAATGCTTTTTTACATTGTGCAGTTTTAAGTTATACCGGGAACTTATCACAGAGATAGAATGTCATTTTTGTGTCACATCATATGATAGTTTCTTTTTTTTATCACTATATTATTGACCCACCAAAGTTATTTTTCTTTTTTTCTTTCAAAGTCACCTCTGAAAAAGCACAGTGGAAGCTCTTTAAAAAAAAAAGAGAGATTGATTTCAAGAAAGGAGAAAATGTATTTTCCCGGTTACCCCCGAGATGTGGTTCTCCGTATATGGTAGGGGAAGTAAGGTGATGTCATTAATGAAACTGTCTCATCAATCTTTTTCAAGAATGCAACACCCCCTTCCTCTTCACCGCACAGAGTGCCGTGGCATTGCCTACACAAGCTTAGTCAAGATTTGCAGGGCGAGTTGGAGACCCAAAAGCACAAGCAGGACCTTGCTCAGCAGCAGATTCGGACACTAAAGAGAAGCTACACAGAAGCCCAGGATGCTGTAGACCACCATGAGGCTGGTGTTCAGGCTCTGCAGGCGAAACTAGCATCTGCAATGGCAGAAATCCTGGCCAGTGAACAGGCTGTGGCCAGAATGCGCAATGAGCTCAAGCTGGAGCAGGGGCGCTCAAGGGAACAAGAAGAGGAATATGGCCGTGGTGAGGCCACCCTCCGAGCCCAGCTAAAGGACAGTGAAGATAGACTCCGTGATATAGAGGCCAGCCTCTTGGAGAGAAACCAGGCCCTCAGGCACCTGGAGCGCCAGCAGGCCCTGCAACGGGACCACATGAGAGAGATACAGAGGCTGCAGGAGAGGCTGCAAGAGGTGACTGCTCGGCTAAGTGCAACTGAAGAGGGTCAGGCACTGAAAGAGGAGCGCCTGAGGAGGGAGCAGCATAGCATGCAAGAGAGTCACGAGAGTGAAAGGCAGAATCTGTATAGAAGATTAGCCGAGGCTGAAACGGCACAGAAAGAGATGGAGAACCGACTGTTGGAGGCTGAGCAGCAGGTGGAGGCCCTGTTAAGAGGGAGGCAGGCCTCTGGAGGAAAGGAATGCAGGGAGGAAATGCTGAAAGTGCAAGTGGAGCTGGCCCAGAAGACCGACATGGTAGAGTCACTGAGGGAGAGTATGCGTAGGCTAGAAGAAGAGAAAGGCCATCTCACTTGCCGCTGCCAGGAGCTTCTTAACCAGATTGGAGAAGCAGACCGTGAGGTGAATAAGCTCCGCAATCGTCTGGAAACGGAAGAGGCTGATTACTACACCCTGGAGCACTCGTATGAGAGGGCTACCCAAGAGTTTCAGAAAATAAGCCAGTTCCTCAGAGAAAAAGAGGAGGAGATCCGGCAGACTAAGGAGATGTACGAGAGGCTAGTGGAACGTAAGGAAGAGGACTTGAAAGAGGCCCTTGTTAAAATGGCTGCACTTGGCAACAGCTTGGAGGAAACGGAACAGAAGTTGCAAGCGAAGGAGGAGCTTCTTTGTCAAATGAATCAAAGTATCTTAGATAAGGTTGAGCCCTGTAGTGCTGAAAAAGATCTGAAAGCCAAGCTTGTGGTTGCAAAGGACCGCATAGCAGAGCTAGAGCAGCATCTCAATGCCCTGCAGCTGGGCTATGCTGACCTACATGTAGAAAGGCAGCAAATCCCAGAACAGAGCAAGAAGTCGAGGCTTAAAACATCGGCCTCCTTATCAGCAAACCAAGAACTCTTACTCTCCTTTGACAAT
Source organism: Anarrhichthys ocellatus (assembly GCF_004355925.1). NCBI lineage: Eukaryota > Metazoa > Chordata > Actinopteri > Perciformes > Anarhichadidae > Anarrhichthys > Anarrhichthys ocellatus. Next base: position 10,388,456 of record NW_022280034.1, read on the forward strand.
ACAGCAAAGACGGATAACTTCCCAGATGATAAGGAGTCGCAAGCTAAGAGACCAAGGATACGTTTTTCCGGTATTCAGTGCCAAAAATACATAAATCTAGAGGGCCTAGACACGAGTCACTTGAGCGGTACCTTTGCAGACACGAGACAAAAAGTTAACCAGGATGTAAATGAAGACATCCATTTAAGTGAGGAAAAAATGTCCTCTGATATCATCTTATCTCACAGTAGTGACCCAGAGAAGTTCATCTCTATCATACATTCCCTAGAGACTAAGCTGCTAGCCACGGAGGATAAACTAAGAAACCTCACACAGAATCTAGAAGACCAGCAACCATCCATCCAAGCAGAGGACATTGCAAAGACCGATCTAAAGACGACCGAAACAAAGCCTAACCCTGATGAGGAGTTATGTTGTGAAAGTGGGATACAGAGTAGTGCTGCCAATAAGCATTATGCCAAGGCACTGGCGTGTGTGGAAAATAGTCAAGAGAAAGTCAGGGCTATTCTCAGAGGCTCTCATGATACCACTGATTCACAGCTGCACTCATTGTCAGAGATAGAGAACGATTTGTTCAATGCATCACTGTACATCCGACAAGGACATAAGAATTTGGAAGAGCAGTCTCCAGTTGTCCATCAAAATCAAACCCCAGAAGTTCTAGATAAAGAAGCTTTGCACCTCTTCGCCAAAACGTTGTCGTTTGAGGCAGTCGTTTTGAACAAGATGGCTTTGTTAATACAGACTTCAAAGTCTGACATCTTACAATCTCTTGCTGAGATATGGAAAGAGACGGAGAACATTAAAACGGGTGACAAAGATTGCTTGGCTATAGTTTATGCTGATGTCTTGACCAGGAAGTTGATGTTGGAGAGTTCATTCTTTAAAGAATTGGAAAAAGCTAAGACCGATGATGCTAAATCCAAAGACGGCAGTGTTTCAGCTGATGCCGATGTTGACGCTACAGTTATCTTTAACACCTTCATTAAAGCAGAGCTAGCCTACTCTATTCAGAACCTTAAACTTTGCTACGAAGAGAAATTCAAAATACTGAAAAGGGAGTTGACGCATGCCCATGATAACCTGCATCAAAGGGAAATGGCTCTGAAAACAATCATTGAAGCTTCCAAAAGGCCTGATTTGAAAAATGTCATAAAGGAAGTCAAAAAGGACTTTGGGTTTAGTAAACCGAAATTAGCAGACATTCGCCCCCCTGAACTTGCTCCCTACATGGAGCAGATTGAAATGGAGGAGGCTAGAGGCTTGGCTGAGGAAATTGTAGACAGACACCTGGCTGAAGAAATGCCCTCTTGTGGTGTCGACTCAGTTGAATCACTGCAAAATGCACATGACTACCTGGCTAATGAGCTTCAAAGACAAGCAGCAATCCTCCATAATTATGCTCAAGAGATAGAAAGTGGTGAAAACCACCCTGGACTGGCTAAAATGATCCATGCTCTTCTGGGCCACCAAACTTCACATCATTTCACAAGTACCTCTCTCTGTATGCGCGAAGCCCTAATCCAGGCTCAAGTGGCATATGTGGCGTGCAGGCTACGGGCCCTGCATGAACAAGACTTGGGCTGGTGTAAACAGACCGGTCAGAACATGGACGCTCTCGTCCAGCAGCATGCCCGCAATGTCGGTGCAATCCAAGAGAAATACGAAGCATCCCTACAGGATGAGCGCCAGAACTTCACGCAAGCAGTGTCCACTGTCCAGAAGGAGAATCATACATTAAAGAGTGAGATCAGCAAACGTGTGAACCAGCTCTCCCAGCAGCAGAAGCAACTGGCTCTCCTGGAAGACCATTTTAAGAAGGAGACTGAAGAGCTGAAGCAAAGGCACATGCAAGAGCTAAGCCAAGCAGAGAGAGGCCGCGCCTCAACCGAGCTGGCCGTCATGGAGACGACAGCCGACAGTCAACGAAAGCTAGAAGTTCTGCTCGTGGACATGGGCACCATGGAGGAGCGGCACGAGGGTCATGTGAGGAAACTGGAGGAGCAATTTGAACAGAGGATCTGTGAGCTCGAGCATATCCACAAACGGGAGATTAAAAAGTTAAATTCCCAGTATATGGAAAACATTCAATGTATCCAAAGGCACCAAGAGGACAAAAAGGATCCTCGGGTTTCCCACTCGTTTCCTTGTGATGAGGCCGCGACACCAATGGAAGAGGAGGAGCAGGGGAAGAGGGAGGATGCACAGACAGTTTCAGAGTTGGACTCCATGGTGGTTCTGAAGGACCGTGTCCAGGAGCTGGAGGCTCAGATGAGCACCATGAGGGACGAGCTGGAGAACAAGCACCTAGAAGGAGACGTGGCCAGCCTGAGAGAGAAATACCAGAGAGACTTTGAAAGTCTTAAGGTTTTTGCTCTTTTATTTTACTTTAGTGACTTTTTAAAAATAAGTGAGAGTACTAGATAAATAGTAAGATAGCTTAACAACAAGCTGCTTTTGTTTAACAATCTGCCGATGGACACAGAGTGTTTGGAGTTGGGAAATGGTGTGATTTGTATTATTTGTAACCCTAACTCATAAAACTTGCAATCGAGATTACATCAGTTGGCTTGCATCCCTAGAGCCATACTAGCACCGTGGTTGTAGGGATGGGAAGGTCTGTCATTCATCCACAACTTTCTATTTGTTTGTTATATTTATGACAATAAACATTCATTATCTTGTGAAATATATCCACATCTACGAGATGGATTGGCACAATATTTGGCATAGACAATCGTGGCTCCCAGGCGGTGCTTCCTGTGAATGCTGATGCCCTGAATTATCTTCCAGTCTTATCAACTATTGGATGGATCGCTGGGACATTTGGTGCAGACGTTCATGTCCCCCCCCCCCCAAAGTAAATTGAGTGTAAAATGCCTCGCTTGCCAACAAGATATCGATATTATAGTATTGTATTAACAAACATACAATTTCCCACCTTCAATGATGGAAGGAAATTCAGTCTATTAATGACAATTATGCAGCTTTCATTCTAACATAGCTGGCCTTCAAATCCTAACAAGCTTGCATGGCTTCTATCACTAATTTTGCATGACACACCATGTAGTCTAGTGAACAATTAATAGATATTGCACTGAAATCCATGGTCACTAATTAAGATTATAGGTTGTAAATTCAAAACACATTTTGTGATAACGAATTGTTGATCCTCTCCTCCACTAGGCCACGTGTGAACGTGGCTTTACAGCAATGGAAGACACCCACCAGAAGGTAGTACATGACCTCCAGAGGCAGCATCAGAGGGAGATTTCCAAACTTATGGAAGAGCGAGAGAGACTATTGGCTGAGGAGACGGCTGCCACAATTGCTGGTAAAGACGACTGTATTACCACCAATTATTTCTGTACTTGAAAACACGACCAACATCCAGTAATCGAATGTGTGTGATCTATCTTAAATGTAGCTATCGAAGCGATGAAGAATGCACACAAGGAGGAACTGGAGAAGACCCATCGGTCCCAACTGAGTGGATTGAACTCTGACATTGATGAACTTCGCTTACAATACGAGTATGTTTTATACTTGGAAATGAGAAGTAAAAGAGCTGACTTTTTCATTTGACTTTTCCTTTGATTTAAAAAAAGTCAAACCCTGAAAACCATATTCATTTTTTTTCCGATGAGTCCTCAGGTTGAGAAAAATTGTGTCACTTTATAGTATGGGTTAGGGGGATGGCAAGAGACATTTTGATTAACTGGAGCAACTTTTTAAAAGGCTTTTGGGAAAGTCATAATAACAAGTGAAAGATCCACTCATGTCTAGGCTGGTTTGGTAAACATCAGATGACAATTGGTGATATTGTGATGATCTGACTGTCCAGGGAGGAGCTGCAGTCCATCCAGAGAGAACTTGAGGTGCTGTCAGAGCAGTATTCTCAGAAATATCTGGAGAACGCTCACCTGGCCCAGGCACTGGAGGCCGAGCGGCAGGCCCTCAGGCAGTGTCAGAGAGAGAACCAGGAGCTGAACGCTCACAACCAGGTTTGAATGCCCATCTATGCACAAGTACATACAAACATAATTATGTTAACGGGTTAAAACACACGTTTATTCTGTCCAACAGGAGTTAAATAACCGACTGACCACAGAGATCACTCGGATGCGCTCCTGTTTCAGTGGTGAAACAGCGCTGTCACCACTTACCCAGGGCAAAGATGTGTATGAACTGGAGGTATGTGTAAACACGCACGCACAAACGCACACGATTTGATCTTAAATCGTATGATTGTTTCTTGTAGGTGTTGCTTCGAATTAAGGAGTCAGAGATCCAGTATCTTAAACAGGAAATCCACTCTTTGAAAGATGAACTGCAGTCTGCGTTAAGGGTAAGCAATTTATTGAAAAGTGTGTTCCTGTATTTCATCAGGTCTTATAACAGCATTTGAAAAACTGAGAGGCATTGTCATTGGTTTGATTTCAACAGGACAAGAAATATGCCACCGAAAAATATAAAGACATCTATACAGAGCTCAGCATTGTGAAAGCGAAGGCTGACTGCGACATCGGCAAACTGAAGGAGAAGCTGCTCATTGCCACAGAAGCTTTAGGCGAGAGGACTGTTGATGGAACGGTCACATCTGGATACGGTAAATAGGAAATGTCCATTTAATCAGTACCACTGAATTAACCCCAAAGTTTTGTAAGTATGGAAGCCAGTCGTGAGTAATGACAACCTGTTTTGTCACTGTTGTTGAGATCTGGAGAACGTAAACGCCTTTTTAAATTTGAAAATTAAAATTGGATGGACATACAGTTTATTGTTTATAATGTTCCTACATACAGTACCTCAAGTCTTTAGCGACCCAGCACTTATATAAGTCGCATATTTAAATCATATTGCTTGTAAAATTGACTACTACCAAACTAGTATGCTACTTTAGTTAATGATAATAGCATTCACTCATTGTGTTTTTAGATATCATGAAATCAAAAAGTAATCCAGATTTCCTGAAAAAGGAACGATCAACAGGCTCCAAGCAATCAAGAGGATTAAGGTCAAAGGTGAGTTTCGAGTTGAACAAAATAGTTTTTCCTTCCCGAAATTACAGGCATTTTGTACTTTTGGAGAAGATTCCACGCACTCTCTAAAGCTACCGTTTCAGTTTGCTGTGTGACGTGATGTTGACGCTTTTGTCGCGCAGACGTTATCGCTGTTAATTGTTGCAACTCAGCCGCCACACACTGTAGAAATGTGGTCCACAGTTGGTAGCGACGTTTTTTCCTGAAAGTCTCTTGTCCTGTAAGTTTGTCATCTGTGTGTTTTGTCCGTCAGTCTATCACTGAACAGGTCTCATGGGATAGCTGACACCCCCATTGTGGGGTGATTTCCCCCCCCAACCCCTGCCCTGAGATGTGCTGTAGGTATAGCATGATGTAGAGCAAAGCATGCCCTTAACACCCTCGCATGATCTCCACCCCCCCCTGCACCACCAAAGCTGATTGTAGTAGCTACCTCTTCGTTTAATGTCACAGACGTGAGCATTAGCAGTTCTTAGGCGCTTTGTCCAAAAGCCTTTCTGGCTTAACACTTAAGGAAAATACACTTATTTGTATTCTTTCCGTGTGTTAGATAAAGGAAACGATACCGCTCTTTCCCCTGTACGGTAAATATGAAGCTACAGTCAGCAGCAGGTTAGCTGTAGCTGAATACTGGAAACAAGGGAGACGGCTGTAGCCAGGCTAGTAAAATACAAAATCTGCCTACCTCCCCCTTGTTAAAATCACAAATTCCACGTTATCTCATTTGTTTGATTGATACAAAAAAAGTGTGAAAACAAAAGTGTTCATTTGAGAGGTGCAGGTAGGTGGTTTTTGTTTCATTTGGACCAAGCCATGCTAGCTGTTGTTTTAAAAATCCAACATCTAATGAAAGTGTTTCAGCTTACTCATAGTAAGCATTTAGTATTTAACAATGTCATTCACACATTTTCTGTGAGCTGACGGGCAGAACTAAGTTCTTTGGGTCGTGAATTGGTGTTGCTCATCAGTGGACTAATGAACTATCTCAGGTCATTTTATAGAGGAATGAGAGCGCTCTTTTTATTTTTTTTTATGGAACATATCTCATATGTTCCAACATTGTTTTGCTCTGTTAATGTAAAAAGCCTTTCTGTCATTGTCATCGTTTGTCTGTTTGTGAGTTTTGAATTTATTTGTGTATTGTGCGCACCAGTACCTACCGTTATGTGGCATGACCATATTCCATCTTAACACACTTTTCTCTGTAGATCTCACATTGAGATTAAAGTATGTCCTCCAGAGCAGAAAAAAAAATTCCCATTTTGTGACGTCTGTGCTTTTCTTGTGTGTTTTTCTAACATTCTTCTCTGCCCACATTCACCCTTATCATTAATGAACAATAAATTACTTTCTCCTTTTCCTTTAACAGAGCCTGAAAGAGGGACTAACTGTTCAGGAGCGTATGAAGCTTTTTGAGGCAAAAGATTCCAAAAAGATTTGAATATCAGGAATCTGATGCGTTTCTTTTTCTCTTTCCTGGCCTTGGGGTTTTTTGGTCAACAGCTGACGACTATTATTGGAAATGGAAATACATTTATCAAGGTCAGTTTTAAACCTGGACCTGCTGCTTCCATGCCTCTGACAAGTTGACATAGTTTTGTTTTTTTTATTAATTTTTTTTAAGTTTTATTGAATCAATCCTGTATTAGGTTTCTTTAAAGAAAAATCATATAATCTGTCCAAATAGGGAGATGTGTCAAATAAGCTGCGAGAGGGATACATGACAGCATTTTTACTGATCCTCCAAAATGCCAAAATAGACAGCAATACACAGTACGAATAATATATATTTCCCTATACGAATTAAGTATCTGCTGTATTTTATTATTGTTACAGTTTCTATATCTAATAATTTGTATGTGTTTAATGTTGCACCAGTTCTGTTGTACATAACTACTGGATATATGTAATAGTATGGTTTGCTATTGATTGTTGGGGCATCTGCTGTACTATAACTATGGTTTGATTGATAGTGGAAAACAATGTGATGCTTAACTTGCTTTTGTATGAGAGTTTTATAAAATGGAGTGTCGTGTGTGTGTGTGTGTGTGTGTGTGTGTGTGTGTGTGTGTGTGTGTG
>NW_022280034.1:10395586-10397552 GCF_004355925.1 Anarrhichthys ocellatus
GTGTGTGTGTGTGTGTGTGTGTGTGTGTGTGTGTGTGTGTGTGTGTGAAGGGGGAAAAGAGGGGTGGGATTGCACTTATCACTTGACTACTTGAGGAAGCTTCTTTTTTTTCGTCTCAAATTGGTTTAGTGACTTCAAGTCAATTATTGCAGTGCAACCAAACATCCTGACTTATGTCAAATTTAGTGAACAACTGTGACTTGTTAGTGATACTGGATTTTTTTTTTTTTTTTTTTAAGTTTCTTAAAACCTGGATTTGTGTTTGCTCAATTTTGACTTTGGTGTGAGAATATCATCTCAGAAAAAAACAACTATATAGGACTTTGCATGACTGTACAGTATCATTTGAATTGCAGAATGATCATGTTGCATCATTTTCCTACTTAATGCTATAGTGTGAAACTCTTAACACTAATGAGCTTTGCTTTTGCAAGTCCTACTGTTTAGGTGTTGAGATTGAAATGTTTTACTGTAAGCAGCAGTCTTTAAGCACTTGGCCCGATCCCTGACCTCTCACTAAAATCAAGCCTCAACTGAGTGTAGAATATAAGCATCCATGAAACCTGTGCAGCTAAGAATACACACTGTATAGTATTCAAACCACGCCTTGTGTGTGTGTATGTATACGTATCTATATATGCATATATACTGTATGTGTATGTATATTTACATATGTATGCATGCATATATGTGTATGTATGCATATATATATGCATGCCACACAAGACTTCTGTGTTTTGTTTTAAACTTGTACCTTGCTCATTAGCTCTATATGAAATATATATATGAATATTTTTTATTTTCGTTTGAAGTATAATGTCAAATAAATGAAGTGTTTGGAAATCTTGGAGTAGTATATTTTTTTTTTCCCTTCAGCACATCCACTCGACCTTTCACAATTAAATAAGGGGAAAGAAAGAACTTGACAAAATATAAACTGGGCTGTAAATCTGTGTTATGCCACTGTCAACTGTAATTAATAAATTATAAGTCCAAATGTATGTATTCAGGGTCATATTTCCCCACAACATGCTTTGCAGCTTTAAGTGGCACAGGGTTGTCTCCTGCATCACTTTTTCATTTTACAAAACGATCAATTTTGTGTTGCTGCATCCGGGGGACCGTTAGCAAGCTAACCGTGTCAAATCATGTTTGTCTCTTACTTAATGATTGGTGTGGTGATATACAAATGCAACTGGTCACAGGAAATTATGCATTTTAATTTGACGTTAATATTAATGTGAATTCTTTAGCACATTTACATAGAAAAATATTTTTTGGAATTACTTATTCACAACTCAACAATCAAACATGAAAGTCAGTAATCGGTTAAGTAAGCATTCATGGATATGTAAAAATGTTTGCAGAAAACAGAAAAACATTGGCCCTCGGAGGACAGAGAAAGAGACTCCGTGGACCAGGTGTGGCTCTTGAAGCTGATGACCCAGATCCTGCAGAAAAAGAAGAGCTTGGGTACAGGAAAACAAATTGTGACTTTTTTTGATTTTTCTTTTACATGCTATACTATGACTTTTTTCGACATGCTATACTATGACTTTTTTCGACATGCTATACTATGACTCTTTTCGACATGCTATACTATGACTCTTTTCGACATGCTATACTATGACTTTTTTCGACATGCTATACTATGACTCTTTTCGACATGCTATACTATGACTTTTTTCGTCATACTATACTATGACTTTTTTCGTCATACTATACTATGACTTTTTTCAACATACTATACTATGACTTTTTTCAACATACTATACTATGACTTTTTTCAACATGCTATACTATGACTTTTTTCGTCATACTATACTATGACTTTTTTCAACATGCTATACTATGACTCTTTTCCACATGCTATACTATGACTCTTTTCGACATGCTATACTATGACTTTTTTCGTCATACTATACTATGACTTTTTTCAACATGCTATACTATGACTTTTTTCAAC
>NW_022280034.1:10397562-10417762 GCF_004355925.1 Anarrhichthys ocellatus
CTATACTATGACTTTTTTCAACATGCTATACTATGACTTTTTTCAACATGCTATACTATGACTTTTTTCAACATGCTATACTATGACTTTTTTCAACATGCTATACTATGACTTTTTTTACTTTTTCGACATACTATATATGATTTTTTTCGACATACTATATATGACTTTTTTCGACATGCTATACTGACTTTTATTAATATTTTGAAATGTTTATGATTTTTTTCATGGAATGCCATATTATGGCATTATAACATATTTTATAGCTGACTATACTATGAAAGTATTTCATGGTATATACTTTGACATTTTTATGACAAATCAATTCATTTATTTTATTTCATACTATACTATGACATCCTCATTTCATACTATATCACTAGTACTACAATACTATTAGAGCTGCAACAATCAGTCGACTAATCAAGTTGTAGATCGACCAAAAAATGATCGCTAACTGTTTTAATAACAGATGAATCGTATAAGTAATTTTTCATGCAAAAATGTTGTTTTCAGCCACTCAAACATAGACTTCCTGATTTTCAAGAAATTACATTGGACTTTGAAAAACTGGAATGGATATTTCTCAGTATTTACTGACATTTTTAGACCAAACGATTAATCGACAAAATAATATAATATAATATATAATCATTTACAATTACATCGTCAAAAATTACCAAAACAATTCACAATACACTATACAGGTCATGAACAGATAATTGTGGGTATGTTGAAATTATTATCATTTGGTTTAGCCAATTAGCTATGCCAACTCATGTTCTCCACCTCTTCCTCCCTCCTCATTGTGTTTTAAAGCATCGATCAGTCTGACCCAGAAAGCGTCCTGTTCCTGTGGTTTCTCAGGCCACAGCAGGTAGGTGTTCTTGTGTACGATCTTGCGTAATCGTGTGTAGGGAGACAGACAGTGTTCAGGTATCTCCTCCAGGAACACCAGAAGCAGGACATCACTGCCATCACATAAAAGCCTCAAACTGGCCAACTGAAACTCCACGGAGCACCACTCACTTTGGAGGAAGTGACGTGTCACCACACAGATGGTGTGGCGAGAACTGTGAATGGCGGCCTCGATGTTCGCCAGAACAGCAGCGCCAAGGCGGAAGTCTCTGTGGTGAAGGCACAGCCTGAGCCTCGGTTCACCACCAGCAGGCCTCTCTAGATTGGGCACCAGCTCTTCCATCACCCAGGCCTCATCCTTGGAGCAGTAGGAGATGAATGCATCATACTGGAATTTGGTCACTGCTGCCCTTCTATGTCCACGTAGTTTTGCCCTCAGGACGAGCAGCAGGTAGCGCAGAGTGGGGCCTTGTGTGTGCCAGGCCAGACACACACATGCAAACAACATGTCCATCACAGAGCAGGTGATGAAGAGAGTGAAGGAAACCTGATCATAGGAGCAGGCCTTATCGTCAAACTGCCACAAGAAGGCAGATCTCCTGTCATTGTCACAGTGCAGGCTGTACAAATAGGACACCTAGAGAGAATTTAAGAAAGTTTTGTACTTTTTGTTGGTTTACAACATACATTAATACTTATCACAGTGTCTCCAGCTATTACCTGTGTATGAGTGTTGTGGATGGCCCAGGTCTTGAACCAGGCATTATCACAGGTACAGGTAAGTGGGTTTTCTGTAATGTCCAAAGAACGCAATCTGGAAATACATAAATATACACCAAAGTTGCAGATTTTATTCAATTTTAATTCACACCAAATATCTATATGTCAGTACAGGTAAAGTTGACACAGAAGAGGTACATAGATTCTAAATTTGTTTCTATTTTAGTGATGCAATTAAGTCTATTTATTTGACAAGTAGAATTTGAAAATCAAAATGTGGTAGAATAGGTGGATTTTGTTACAATTGGACAGAGCCAGGCTAGCACTCTGCCCTGTTTAAAGACTACTGGGTGCAGCTTTAATCGTTACCGTACTTGCATAATAACGCTCAAAAGTCAGGCAAAATTTTTGAGCGAAGACTTGCATGGCGGGGTCCCTTGACCTCTCACCTCAAGATATGTGAATGAATATGGGTTCTTTGGGGTCCCAAGAGTCTTCCCTTTACAGACATGCTACTTAATACTAATCTAATGCAGTTTTGGTTTAAGCATACTGGGGTCCCTAAACAGTCTTGGAATTGCATTCATTCTAAATTTAAAATCGAGTCTTGTCAACTAATGAGTCCAATTGTATCCATGTGTGATGATGTTAGTCCCTATAGGGGCCATTTCACACAGTAATACTATTTTTTGAACAAACTAGTGACCTAGGGCATTCAGAGGATGAATGGTATATTGACAATCGGGGTTACTGAGCAGTTTCCAGAGCAGGCGTGCTCATCCCTCTAATTGGTGAAAAATGCAATTCTTGCAGAAATCTTCAGATACAAAATTTGTCTGGTTATATTACCATATAGTAGCCCAATCTAGCAACACTGACTGCTGAGCTCAAATTAATCTTCAGGTGTCCAGCTGACCCCCCCATAATAAGCTGTTTGCTCGACATTTCAGTAGCTCTTCTACCTTGGGAGAGCATCCAGCATAGTTTCGTCCACAGTGTGCAGGTGGTTTGACTGGACTTTGAGAATCTCGAGTGTATTATCTGGTGGCATCAGGTTAGCAGGCAGAGCATCAAGGTCTGCTCTGTAAAGAGTCAGCTTCTTCAGATTTTTCAGAGGGGAGAACACTGTGCTCAGGTTGGTCGTTTTCATAACAACACCAGCTATGTACAGGTATTTCAAATTGACCAGAGGAACAAAGGCATCGGGATGGAAGTCGAGCAGGATGCTGTGCCCGATGGCAACAGAGATAAGTCTACGTTGACCTTGGAAGAAATGCGGTCCGATGATACCAATGCCTTGACCCCCGGGACCCTGGTAGTTCATCTCCAGATACTCCAGGGTTGACATAGAAGAAAGACAGATACAAATATGAACAGATTTATACATAAAGTGCATCACTATTTTTAACAATTGACTCTCAAAAAACAAGTCATACCTCCAGAGAAGTAAGGTTTATGAAAGGAGCTTCATAGGATCTAAAATTGAGGCGGTTGTTGTACAGAACAAATTTCCTCAAATTGATCAGGCCAGACAGAATATATGGTGTCAGCATCTTGATCCGATTCCCACTTAAGTCCAGGTATCTAATGGACAGATGAATGTGTTAAATAAATGGACAATGAGAAAAATTGAGGAAAGATGAATGCACAAGCAGGGAATATTACATACGTAAGCCTCGTCAGGTCTCGGAAGGTGCCGACTTCGATGAAATCAATAATGTTTAAGCTGAGGTTGAGCTTCGTTAGCCTCCGTAGCTTACTGAAGGGCTTTTTGGTGATGTACTTCAGCAGGTTGAACTGCAGGTAGAGCTGCTCAAGTCGAGTTAGGGCACTGAATACCTTTGGTGTCAACTCAGTGATTTCATTTTTCACGAGAGACAGGCGAGTCAGACTCTTCAGAGGGACGAACCAGTTGGGGTCAATGTCACGGATTTTGCTCGTGTCAAAGCTTAAAAACGTGAGGTGGGTCAGGCCTTTGAATGTGTCCCTCTGAATGTCGAGCTTATTATGATTCAGCTGCAGCATTTTCAGGCTTCGGTAGCCATCAAATGTAGTACAAGATATCTGCTTCAACCCACAGTTGATGAGATAAAGTTTGCTCGTATTACCCCTACCCAAAAACAACTGAGCAACATTCCCAAGGTTTGCATCCTCAATAACAACCACGGGTGGAGTGTCACAGTCCAGCAGGCTGTAGTTAGCCCGAGGTAACCTGGATCCTTTTAAGTCAACCTGTATCAAATTAAATGAAGAGAATAGTTATTTAAAACTCATTAAAAAAGAAACTCTAATATTGCATGAGCAACAAGAGCACATACCTCAACTTTCTCAAGCTGGTCCATTCCTTTTAACATTCCACAGATAGTCAGTGGAGATTTCTCCACAAACAAAGAAAACGCAACCCAAGAGAGATTTTTCTTTGTCTCCGCCAAGAGTCCCACCAGCACTTCTGCTTTAACTCCCTGACAAAGCAGACTCTTCAGCCTAGGGTTGGAGGCAAAAACATCAGCCTGCAGCTCCAGTTTTGAGTTGTTGGACAGCCTGATGTACTCAAGGGCAGGGAAACAGGTCACATTAACCCTCAGGATGTTGTTTGCGAAAAGGTCGAGCCGCAAAAGAGTGGCGGAACCACCAGAGTCCCCACAGCTGAAGGCCTTGAGCTTGTTCAGGGACAGATTGACTTCTTGAATGGCTGGAAGGGACTTAAAGATACTCGGAGAGATTGTTGCAAGTACGTTGTGGATCAGAAGCAGTGTTTGTAGCCTGGTGAGTCCATCAAAGGCATTAGAGTGAATGTGTGAGATGTTGTTGCAGGTGAGGTTGAGACATTCCAGGACAACCAAGCCTCTGAATTCTCCTCCTTTTAGAGAGAACAGATGGTTCTGGCTCAGGTCCAGGCATTTAAGCCCAAGCATCTGACTGAATGATCCAGGGGGGATGACCCTGATCTTGTTCTTGGACAGGTTGATGGTTGTTATGTTATCTGGTATCATGCTAACAACATCAGAGAGGTTAGCGATGTTCTGGTTGAAGCACCATATAACATCTGTCATGGGGAAGTTCAGAGAGCACCCTTTAAAGCCAAAACCACAGCAGGCCGAGGTGTTGAGCAGAAGCAGGAAGAGGACAGCTCGCATCATCTTTACTTGACAGCTACTTTTGCACAGATCGCACAGAGGTCAGTCCAAAGCAATCTAAAAATATGTTAAGATAGAAAAGCAAATGAGGAAGTTAATGGGGAACATCATCTCACAAAGTAGCTGCACTGACATTTCCTTTAAGAGACAAAAGCATTTTAACCTACAATAGCTGAGTTTTTGGGCTTCTTGGTGGTAAACAAGTTGCGCTCTCTTACATGCTTCACCGTAGTCACCAGCTCATCGCTAAAAGAAAGGGCCTTTGGCCTAAAACAACGTTACAACAACAAGTGAAGTTGTGAAAAAGTGGGGGAAACTCGCTGTAAAGCTCGGTAAAGCTGAGGGGAGCACCAGATAATAGTGATAATTGTAAAACTGCAAAACATAATGCACTTTAATGAATACAGCATGAAGATAGTAGATGTGACCATTAGTGGAAGTACTCAATTACATTTCTTCCTGTTTTGATAAATTTGATAAAGTTTTTGAAATTAAAAATGTATTTCAATTTCAAGTGTAGTTCGATTTATCTACATTGCTACATTTTAAATAACATCCACTCTTCAAAAATACTGCTTCAATCATTACTTAACAATATGAGGAGCCATATCTGCCGTTAATGGAGAGTCCAACAACCAAAGTAATCAGGCCTTAAAGTGTAACAATTGTTATTTTGATCCAATAAAAGCCTTTTACCTTTCTGCTCTCCATAATTGCATTGGGCAAAAACAAATACATTTGACAATGTTAAAATGAATGTGACAACTTTAACAGAGTTAAGTGTAAAAGACTTATGTTCCTCTTTTACTTTTTGCACTATGTTCTTCTTCTTACATACAGTACTGTTACTTCTTCTACCCCAACTCCATTACCTTGTGCATTGAATCTAAATTAACTTTAATTTAGTCTAAATTTGAGTATTCTGACTGCATGTTCCAACCCCAACATTATTAAAATATTAGAACGTACCATTTAATGCTCCTCTTATGTGGCTTTTATTTCTGCAACTGCACTTCCTATTTTAACTGGCGGCTTCTTTGCATGTCTAAGTTAATCTAAAGCTTTTTGAGGAAGGACTTTGTCATCAGCTCTAAAGACTGAGACGATGTGGCTTTAAATCTTTTCTCCACATGAGGGAGCTATCTACTTGGATTTTAGTGAAGCTCCAACTGAGAGAGTACAATACTTTTCATGTCTAAAACATCTAAATTGGCATTTAGTAACCCTGAAAACAGTCAGATAAAATTCCAACATTTAAATTTTTTTCAGGAGACTTTAAAGAGTCCCCAGGTGACTGTAAAGGACTGTAAAACCCGAGATGAATACTGACAAATATTTAATCATTTTAAAGCCAATGAAATTTTTCTAGCTCTACTTTTGTGAGAAACTATTTTTTCCCCTTAAAATAAATTTAAATTATTTGCATATATTTGCTTGAATAACCGAATTGTTTATATAGAACATATCCAGTCCGGGCATCCACTGTGGGCTCTTCTGGTCAAGGCAGCTGACCTTTGCTGCTGTGTCTTGACTGTGACTGTGGTGAAGGGGCCAGCGGACGTGGGGCGGCCCAGCACTCAGTGCCCATCCTGGGGGCGACAGGTAGTCCTCCATATAGTCCAAGTGGAGCCCTGACCTTTGCAGGAGGGCTACTTGATCCACGAGGAGAGGCACAGGTGACCCCGCTGATGGCAATTTAGCTTAAGGAGCTGCTTCACCTTTAGCACATCCACCCGAACGTGTCAGGACAGATACAGGAGAGTCAGGTGGTGCTGCCACTATGAGTCTGTTTGTCTCCAATTTAGACTTTAAATGATAGTGATGATGACATTTTGCCTCCTGGCTTTTCATAATAGGACTGAACAGCAAAAAAAAAAAAATTTGTTTGTTCCCATTTATTGGTCATAAAACAGTCTCTTGTTTTTTACTCAGTTTATTCAGAGAAATACAGTGTGTATAATGCAATTTATTGTCAAGTGAAATGATGCCGTCCAACATGACATCATCCATATAAAACCATTTACCCTTCAAAACGTTTTACTTACATTTATTATAATTACAATATTTACAAATCCATTCAAAGGTTTGTCTCTCAACATGATTTCAATGGACTTAACTTAAATTATCCTTATGGAAGTTACTGTTAAGTGCTGATGTTACATTTTAAAATATTTTTTTAGGAGAATCTTGTAACAATCAAGGTACATAGTGCATTTGTAAGACTTTTTTTGTCATTCATTCCCTGTTTGTCTTATGAAAGGTGCAAAATGTTTGAGGTTGTTGCGAAGTTAAACTGAGGGTAAGAGTGACAGTCCTCCTCCGGCCAGTGCAAATCCATGGCATGCCAGTAATAACGAATGTATGGAGTCAGTTATATTACAGTCAGATGAGTAGAAGTTTAATTGTCGGTAGCTGTCAAAGGGCTCGGGGGACACTGGGCCTCTAGTCGCTGCATGGACGGGGGTCTCTTTGGGGTTTTGGCGGAGGAAGGGATGTCGGTGAAAACCACTGATCGGCCGTCTGCGCAAAGCAGGACGCTGGAGTCTGCCTCACACTTGGTGGTCCTGCTCGGCCATGAGGCCTCAGCAGAACTGGGCCTCATGCCGAGACCGCCGGTAGAGAGAACCTCTGTGTTCACCACCGATGCCTGACTCATCTTGATCAGCATGTCCAACGACTGCTTTCGACTCTCCAACGAAGCCTTCATTGCATTTCTCTCGCCCTCATTCTCTTCTTCCTCCTTTTTCTCCTCCAGTTCCTCGTCCTCCTCCTCTGTCTCTGTTGTGTTGTCTTTAAGGCTGCCGTCCTCTCTCATGCCGCGGTCACCAAGCAAATCTGTCGAGTCCCTTTTAAGCGACAGGTCGAGAGGCCCGTCGCACTGGCGAGACGTCCGCTCCAGCGCCTGGTGGATGTGGGAGAGCTCACTGCGGATTTTGCCCAGGTGTTCCCAGAGGTGGCGCTGGGCGGGAAGGTCTTCCTTCTCCAGGTGGGAGATTTTGCACTCAGCCTCCTGATACTCATGCAAGGCCTTGGAGAGGTCACTGAGGAGAGCAGCCACTGACTCTGAAGTTCCCTCCCCCATTGCTCGGGCAGCAGTCGGGTCATGGCTGTTGTTAGAAAGAGAGGAGGTTTCACTGTTGGGGCTGGTGAGAGGGTCGTTGTACCACAGTTCCGTGGGCCGGGTCTGAAGCTGAGCATCCTGTAAGCTGAGAATGGGAGAAAGTTATGGCTTATTGAGACTACAGTATAACAAAATGAAATACCGCTACAGTTGTTCCCTGTAGATAATTAGCCAATATTATGGACAAAATGACTCTTACTGCTACTTGTTTTAATACTCACAATGTTTTTTTGAACAACAAAAGAACACTTTAAGGAAATCTTTACCTTCCATGAAAGAGAAGTTTTTCCGCTGCCATATTAAGAGTTGATGTCTGAATATTCTTCAAAAGGTCCAAACTGAATCCTCCCATGGCCGGCTTCTTCTCCACAGGTGCCTCATGGTTCCCCAGTGGGGCACCTGTCCTCTTGAGGCCCCAGCTTGCTTTGCCTTCCTTGGCTATAGCCTGCATTTTATCCCCCACCCTGTAGCCCTGTTCGGGGGAGTCTCTCTGAGGTGACACCCAGCCAGCAGGGGAGACTGCGGCAGTCCCTGGCCGCAAAGCAGGCACTTTCCACAGATTGACTTTAGGCTGGAAGCCAGACAGAGGATTCACTTCTAGACTGTTTGTGGACGTCTTGAGCGCTTTGCTGGCATCACTCTGACTGGAGGCCGGTCCGAACGTATGCTCACACAGAAAGGGGTAGTACAGGCGAGGGGGGATAAGAGCTCTGTCTGTGTGGGTGCTGGAGGCTGGGTGCATCAGCTGAGCGGCCGACGCAAGGAAGGGAAACTGGGCAAGCTGCGCGTGGGTCTGGGCGGTGACACCCGCGGCAGCAGTGGGCATAGCTGAGTTCATGTAGGAGAAGAGGCTGGGGCTGATGGGGTAGCCCACCCCGAGCAATGACAGGTTGAGTCCAGTGGGATCCTGGTAATCCACCAGGTTTGGCGGAGGAGGGTAACAGGGGATTGTACTACTCACTCGGGGCTGAGCACCTTCAGCTTTGGCCTTAGAGTGGCTGGACGCCAGCAGCCGCCACTGCTCCGACAGCAGACTAGGAGCTGTCAGATATGTCTTAGATAGTTTGTAGTGTTTCAGCTGGGCCTCTACTTCTACCGAGCGTGCTCGTAAAAGCTGATCTTCCAGGGAGAGCATGTCAGCCATCAGAAGCTCTGAATCTGGCTGTTTCATTTTCCTGGTAGCGTCTCCTCTGTTGCGGTCACTGGAGCTCTCTTTTGTTAGCCCAGTGACATCTGGTCCCTCTCCTCGTCCTCCCTCTTCTTCATCTTTTGGTCCCTGGCTTTCCCTGTCTTCACCTTCCTCCTCAACGGCCCTTCGTTGCCTTTGTCCCTCCTCAGTCCGTGTCACCTGCTCGAGTTCATCTTTCCCGGTAGCTTGATGGCCATGTGCCTGCTGAAAGGGTCGAAGCTGTTCTGGGTGCAGGATGTTGCCCTTTTTATACGGCCAGTCTGACTCTATTAGCAGAGAAAGGGAGTTCTTGCACAGGCTGTACTTCATATGGTTGTACAGGTGGGACTTCTCCATGCAGGTAAAGGGGCACTGGAAGCATTTGTAGTTGTAGGGTTTGCCCCATGGCCGGGGAATATAGTGAGGCTTCTTAGGCTTGCGCTCCTTGTGTTTGCTGGCAGACGTCACTTTACAAGCATCGTCCTTGGACATGGTTGAGTCTTTATATTTATCAAGATTGTGTGGTTGTATTTAAATGATGATAATTTAAGATATATTTTTAGATTTGATATCTTTTGTGCCAAGGTTCATTTCATTGTTTTTTCCTCAGTTTGGTAAGGTAGATGAAAAAGAGCATTTATGGTACCTGTGAATACACAAGACAGTTCTGTATGAATAAAGGTGATACTTTTTGAAAACAGCAAAACATCAACAGATTAGAAACAACAAATTGACAGATTTCATATTTGATGTATATGTATACAAAACAGGAGACAGCTTGCAAGAAATCGAAATATCCGAGATAAAGTCATGTGTGCACTGAACAGTATATATCATTATGCACACGTGCATAAGGAGAGCACATTTGTTGTCTGCCTAAGCTAAGGGTTGCCACTAGCCTAACTGCAGGGAGGCCCACACTGCTCTGTTCTCATTGTACCTGCCACTACTCATTAGTTCCAGTGCAGCACCATAGGCGCTAGCAGGGTCCAGGGCTGGGGTGCAAACGGGGCCATCACGGGGGACTAAGCACCTGTGCAGGCGGTCCTCACAACACTAACAGGCCTGCTTGAGCTTAGGGCCTGGCCCCTCGAAGGCCGGCTACAGGCGCGGTGTGGACAGGCTGAGGGTTGCAGGTATTTAACGAAGAGGAGTTGGGGGTTTGAGGCCTGGTTCCTAATGAGAGCCTGGCGTCATGCCTATAGGGCGTCATTAGTGCCAGGAATGGGATCTGGGTCAGGACATGGTGCATAAGTTCAACTGCTCTCCTGAACTCTGTCTCTGTAATTTAGAGTTGTGTCACACTTTATTAATCAATAAGCAATAATAGCAATGTATTATTAGAGGCTACATTTTAATTAAAAGACATGTTTTCCCTTTATCTAATTTTAAAATGCTTTAATTATTGTAATGGATTATTAGTTTGTAACTTGATGTGTCTCATAACAGTTTAAAACCCCTCGCCATCAATAAATCGAATAGACATTTTAATTAATTTATCATTTTTAACATGATTGTATTTTGTCTTTCTTACATCAATAAATGTGCAGCAAACAGCTTGTATAGCTGCAATTCATATATTTAAAGAGAGCTATATTTGCACCTTTTAATTTACTCTGAAACTGTGTATTGTCAAAATATTTCTCTCTTTCTCTCGTCTTTTATATTTCTATACTTCTTCATCATCATCCATGAGCATAGGCTTAATTAATATCTCTCTTCTCTAATCCCCTAAACAAATTAAATACCCTGCAATAAATGTGTTTTTTTCATCTGTTAAATTACAGAAACTTAGTGATCTTTTTATACTTTAAGCCAGGCCGGTGGGTGAACCCTCCGGTGAAAGAAGATGTGAGGAGTGTGCTCCTCAACTTAAAACACTTTTAACACGCTTTGAGGCTTTCATTTTGTCTTTTTTCCCCCCCCCAGGTCATTCAAAGATGAAAGTCTGTGTGATGTTCAGTCCAAGTTGAAGTAAAGATAAACTTCACCAAACCAATCTTTTTCTGTCTTGCACAGACGGCTCATGACAAAGTTTTGATTTAAAGGCCAGTGAAGCAAACACAGGTGATGGATGGCCGGTTATACTGAGAGACAGCAGACAACCTCATCTATAAAAGCCACAGCACGAAGGGTGATGATGAAAGATGCAGTGAGTCTAACACAGCATGGCAGGCTGTTGCCAACTGCTCTCCCAATTGGACCCTAAGAATTGGCCCGTTTTGTGGCTGACCATTTGATTGGCTCACTTGTCCACCCCGGGGCTCTGACCTGAGCTTTGAGCTCATAATGGAACCTAACAGCTGCTGCTACGATCCAATCAATAAAAATCATTTCTACAGTAGTTTTTTCTTCCTCTTCTGGCCACTATCCGCTTGCCTCTCCGCTGACTGTGCACTTTGGCCCCCCGCCGCCCCATATCCAAACCCTGCGGTCTTGTTTTAAGCTTTTAGGGCTGATGATCAAACAAGCCTAACCGCTTGAACATCTATTGTTCCAATTAAAGAGGTTCACCACACTAAAAGCTTTGACAAGTTACATGCAACAGCAACCACACCACTGACAGACTATCGGACAGGCTGTCTGTACAGTATGTAAATGCACACGACTGTGTAGCTGAAATAGTTGTTAAGCATTTATAAATTCATACTTTACCTTGTAAGGAAGAATATTTGGCTTTCTGGAAAATAAGAACGAGGTTTTAAATGTATTGTCATTTTTATCTCCGTTTCATTTTCAATATAATAACAAATGTCCTTTTAACTCAATTTTCAACCAAACAACAAAAAAACATTGTTCCACAAACAAAATAAATGTATTGTATGCATGAATAGACACATTATTTTCTGCCGTTAAAATTTGACAGACAAACATCAGATGATGCGGCAGCTGATAAGTTTTTAGGGTTATGGAAATTGCATTATAATCACATTTAATAATGCTAAATTGCATGTGTAAAATTAGTGGCAATGCAGTGTATAATTTTAACTTCAAAAGTCTGTATATGGAAATAATAAATCTGTATTTTATAAAATGGTGTGACCACATTCAGCATTAGAAATGAACAATCAAATATTGAAAATAAAACTTTAAATGTATCCTTTTATCTTTCAAAATCTACAACATAAAATAAATACAACAAAAGCATTTTCTTAATGTGTGCAAAAACACAATGTACATATAAGTTCCTTTATAAAATATCCCTTAATCTTAACAAACTGACCTGCTTGCTTGCCACCATCTACTTGAAAGTAGAGAAGGAATGTATTCATCCGTACCTCGAGAGCGTCCCGGTGTGGCTGGCTGTCACTCCACTGCAGTGGCACTGAGAGGGCAGCGCGTCCCGCTCAAATAGGAGCGCAGGAGCGAGTGTGGATATATATATTGACTGGGAGCATTGCCCGCAGGCACTACAATACAGCCGCTCCCCCCTCTCCTCCCTCTCTCCCCCTCTGAATTGTCAAATGTGGTCTCTACCTTGCAGCCGGGATGCAATAAAACAACTTAGACTATATTGGCAAAGGTTAGGTCGGTGATGGTTTCTCGTTAAAACGGAGTGTAGATATTTTTCTGGGTTAATTCCTCTATTATGAGGATTTTTAAGGTAGATCATTGTTTGTTCTTGTTGTTCTTAAAACAAATGCTTTGCTCTGAATACTGAAACAAGAGTTAAATTAGTTACATGCTGTGTTGGTCTGATTATTAGCAGCATCAAGGTGAAGAATAGAGATCACTCATTGTTGTATAGCGTTCATTTTAAAGATTATACAGGAAACAGCAGAGATAAGAGGTAAGCTCTTAAATGTGAATCAATGTCAACACCTGACATCACATCATCATCTACTAAAACCAGTTTGTTAAAACAAAATCTTGAAAACCAATTTCTTATTAATAATTTCTCGTTTTCAATCAACTTGCACAGGAAATTATTCCATAATGAAAATTACATCAGTATCAGAAAATGCTCATAACAGGAGGATTTCCAGCAAAGATGGGAAAAACAAATACTCATAATTGTCACTGTTTGAATTAGTTCTCCAAATGTTGCAAGACAGAATGTACTCAGTATATGTTATTATTTTTTTTTTTTATTTTTTTTTTTTTAAATCTCTTGCTTCTGCTGCACTGAAATACACCGTTAAGCATATACAGACTATTCTCCCCAAATTTCGCCGTCCATTTTTACTCACTACATCCGTCTTTGTAATTTGCAATGCATTAAAATAATGGCACACCAGATAGAACTGTGAATTCCTCTGATCACACGTCGCCATGTTTGTGCTTATCTGTGTGTTTGAAAGGTAAAGGTGTGTGTATCTGCTCTTGTGCCTGCATGTCTCTTCTATGACTGTCTAACGCAGTAATTATGAGTGTGGTTTTTTTTTTCTATTTCAATTCCCGTGCATCACCAACAACATGCAGGCAGCTGGGAGTTGAGGGCTGTCAGGCATTTGGAGCAGCGTCCCTCAGAAGGAAATGATTAGCGCAGTGGTACAGGGCACTGGATGGGTTACTGACATCAGCTATAAGATCACATCTACAACCGATGACTGACATGTGTGTCTTCTTTTTTTTGTCCTCTACCACTTTACCTGCCCTTATTTTGCATCCCTTTGTCTCCCACTTACTCCTCATCTCCTACCCCCTTCCTCTTTCTTTTCTCTTACGCGTTTTCTAAATGAAACCCCAACCTCTCAATCTCTCCTTCTATCTTGGGTCAACTCCAGGTTCTTCATTTCTCTCCTCTGGCTGGGTGGGAAGCGCGCATGCAAGCCCCTTTGAGAAATGTCAGCGTCCGTGTGCTGGGAAAGTCGGGGGCCCTTCACGAGCCATCAGACCCGCTGTCACACCGAGGCGGCCAAATGGAGACTGACAGACCACTCCATAGAGCCTAACCATCTGTACCAAATGTGACAACAGGGGAAAGAGGATGTCTGGTAAATCAGGAGGAACGACAGGAGCGAAATATCACATGGAGGAGAAAGTAGAGAGCGAGAGAGAAGCAAGATCCTCCGCGCGGGCACATGGGAGATGGTGTCAGTTATTTTATTTCTCCAACTACAGAGACAATGTCAGTTTCTCCTGTTAAGTGTAAGCGTGTTAAGTGAGGACTTACTCCTTTAGCTTTTTTTACATTTTGTGGAAATATTGTTGGTTTTCGGAGGTGTTAAATGTTTTAGCCTGCATACATTACAGTCATTTAGAAGACGCTTTTATCCAAAGCGACTTAGGCGCAGCTACGGGAGCAATTTTGGGATTAAGTGTCTTGCTCAAGGACACATCAACATGCGACTAGCAGAGACCGCCGATCCTCTGATTGAAGGACGGCCCTGCAAGGATTTCTTCAAGCTCTTACAAATTAATTTAAAATTGTATAGTAAAGGTATAAAAGTTTCCATATACAAAGAAGTCCAGCTGAATAAAATGTAAGAGAACTGCAGGAAAATTCTTAATGATTGAGGGGTTTGAAGGGCATCATCTCCATTAATCAAGTGAATGATTGTGAATAAAAGTAGTAGTGTATTGCTTATAATAAAGACACCATCAAGGACATACTGGACTGTAAAGTACATCTCATTCGGTAGACACGGATAAGTCTGTAAAAAGTTAAGATTAGACCTATATATTACATCCAGACCTCAACACACACACACACACACAGTTAAGAGACATGCGTTCATTTTGACATGCTGTTGTTTTACGAATACTAATCTCACATTCAAACACAATACGTTTTTTGTCGAGCTTCACATTGATTTCCATAAGCAGGCCTCAATGTTAACATAAAAGGAGGCACTCGCAAGTGAGTGTATTGATCAGGCCACTGTTTATACAATTATAAGCACATCGAGCCCGGCACCACAAGGGGACTTAAGTTGGTCAGTTGAAGCTTTATGGATCTATAGGAAAATAGCAAAAACAACAAAATTATTGGTCGATACACGACGCGGCTGTTGCGCCAGGACCATGGACAGTGCTGTTTGTAGTTTGTAGGGGTGCTTATGTCACGGCGGCACTGTCCAGAGTACTGAAAGAAAGGGGGAGTGGTGGAGAATGATTGACAGACACCTTTTTGTTTGCCTGCTTGCTTTGCGTGGTTGTAAATAGGACTTCCGGCTCTATATTAGAAGGGAAACCACAGGGGAGTGAAGCGACTGTCAACAAGAGAGAGACTTAAATTTAGAACAATTTGCTCTCTCTCTTAGTCGGCCCTGTTTGTGTTTACAGTGTAGAGCACGGGATCACACACCACAAGCTCCTGACTCTATGGGGGGGCACTGCAGCTCTGTCGGCGAGTCAGGCCCCCTGGGGCCCAGACATGAACGATAATTTAAACAAAATTTTGTGACAATTGATTAATGTTGTCTGGCTTTTTGTTTTTACTTGTTTTTATACCCCAAGTGCAAAAAACAATTTCCAAAAAGTCCAAATGCAAACTTCAGTGTTTTATCTTCAGCAGGAAAAGTAGGAATGTGAAGAAGCTGAGAGTTGCAGTGTGAACACAGAAGTCTCCTGGCGGGTTAAGAGAGTTGAGGTCCTTATGGAGCGGCATCTGGGGAGGCTGACAGGAGCACTCTATTACCACTCAGAGAAAGGAACCTGAGGGCTGCAACAACACCGCTAGCAGGGAGATCCAGCTGTGCAGATGCCTCCGAACACACACAGACACACAAACAGACCCATGCAAATTAAGATACAATCTACGTGCACCCACCATCTGACAAAATGGACTGTATGAAGTAATAAGAAGATACAGAGATAGGAAGATGGATGACTAAACAGCGACCCCTAACCCAGGGTGAGTCTTTCCACTGCTTGAGTTTTAGGCCTGAGGTGGAATAGCTAACAGCTCCTCTCTTAGTCTGTGCTGCTGGGCACATTAACTAAACTCATATCGCTCTCAGCCACTATCAATTATTCACCCACCCCCTCCCTTCTCCCCCCTCCTTCCCCCCGTTTTCAAAGGAGAACAACTCCAAAAGCCATTCCAAGCCACGGTGACAAAACAACCTCACGCCCTTGGTGACTTCCTCTGGTTTTCTTCAGCACCGAGTGTGTTTTACGCCTTAAAATTATCATTATAATCAGAATATTATTCTTTAACTTGCTAAGAGCTGCCTTACATCATTTTTGCAATAATATATAAATACACTGCAGCTGCTCGATGTATAATTGAGCTTGTTTTTCACGAGGCACTTCAGCAGTCCCGGAGCAAGTGTTTTGCTCAAGGACACTTCAGCAGGACAGAACCTCACCAACAGAGGCTTACAGCCTCTCAAGCTGATTGGCCTCTGGAACTTGAATGATAATGGACTTTTGAAAAAAGGATCAGATGGCTGTAGTGTGCAAAATGCAGCTAAACAAACTACTTCACTGATGTTTCAGTTTTCTTCACCATACATATGACATTTCTGCACCTGACATTGTAAGGTTTTCATGAAGCAGTACCCAACTTTTGTTAAGAAGTACGTAGCTCAAGATTTTGTAAAATACTATTAGATGAGAAGATTGATGCCACTCTCATGTTTCTCCTATAAATATAAAGGTGATGCTGCAGTCGGCTAGCTTAGCTTAGCATAAAGACTGGAATTGGGGAAACAGCTAGTCTGGCTCTATGCTGTGGTAAAACAAACCCATCAACCAGCACCAATCATGCTCAGAAGTTGACATCTTGCATCACAGTCTCAGTTGGTTGCCTGGCAATTCACTGCTGCCGCACATAACACATGTAAATTAGTGAGCTTTTGGAGGTGCTGGTAGATGGATTTGTCACCTCTGGACAGAACCAGGCCAGCTGTATCCAACTGTTTTCGGTCTTTGTGCTAAGCTAACAGAATGCTGATCATATTTAACAGACAGATATGGGATTGGTACGGACCTTTTCATTTACTCTTGGCAAGAAAGTGAATAAGTATCATTCCCAAAACTATTCCTTTTAAAGGGTCATTGATGTCTTCTAAGCTATCAGATGCGTTTTGAACATCCAAAAGTCCTGACAAAACAGACGTGTCCTTTTCAGAGGTGAACTGCCCCAACAGTATGTCAGGGAACAGCCCTAGGAGCACACAATGAGACATTTTCAGCTTCACACTTAAACGAACACACACAATTATACATAAGAGGGCTGGATGAACACTGGCTATTTTCCAAGGTGAAAACACAGCCGTCAACGTAAGCCGGGCTGATATCTGAAAAGGGCAGATGTCACGGTTCAGTCATGACTGGACGTATGACTCGCTACGATTTTTCTCTGCAGATATCTACGACCTTCTTTCTCTGAGTCTAACAGCAGATAAGGATGTGACTTTGCAGCAGAATCAGTAGGTGAGAGCTGCTTGTTACTATTTATTTGGAATGAGAGCCAGCTGATGCTTAACATTCACTGTCTATCATTCATATATAGATATACAGTTGTGTGAAAAAGTGTTTGCCCCCTTCCTGATTTCTTATTTTTTTGCATGTTTGTCACACTTAAATGTTTCAGATCATCAAACAAATTTAGATATTAGACAAAGATAACACAAGTAAACACAAAATGCAGTTTTTAAATGGTCTTTATTATTAAGGGGGAAAAAAAATCCAAACCTACATGGCCCTGTGTGAAAAAGCGATTGCCCCCTAAACCTAATAACTGGTTGGGCCACCCTTAGCAGCAACAACTACAATCAAACATTTGCGATAACTGGCAATGAGTCTTTTACAGCGCTGTAGAGGAATTTTGGCCCACTCATCTTTGCAGAATTGTTGTAATTCAGCCACATTGGAGGGTTTTCGAGCATGAACCGCCTTTTTAAGGTCATGCCACAGCATCTCAATCAGATTCAAATCGGGACTTTGACTAGGCCACTCCAAAGTCTTCATTTTGTTTTTCTTAAGCCATTCAGAGGTGGACTTGCTGGTGTGTTTTGGATCATTGTCCTGCTGCAGAACCCAAGTGCGCTTCAGCTTGAGGTCACGAACAGATGGCCGGACATTCTCCTTCGGGATTTTTTGGTAGACAGCAGAATTCATGCTTCCATTTACCACAGCAAGTCTTCCAGGTCCTGAAGCAGCAAAACAGCCCCAGACCATCACACTACCACCACCATATTTTACTGTTGGTATGATGTTCCTTTTCTGAAATGCCGTGTTACTTTTACGCCAGATGTAATGGGACATACACCTTCCAAAATGTTCAACTTTTGTCTCGTCAGTCCACAGAGTATTTTCCCAAAAGTCTTGGGGATCATCAAGATGTTTTCTGGCAAAACTGAGACGAGCCTTTATGTTCTTTTTGCTCAGCAGTGGTTTTCGTCTTGGAACTCTGCCATGCAGGCCATTTTTGCCCAGTCTCTTTCTTATGGTGGAGTCATGAACACTGACCTTAATTGAGGCAAGTGAGGCCTGCAGTTCTTTGGCTGTTGTTCTGGGGTCTTTTGTGACCTCTTGGATGAGTCGTCGCTGCGCTCTTGGGGTAATTTTGGTCAGCCGGCCACTCCTGGGAAGGTTCACCACTGTTCCGTGTTTTCACCATTTGTGGATAATGGCTCTCACTGTGGTTTGCTAGAGTCCCAAAGCTTTAGAAATGGCTTTGTAACCTTTTCCAGACTGATAGATCTCAATTACTTTGTTTCTCATTTGTTCCTGAATTTCTTTGGATCGCAGCATGATGTCTAGCTTTTGAGGATCTTTTGGTCTACCTCACTTTGTCAGGCAGGTCCTATTTAAGTGATTTCTTGATTGAGAACAGGTGTGGCAGTAATCAGGCCTGGGTGTGGCTAGAGAAATTGAACTCAGCTTTCCAAAGATGTGATAAACCACAGTTAATTTATGTTTTAACAGGGGGGGGCAATCACTTTTTCACACAGGGCCATGTAGGTTTGGATTTTTTTTCCCCCTTAATAATAAAAACCTTCATTTAAAAACTGCATTTTGTGTTTACTTGTGTTATCTTTGTCTAATATTTAAATTTGTTTGATGATCTGAAACATTTAAGTGTGACAAACATGCAAAAAAATAAGAAATCAGGAAGGGGGCAAACACTTTTCACACAACTGTATATCTGTGAGTGTGAGGAGAGGTGGAGTTCACACCATGCTGTGGGTCACTGACAGGAAGCAGCTGGTGCCTCAGCCGCCCGCTTTTTCGCTCATCGTCTCTTTCTCCGCCCTCCCGTTTTCACCAGCTGCCCCCAAACGCACCCGCAGGAGGCGGGGTCTCTCTCGCCAAGGCACCTGTGGGTGTCACCTGATGGGGGGAAAAGCAAGTAGAAATGAAAGGAAGCAGCAGAGTCTGTCAGAGCGCATCAGGAGTGCTGTCCATCACGGCACTGACCTTCAGGGTGTGTGCATGTGCAAGTCTATCAACAACCGAACCAGTGTGTGTGTAAGTATGTGCATATTAAGTCACTGACCCACAGGGAGTTTATGCGAGTGTGTGCATATGTTTGTTCATCAATGCAGGATGTGTGAGACCATGTGTGTACATTAGCGCCTTGATCCCAGTGAGTGAGTGTGTCCGTAAACACATAGACCTTAAGGGTGTGTGTCTGAGTGTGTGTGTGTTAACTGTCTATCTCAGTGCAGTGATCTGTATAAGATAGCTGCAGTAGCTGGTAGGTCATTGACAACCTACTCCACTCCTAAAACCATATCTCCTGAACTCAGTATCCTTAGTTCTGACAAATTCCCAGAGAAGAGAGTATCCGTTACCCAAAAAACGTGTCCAAAATCTGAACGCTAATGCACAGCAAATGTCCATATGTGTTGGGACCACAGCACCAGCATGTCTTCTTGCCGGGACAGGGGCTTTTATTCTCTCAGCAACAGGGCTCACACTCTGGGGACCAGGGACAAGATGATGGTGTCAGTCAGTTTCCCAGCTGCAGCCAGGGCCCCCCCCATTTACGCCCCAAAGCCAGTGGCCCCTCACCACCCCCTCTTCACTTCTCTGGGTTTGACTGAGGATGGGTGTGGGGGTGTGGGCAGCAGCAGGGAGAGAGAGGGAGACAGAGAGGCTGCTTACTCCTGGAGGACGGCTGTTCGGCTCTGGCTGTCCAAGCGGGAGGAATTGAGGGAGACAGGGACCAAAGCCCGTCAGCTCCATCCCTTAGGGTGCCTCGGCCTCCAAACTACAAGTCCATGTTTTAGCAAACCATATGTTCAGCCTCTCCCCCCCCCCCCCCCCCCCCCCCCCCCCCCCCCCCCCCCCCCCCCC